>NC_082708.1:18375018-18716497 GCF_030144855.1 Hypanus sabinus
GCTGTATCCACCAGTTTTTGCAGGATTTTCCATTCAAGGGCATTGGTGTGTAACACCCTGGTTCAGATTTTTACTGCTATGCTGCAGGTATTTCATTTTAGCAGTTCTGTAAGAGCAGTCTGTTCTGATTTCAGCCTGTTTCGATTATTGTTGAAGATAAGGGATGCTGAGGAACGTGTGTCATGCAATTAGAGAGGGTGGTTACAATTTCCTGCCCTTGTGACCAAAGGGAAATAATAGCATCTTTACATTTATTTGTTCTGGTTTATGTGCCGAATCCAATTTAAGATAAAATGCAATTTATTTTAACTACACTGATTTGACAGACTGTTTTCCTGTTTGGTTGTTAATTGTGCTGACATGAATCAGGGTCACAGAGTCCAGCAGCATAGAAACAGACCATTTGGTCTACCCTGTTCATGCCCACCATCATCTCCTGTCCTAATTAAATTGCACATCTCTCCCTCAGTACATGATCTGAATTAGGAGGGATTGTATGTGCTGTTTGATTTTCTGATCTAGACATGAAGTATACATTTTGTAATTTCATCAAATGGTGTCAGTGAAGATCAGTGCAAAATCTGGACGTTCTCTATAAGCTGCAGTATTAACATGAACCTCAAGTCAAGTCAAGTCAAGTCACTTTTATTGTCATTTCGATCATAACTGCTGGTACAGTACATAGTAAAAATGAGACAACGTTTTTCAGGACCATGGTGTTACGTGACACAGTACAAAAACTAGACTGAACTACGTAAAAAAAAAACACAGAGAAAGCTACACTAGACTACAGACCTACACAGGACTGCATAAAGTGCACAAAAACAGTGCGGGCATTGCAATAAATAATAAACAGGTTACCAATATCTCTTCTATATTAGTAACAAGATCATCATGACACCAGTAGCTACAGTAGTCAACAGAGACTTGCATTCATGTATATTTGGAGGACAATCTCCAATTCACCATTCATTTATCCACGAAGAATGTGAGAAGATGGGCTTTATGGACAACATCAATGTGATAAAGCTACCCTACAGATCTGTATCAAGAGGGACTTTCTGGTCAAACTCAATGTGACAAAGGCCCCCCCTACCAACCTGTGGCAGGATGGTTTTATGGTCAATATCCATGTGATAAGGGTCCCCCACCAGAGTCAGAATTAGAATCAGGTTTATTATCACCAGCATGTGATATGAAAGTGGTTAACTGAACAGTAACAGTTCAATGTAATACAAAATATAGAAGAGAAATAAAATTAAAAAATAATATTAATAATAAATAACCAAGTAAATCAATTACGGTATACATATATTGAATAGATTTTTTAGAAAGTGCCATAAACACATATACTGTATATTAAAAAAATGCGGTTGTGTCCAAGGGTTCAATGTCCATTTAGGAATCAGATGGCAGAGATGAAGAAGCTGTTCCTGAATCGCTGAGTGTGTGCCTTCAGGCTTCTGTACCTCCTTCCTGATGGTAACAGCGAGGAAAGGGCATGCCAGAGTGCTGAAGGTCCTTAATAATGAATGCTGCCTATCTGAATCATTGCTTTCTAAGATGTCCTGAGTACTTTGCAGGCTAGTATCCAAGATGGAGCTGACTAGCTTTACAACCCTCTGCAGCTTCTTTCAGTTCTGTCAGCAGCCCCTCCATACCAAACATTGATCCAGCCTGTCAAAATACTCTCCACAGTGCAACTTTAGAAGATTTTCAGTGTATTTGTTGATGTGCCAAATCGCTACAAACTCCTTGTGAAGTATAGCCACTGTCTTGCCTTCTTTATAACTACATCGATATGTTGGTAGCAGGTTAGATCCTCAGAGATATTGACACCCAGGAGCTTGAAGCTGCTCACTCTGTCCACTTCTGATCCCTCCATGAGGATTGGTATGTGTTCATTCGTCTTACCCTTCCAGAAGTCCACAATCAGCTCTTTCGTCTTACTGATGTTGAGTGCCAGGTTGCTGCTGCGGCACCATTCCACTAGTCGGCATATCTCACTCCTGTACGCCCTCTTGTCACCACCTGAGATTCTACCAACAATGGTTGTATCATCAACAAATTTATAGATGGTACTTGAGCTATGCCTAGCTGTACAGTCATGTGTATATAGAGAGTAGAGCAGAGGGCTAAGCACATACCCCCAAGGTGCGCCAGTGTTGATCGTCAACGAGGAGAAGATGTTATCACCAATCCGCACAGATTGTGGTCTTGCAATTAGGAGGTCTAGGATCCAATTGCAGAGGGAGGTACAGAGGCCCAGGTTCTGCAACTTCTCAGTCAGGCTCATGGGAATGATGGTATTAAGTGCTGAGCTAGAGTCGATGAACAGCATCCTGACGTAGGTGTTTGTACTGTCCAGGTGGTCTAAAGCCGTGCGTAGAGCCATTGAGATTGTGTCTGCCTTTGACCTATTGTGGCAATAGGAAAATTGTCACCAACCTGTGACAAGATGGGCTTTATGGTTAATATCCATCTGATAAGGGCCCTCCTCTAACCTAACCTTATCCATTGTACTCACTAACAACAAACATCCATAGTACATTCTTTGGAAACCTCTTGGTGAAAGCAGACATCAGTAATGAAGTTTACCATTGCCACCAAAAAAATTCTATGAATAGTGGCTCTCCCTTTTATTGAGTGACATAAATCATGATCTTAAATCAAGCACAGAGCTAATAAATTATAAGGCATCTGTGTTCCCTGAACTTCGCTATGCTTTGGAGAACCTAACCATTTACAGCAAGGATCTCAAAACATTGGCAAGGTGCCACCAATGCAGTAACCATGAGATTCTCCAAATTTACCCGAAATGAAACAATAAGTGTCATTCACTCCCACAGTGGTTCTAATGGTTTGTTTATCTTTTACTTCAAATTCCCATCAACTGCGGCATATTTCATTGGCTGGGAGCCACAAATCAACTGACCTTTTTGATGGTAGCATCATGGAAAACTGGTATTAACTAAACACATTTCAATTACCCAGGCCTTGATTTATACTCATCACTGATCAACAGCCAATCAACCTGAGAATCAGAATCTGAAGCAGATATATTATCACTGACACACAGGATTTGTTACTTTGTGGTAGCAATACAAAGTCATAAGAAAGATCCTTCCATTGTAAGACCATAAGATATAGGAGGAGAATTAGGCCCATCGAGTCTGTTCCATCATTCAATCATGGCTGACCCTTCTTTCCCCTCCTCAGCCCTAGTCTCAGCTTTCCCCTGGAAACCTTTGATGCCCCGTCCAATCAAGCCGCTATCAAGCTCTGCCTTCAATTCACTGAAAGACCTGACCTCCACTGGAGAAAGACCTGAACTGGAGCAGTACTAACATTCTTGCAGGAAAGTTTGCTAGTGCTGCTCGGGGAGGTTTAAACTAAATTTGCAGAGGGCAGGGATCCAGAATGTGAGAGAGGTTAGCGAGATGAAGAATAAAGGACAGGTGGGGATGGTTCCAGAATATTAAGTGTGTAGTAGAGAAAGATGAGGCGGAACAAGTGATAAGGAGGACACATACAGAGGGATGGTCTGACGGAACATGGAGTTAAATATGCAGAAAGAATAAGTAAATTTAGGAAGGACAACAAAAGTCAAGGGGCATATAGCCCGATGGGAGTTCGGGGAGCTGGGTTAAGCACAATAGGCAGTGATTTAAATAGAGAGAGGAGAAATGGGCTAAAAATTTTATATCTGAATGCATGAAGTGTCAGAAATAAGGCGGATGAGCTTGAAGTTCAGGTGCGAATGAGTAATTATGATGTTGTTGGGATAATGGAGACATGACTGCAGGGAGATCAGACCTAGGAAATGAATGTACAAGGGTATACGTGCTATTGTAGGGACAGAAATGTGCGCAGAGGGGGTGGGGTGGCCCTGTTGGTGAGGAATGAGATTCAATTCTTTGCAAGGGGGGACATAGGATCAGGAGAAGTAGAGTCTGTGTGTATAGAACTGAGGAACAGTAAGGGCAAAAAGACCCTAATGGGTGTTGTCTACAGGCCCCCAAACAGTAGCATGGATATTGGGTACAAGTTGAATAGGGAGTTAACATTGGCATGTGGCAAAGGTAATGTTGCGGTAGTTATGGGGGATTTCAACATGCAGGTGAACTGGGAGAATCAGGTTGGTGCTGGACCCCAGGATTGGGAGTTTGTAGAGTGCCTACAGGATGCATTCTTGGAACAGCTTGTACGAGAGCCGACCAGGGACAAGGCTATTCTGGATTTAGTGTTGTGTAATGAACAGGATTTGATAAGCAATCTTGAAGTAAAGGAGCCATTAGGAGGTAGTGACCATAATATGATAAGTTTTTATCTGCAATTTGAGAAGGATAAGGGCAGATTGGAGGTTTCAGTGTTGCAGTTGAACAAAGGAGACAATGGAGCCATGAGGGAGGAGCTGGCCAAAGTTAAATGGACGGATATCCTAGCAGAAAAGACAGTGGAACAGCAATGGCAGGTATTCTTGGGAATAATTCACAAGGTGCAAGATCAGTTCATCCCCTGGAGAAGGAAGGATTCAAAAGGGGGAAAGGGGCCATAGTGGTTGACAAAGGAAGTCAGAGATTGCATAGCATTAAAAAAAAAGAAGTATGATAGAGCTAAGGTGAGTGGGAAGACAGATGGTTGGGAAATTTCTAAGGAACAACAGAACTTAACTAAAAAGGCAATACAGGGAGAAAAAATGAGGTACGAACACAAGCTAGCCAGGAATATAAAGGAGGATAACAAAAGCTTTTTTAGGGATGTGAAGAGAAAGAAGATAGTTAAGAACAATGTTGGGCCCTTGAAGAATGAATTGGGTGAAATCGTTATGGGAAACAGAGAAATGGCAGAAGAATCTAATAAGTACTTTAGATCTGTCTTCACTAGTGAAGACACAAGCAGTCTCCCAGATGTATGGATGGGCCAAGGACATAGGGTAACAGAGGAAATGAAACAGATTGACATTAGGAAGGAAACGGTGATGAGTGGACTGATGGAACTGAAGGCTAACAAATCCCCAGGTCCAGATAATGGGCATCCTAGGGTACTAAAGGAGGTGGCTCTGGAAATTGCGGATGCATTGGTAATCATTTTCCAATATTCCTTAGATTCAGGATCAGTTCCTGAGGATTGGAGAATGGCTAATGTTATCCCACTTTTTAAGAAAGGAGGGAGGGAGAAAACAGAGAACTATCATCCTGTCAGTCTAACATCAGTAGTAGGGAAGATGCTAGAGTCCATTATTAAAGATGAAATAGTGGCATATCTAGATAGCAGTGATAGGATTGGGCTGAGCCAGCATGGATTTACCAAGGGCAAATCATGCTTGACTAATCTATTGCAGTTTTTCGAGGATGTAACCAGGACAAGGGAGATCCAGTGGATGTAGGGTACCTTGATTTTCAGAAGACATTTGATAAGGTCCCACATAGGAGATTCGTGGGTAAAATCAGAGCTCATGGCATTGGGGGGAAGATATTGACATGGATAGAAAACTGGTTGGCAGATAGAAAGCAAAGGGTAGCGGTGAATGGGTGTTTCTCGGAACGGCAGGTGGTGACTAGTGGGGTGCCACAGGGCTCGGTATTGGGACCACAGCTGTTTACGATTTACATCAACGATTTAGATGAAGGCATTGAGAATAACATCAGCAAGTTTGCTGATGATACTAACTTGGTGGCAGTGTGACGTGATGAGGATGTTAGGAGAATTAAGGGTGACTTGGATAGGCTGGGTGAGTGGGCAGATACTTGACAGATGATGTTTAATGTGAATAAGTGTGAGGTTATCCACTTTGGGAGTAAGAACAGGAAGGCAGATTATTATCTGTACAGTGTAGAGTTAGGTAAGGGAGAAATACAAAGAGATCTAGGAGTCCTTGTTCATCAGTCACTGAAGGTGAAAGAGCAAGTGCAGCAGGCAGTGAAGAAGGCTAATGGAATGTTGGCCTTTATTACAAAGGGAATTGAGTACAAGAGCAAGGAAATCCTTTTTCATTTGGACAGGGCCCTGGTGAAACCACACTTGGAGTATTGTGTACAGTTTTGGTCTCCAGGGCTAAGGAAGGACATCCTGGCTGTAGAGGAAGTGCAGCATAGATTCACAAGGTTAATTCCTGGGATGTCCGGACTGTCTTACGCAGAGAGGTTAGAGAGACTGGGCTTGTACACACTGGAATTAAGGAGATTGAGAGGGGATCTGATTGCAACATATAAGATTATTAAGGGATTGGACAAGATAGAGGCAGGAAATATGTTCCAGATGCTGGAAGAGTCCAGTACCAGAGGGCATGGTTTAAGAATAAGGGGTAGGTCATTTAGGACAGAGTTAAGAAAAAACTTCTTCTCCCAGAGAGTTGTAGGGGTGTGGAATGCACTGCCTCAGAAGGCAGTGGAGGCCAATTCTCTGGATGCTTTCAAGAAGGAGCTAGATAGGTATCTTAAGGATAAGGGAATCAAGGGATATGGGGACAAGGCAGGAACCGGGTATTGATAGTAGATGATCAGCCATGATCTCAGAATGGCGGTGCAGGCTCGAAGGGCCGAATGGTCTACTTCTGCACCTATTGTCTATTGTCTATTGTCCACAGTTCCTTGTGGTAATAAATTCCATAAATTCACCACTCATGGTTGCACACTGGGGAGCTAAGCAGGTGCTACACCTTGCCCAAGGCTGACGTGCAAACCAGCAGAGTGAAAGAGTGCCTTGCACCTCCTTTGGTGGAGACATATAGCGAAGAGGTGTTTGTGAATACATAGAGCCTTCAGAAGAGAAGAAGCTGTGCAGGTCTTCTGGCTCCTGTACCCACTCCTGACGGTATTAATGAGAATATAGCATTTTATTTATTTTTTTGATGAGCCTCATCAATCCCTTGATTTAATCCCAGCCACAAGACAATATACAATCATCAATTAACTTACCAACCTGTAAGTCTTTGTAGAGTGGGAGGAAACCGCTGCACTTAGAGGAAACCCCGTTAATCACGGGGTACAAAATCATTGGATATGAACTCCTTACAAGAAGCACTGGGAATTGTACCTGGGTCGCCCGTATTGTAGAGAGTTGTGCTAACCACTATGCTGTTGTGGTGTTCAGTCATGTCCTGTATGGCAAAATGCTATCATTTCTTATTTGCTGATACTTGCCGATATCACTTTCGCTGTGTATCAAATTTCCAGCAATGGCTTCTATTCTATTCTCTCTTAGCATGTTTTCTATGTTTCTATGTCAGGTGTCTCCACCTTTACCCTATTTTCCTCCACCCCAGCAGGTCTCCATTTCACTCTTATTTTACCTTGTCTATTTTCATGTATCATCCATCTGCCTGTGTCTTCCAGCTCCACTCCACACCCTCCCTCTCTCACACCCATCCCGCACACCCTACCAAACACTTGGCTCTGTCTACCTATCATCCCTCAGCTTTCCACCTATCACTTACCAGCCCGCTTCTCAGTAACCCCTCACCTCTATATCGACTCCCTTTTCCTCTTATTTTAATATGTACATATGTGATTCAATGACTACAATATTACAACAAAACAAAATACAGTATTCAAAAAGGTGGTGTCCATCTTTGAGGAACCTATCACCCTCCTCTCATTGCTATCATCAGGGATGAGATACAGGAGCCTGAAGACACACACTCAATGTTTTAAGAACAACTTCTTCTCTTCCACCATCCAATTTCTGAATGGACAATGTGCCTCACTATTTTTTTCTTTCTTTGCTCTAGTTTTGCATTTCTTATTTAGTATGTATATATATTTAAATTCTAAAGTTACAAGCAAAAAATGTTTGTCTTAATGTACTTTTTAGTTTTTAATTATGTACTGCAATATATTTCTGCTGCAAAACAACAGATTTCACGGCATATGCCAGTGATGTTAAACCTGATTCTGGTGATTACATATGTATTAACAGTTTCAAATTAATTTCAGCTATCAAGTCCAGTCCCTGTGGAGCCCACCATTTCTGCAAATCCCCCCATTACGCCCATCCCCTTCCTTCCCTGCACTCAGTCCTGCTCCAGAGTATCAACCTGGTATGTTGACAGATCCTTGGCCTCGCTTCCCCACCCCCCACCCACAACGTCTGTCCAAGCTGCTGAATGCCTCCCACAGTTCATTTCTCATTACCATTTCCTGTACATGACCCCTCTTGCATCTACTCAGTTCAGCAAGTTTGCCCACAATGTTAAAAAAACAGATAAAAAGATTTTTGGTTGTAAGTTTTTACATTGATCAGATTTATTTTACACTAATCAGAAACCATTGTAGAATTAATGAGTAGAAAACAGACATAGGAATGTGATGGAAATTCATGCTTAACTTTACAGTGAAATTTTATACATTTTCAGTTCATGGGCATTATCCAGGAGAAGCTGTTGGCTCATCTTAAACTTCTCTATCAAAGTCTATTCAAGGGATATGGGGACAAGGCAGGGACTGGGTATTGATAGTGAATGATCAGCCATGATCTCAGAATGGCGGTGCAGACTCGAGGGGCCGAATGGTTTACTTCTGCACCTATTGTCTATAAAATCCTGAAAATGCACATTAGCAGGCTCATGAACAGCTTCTACTTCACAGTTAGAAATCTAATCAATCTATTGCATGACAAAATGGACTCGATTTTACCATCTACTTTATCATACGGCTGTACTTTGGCAGCCTGCCCTGCACTGTCTGTAACATCACTGCAAACTCTGCATTTAGTTATTACTTCTCTGAATAATTAGCTGCCGTGTTGGATGTCAGGATAAAACTCAGAACAATTGCGACATGAGAGTTGGAGCTCTGACTATTCCGAAAGATTATGGAACAGAAGGATGGATGCAATGAAGATGGAGGGATATGGGCATTGTGTAGGTAGGAGGGATTAGTGTTTGGATATTTTTGATTTGCTTTTTACCTAGTTCTGCACAACATTGTAGACGGAATGGCCTGTACTGGGTTTATGTTCTATGAGGCCAATTTGTCACATGTACATCAAAACAGTGAAATGTGCCACCTGGCTCTAATCAAATCAGCTAGGCAGCCTGCAAATCCCCAAGCCTCAGGGGCCAGCACAGCATGCCCACAAATCATTAGCCCCAATGCATACATCCTTGGAATGTGGAACAAAACTGGAGAAAGCAACACGGTCACAGGGAAAATGTACACACTCCTTCCTGACAGCGAGGGGAATTGAACCCTGGTCAGTGGCTGCTGTAAAGCAATGCACTAACCAATCTGCTACTGTGCCACCCCAGGATATTGTGCCATCTAGGGGTGCATAGAACTTGGTTAAAGACAGAACAAGCATTTTTTTTTAGATTCCTGAGAGGACACAGGAGCCCTGGCTTAACAGCACACTCAAGGACAATGCCGATACCTTTTGGCAAGACTCTCTCAGTAGTTCGACAACGTGTCTGTCCAGATAGTTCTATTGTCTATTGTGTATTTTTATTCAAGGCCTTGGGCAGCCCATCCCTAAATGCCCTTGGTGAATTGTGGTGAGATGCCTTCCTGAACAGCTGCAAAATTTTTTTTTAAATGCTGATGGGCAGAAAATTCCAGGGTATTACCCAGCAAAGGTGAAGGAAAAGCTATATTTTTTTTCCCCTAAGTCACGATGCTGTGTGGCTTGGAGGGCAAATTCGAGGGGGTGGTACTTCCTGTGCTTTCGCTGTCCTTGTCCTTCTAGCCAGTAGGGGTCGTGGTCTTGAATGGTTGCTGTCCAAGGAGCCCATGTGAATGGGTTAAAGGGGAGGGACTGACTGGAGCTAGACAAAAGTCGAACCAAAACTGGCTCGTGCTTTGCTTCGCTGTCTCCAAGGACTTTGGCTTCACAGATTAAGACATATCAGATGAACAGGAAGTTTTGTTTATTGGAGCAGTGACCACAACAGAAGAGCAGAGAGGGACTTTCCAATATATTAGCAGTCTTCAGACTGAGCCACACAGTCAGAAGTGACAGAACAAATTGGTGCCGACGAAGCCGCTTCTGCTTGGAGACAGTCTCAAGAAAGAAAGGTAAGGTTCGAACCCGTCTTACAACTCAAACTTTTTCATTGGGTATTTCAATTCAAATAACTAAAAGTATTTGTTTTAAAGGAACAGGTACGTAATTGTTATGACAACTTTTCAACTAACTGCTCTGGCACTCTAGTTCCCATCGCTCTGCAACTCTGGTTTAAACTCCACCATGCTGTATTAACAAATCTTCCCACTGGGATAATAGCCCCCGTCCAGTTCGGATGCAAACCGACCCTTCAATAGAAGCCCCACCTTCCCTGGAAGAGAGACCAATGATCCAAAAATCTTATGCTCTTCCTCCTACACCAATCCTTAGCCGCGTATTGAACTGTATAATCTTCCTAGTTCTGCCCTCACTAGCACGTGGCATGGGTAGCAATCCTGATATCACACTCCTGGAGGTCCTGCTCTTCAAGTTAGCACCCAACTCCCTATGTAGAACCTTGTCACTCGTACCACCCATGTCATTGGTACCTACATGGACCACATCTTCTGGCTGTTCGCCCTCCCACTTAAGAATGCCGAGGACTCGATCCGAGATATCCCGGACCCGGGAATCCGGGAGGCAACATACCTCCTGGGAATCTCGTTCTCGCCCACAGAACCGCCTATCCGTTCCCCTAACTAACGAATCCCCTATCACTATAGCGTGCCACTTCTCCCACCGTTCCCTTCTGAGTCACAGAGCCAGAGACCCGACCACTGTGACTTTGTTAAATCAGAGTCTCTGCACTGGCCCCTTTCCCCCTTACTGTGCCCTGCACCTCAGGCGCAACTACCTCTCTGTCCTATCTGTCATGCCCTCAGTTTTCCGAATGATCCGCATTTCATCCAGCTCCAGCTCCAGCTCCAGCTCCTTGATGCAGATCGTTAGAAGCTGCAGCTGGATGCGCTTCTCACAGTTGTACAGTGATACTGGAGGTCACATCCCGCAAGAGGAGCATTTCACTATCCTACCTGGCATCTCTACTATCCTAGCTGACCAGATATAAAGAAGGGAGAGGGGAAAATCTTAACGTAGAGCTTTTTTATTTTGCCTTCTCTGGATGAAGTCTCTGGCTGAAACCTGGAAGACCTGAAGCCTCAAGATCACCACTCAGACGGCAGCCGCTGTGCTTGTGTTTGCTTTAACTTGCTCTGGCTAATCAATCCCAAACGCCGACTGTTCGTTGGTCACCAGCTCTGTTTCACTGTCAAGTATCGCTTTGTACTCGGGCAGTGGAGCTGATTGTAGCCCCTTTATCTTAGATTTCTGATGTCTGGATTGACCGCTGGTCAAAGCTCTTTTTCGCTATCGGGACTCGTTACGAAGGTACAGGAAGCCAACGCAGAGTAGCGAGGACAGGGGTGATATGCGCCCTCATCCTCGTTTTAATTAAAATCTATCAGTGGTGCTCTGAATAAGTTGAATTTGTCAATAGATTGCTTTGGAAGGCCAGTAACTGCAGTAATCTAGTCTATTCGATATAAAGGCGTACATTAGTTTTGTAACATCATCACGTGACTGACACGAGTGCACAACTGCGATGCTTCAAGAGTCGAAATGCTCTATTGTCACTTTCTTTACGTGAGAGTTAAACTTCAACTCTAAAACAAGAGTTACACCCAGGCTTGTACAAGGGGAGCCAACACTGCATAGTTCTCAAGAACTTACTTTCTTTTGGCTTTGGGCCCTACCAGAATGATTCCAGTTTCATCTTAATTTAGTTTTTGGAAATAGTTGTTCATCCACTTATTTCTGTTTGCTAAGCCAGAAGTCAGAGGTGATAGAGTATTATCATCATCGGGCTCAAACTAGATATGCAATTGTGTCATCCCCATAATTGCGGACATGGAGCTTATGCTGTCAGATTATGTCTCTAACGGGAGCAGGTATAAGGAGAAGAGACAGCATCCCTGAGCAACACGAAAAGGTCTAACTGCTCCTATTCTCTCTCAATGCCAGCTGACAAATGGAGTGTAATCATATACGAATGCTTCTCCTTGTCATTGGCGTAGGGGAAGAGTATCTGCAATCATGTACCCATTAACACCAAGAATACAATGCAGGGAAGCCCAACCATGTCTCTAGTTGCTTGCTCATTCACAGAATGTTTAAGCTGCTTCCTTGTTTGCTTCTTGCCCCGGTCCAGTGCATTTCAGTTTGGAGACAAAAGACTCAGGACACAAGTGCCCAGTCAAATCTTGACCAGGATGGGTGAAGATGTTAGATATTCATCCCTGCAGAACATTCATGTGCCATCTTTAATTGAAAAGTACGGCACAGTAACAAGCTCTTTGGCCCATGAAGTTGCTCTGAACATTTAACCTACTCAACAATCAATCTCCTGTCACCTTCCCACATAGTCCTCCATTTTTGTTCCATCCATGTGCTAATCTAAAAGCTTTTTAAAGTCCCTAATGTATCTGTCTCTGCCACCACCCCTGGCAGGACATCCTATGCAATCACTACTCACTGTGTAAACACCCTACCTCTGACATTATACATTTTTCGAATCAATTTAAAATGATCTCCTCCTATATTAGCCATTTCCGCCCCAGGGGGAAAAATCTTCAACATGACGATAAACTTCACTTAGAGGGTCATGAGAGTGTGGACTGAGTTGCCAGTACAAGTGGTGCATGTGAGCTTGATTTGAACGTTTAAGAGAAGTTTGGACAGGTACGTGGATGATGGGGTATGGAGGCATATGGTCTGGGAGCAGCTGATGGGACTAGGCAATTTAAATCATTCAGCATGGACTAGATGGGCCGAAGCACCTGTTTCTGTGCTGTACTGTGTTGTTGAGAGGTGTAATATGATTAGTAGTCAGCATGGCTTTGTCAAGGGCTGTCATGCCTTATGATCCTGATTGAATTGTTTGAGGATGTGACTAAATACATTGATGAAGGTAGAGCTGTAGATGTAGTGTATATGGATTGCAGCAAGGCATTTGACAAGGTACCCCATGCACGGCTTATTGAGAAAATAAGGAGGCATGGGATCCAAAGGGACATTGCTTTGTGGATCCAGAACTTTCATGCCCACAGAAGGCAAATTGTGGTTGTAGATGGTTCATGTTCTGCATGGAGGTCAGTCATCAGTGGAGTGCCTCAGGGATCTGTTCTGGGGCCCTTACTCTTTGTGATTTTTATAAATGACCTGGATGAGGAAGTGGAGAGATGGTTTAGTAAGTCTGCTGATGACACAAAGGTTGGGGGTGTAGTGGATAGTGTGGAGGGCTGTTAGAAGTTACAACAACTCATTGATAGGATGCAAAACTGGGCTGACAAGTGGCAGAAGGAGTTCAACCCAGATAAGTGTGAAGTGGTTCATTTTGGTAGGTCAAATATGGTGGCAGAATATAGCATTAATGATAAGACTCTTGGCAGTGTGGAGGATTTGAGGGATCTTGGGGTCTGAGTCCAGAGGACACTCAAAGCAGCTGCGCAGGTTGACTCTGGTTAAGAAGGTGTACGGTGCATTGCCTTTATCAATTGTGGAATTGAATTTAGAAGCTGAGAGGTAATGTTGCAGCTATATTGGACCCTGGTCAGACCCACTTGGAGTACTGTGCTCAGTTCTGGTCGCCTCACTACAGGAAGGATGTGGAAGCCATAGAAAGGGTGCAGAGGAGATTTACAAGGATGTTACCTGGATTGGGGAGCATGCCTTATGAGAATAAGTTGAGTGAACTAGGCCTTTTCTCCTTGGAGCGACAGAGGATGAGAGGTGATCTGATAGAGATGTATAAGATGATAAGAGATATTGATAGTGTGGATAGTCAGAGGCTTTTTCCCAGGGCTGAAATGGTTGCCACAACAGGACACAGGTTGAAGGTGCTGGGGAGTAGGTACAGAGGAGATGTCGGGGTAAGTGTTTTATTCAGACAGAGGTGAGTGCGTGGAATGGGCTGCTGGCTTCGTTGGTGGTGGCAGATACGAAAGGGTCGTTTAAGAGTCTTTTGGTTAGGTACATGGAGGTTAGAAAAATAGAGGACTATCGGTAAGCCTAGTAAATTCTAAGGTAGGGACATGTTCGGCACAACTTTGTGGGCCAAAGGACCTGTATTGTGCTGTAGGTTTTCTATATTTCTGTGTACCTCCCCAGGACTGTAGTTGTCTACTTGATCTATACCTCTTATTGTCTTGTGCACCTCGATCACATCACCTCTCATCCTCCTTTGGTTTAAGAAAAGCCCTAATTTCCTCAAACTATCCTCATATGATATGCTCTGTAATCCAGGCAGAATCCTGGCAAACCTCTTCTGCACCCTCATTCCTGTTGGTTGGATTAAAAAGAGAGACTGCGGACGCTGGAAATCCATTTTAAAAGACAATTTAAATAATTCATTTTTATTTTGTTAAGTTAAATTTGACTTTTCAGAGATAATGATTCAAGCCCTGATAAAATGATTCTGCAATACTGTGAAAAGTATTTCCTCCAGTGTCTCTGGAGGAAAAGTCCAGATTTCCACATGCCAATAACAGCCACTACAATACCATAATTAGTCAAACTTGCTGAGCAGTTGATAGCTTAGAATTAAGGCTAAATTTCCTTCAGTACTTTTCTGGTCAAAGGGCACAAACTTGGTTCTGCATTGCTTGTAGATTC
This sequence comes from Hypanus sabinus, assembly GCF_030144855.1. Taxonomy (NCBI): domain Eukaryota; kingdom Metazoa; phylum Chordata; class Chondrichthyes; order Myliobatiformes; family Dasyatidae; genus Hypanus; species Hypanus sabinus. The sequence continues at coordinate 18,389,629 of NC_082708.1, forward strand.
AAGGCTACTGGTATCAATGTGCTTTGAATCTATTTTGCAATTGGGATGTCACAAAAAAACTATATATAAGATGTCCCTCAAGTCCTGTTATGCTATCCAATAGAAATACTGGTGGGTCAGTGCCTTGGGACAGTATTGGAATTCAAATGGAAAGAAGCCTTAATAATACTTACCAGACATTTACACCAGTGGGACCTTATTCACTGAATCACCATTCAGACATTTTGCCAGGTTAAGTATAAGCAAGACCTTACTGATTCCAGTAGGGATTCTGAAGCTAAATATTAAGCAATACAGTGTCTATTAAAAAGTATTCACCACTCCCCCGCCCCCACCCCAGAAGTTTTCATGTTTTATTGCTTTACAGCATTGAGTCACAGTAGATTTAATTTGGCTTTTTTGACCCTGATCAACAGGAAATACTCTTTTGTGTCAAAGTGAAAACAAGTTTCTATAAATTGGTCAAAATTTATTACAATTATTAAACACAAAAAACATTGATTTCATGATTACTCACCCCTTCAAGTCAGTACACGGTAGATGCACCTTTGGCAGCAATTACACCCTTGAGCCTATGTGGTCTCTCTAGGCTTTGCATATCTGGACACTGCAATATTTCCCCATTCTTCTTTACAAAACTGTTCAAGCTCTGTCAGATTGTACAGTGATTGTGAGTAAATGGCCCTTTTCAAGTCCAGCCACAAATTCTCAATTGGATTCTGGTTTAGGCTTGGCCTCTCCAGGGTATTAACTTTGTTGTTTTTAAGCCACTCCTGTGTAGTTTTGGCTTGGAGTCATTGTCTTGATGGAAAACAATCCCAAGTCGCATTTCTCTTGCAGACTGCATCTTGCGGACTCCCTGTATTCTGCTGCATTCATTTTACCCTCTACCTTCACAAGCCTTCCGGGGCCAGCTTCAGTGAAGCATCCCCACAGCTTGATGCACCCACCACCATGCTTCATGGTAGGGATCACACAAGAAGTTCTGGAGGAACTCAGCAGACCCGGCAGCATCTATGGGGAAAAAATACAGTCAACATTTCGGGCCGAGAAGAGATACAGGGCTGGAGAAGCAGGAGTCCAGTAGGAGAGAACAGAAGGCCATGGTAGAAAGAAAAGGGGCAGGGGCACCAGAGGGAGGCGATGGGCAGGCAAGGAGATAAGATGAGAAAAGGAATGGGGAGGGCATTACCGGCAGTTTGTTCATTCCATCAGGTTGGAGGCTACCCAGATGGAATATGAGGTGTTGTTCCTCCAACCTGAGTGTGGCCTCCTTACAACAGTAGAGGAGGTCATGGATCCTTATCATTTTTTTTCTTTTTTTGCTCCAGTCCAGCTGAAGGGTCTCGGTCTAAAACATCGACTGTACTCTTTCCACAGATGCTGCCTGGCCTGCTGAGTTTCTCCTGCATTTTGTGTGCATTGCTTGGATTTCCAGTGTCTGCACATTTACTCCTTTTCATTGTAGGGATGGTGTGTGTGATGATAATGCAGTGTTAGGCTTACACCAAACACAGTGGTTAGCCAGATGGACAAAAGGCTCAATTTTAGTCTTATCAGACCATAGAACCTTCTTCCAGTGGATTTCAGAGATTCCCATATGCCTTCTGGCAAACTCTAGCTGAGATTTCATGTGAGATTTTTTTTATAACAGTGTTTTTCTCTTTGCCACTCTCCCATGAAGCTGTGACAGGTGAAGCACCCGGGCAACAGTTGTTCACTGCCATTTCAGCCACTGAAGTTTGTAACTCCTCCAGAGTTGTCACAGGTCACTTGGTGACTTCTCTCACTAGTCACCTTCTTGCACGGTCACTCAGATTTTGAGGACGGCCTGCTCTGGGCAGATTTACAGCTGTGCCATATTCTTTCCATTTATTTCTTGATAATTAACTGCGCTCCAAGGGATATTCAGTGACTTGGAAATTTTCTTGTATCCATCTCCTGACTTGTGCTTTTCATTAACCTTTTCATGGAGTTGCTTGGAGTGTTCTTTTGTCTTCATGGCAATTGGCAGGAAAGGAGATAAGGTGAGAGAGGGAAAAAGGGGATGTAAAATGGTGATGGTGATGGGGAATGGTGAAGGGGTGGGGGGGAATGCATTACCGATATAGTTTTTGCTAGGATTCTGACTCGCCAGCAGTTGGACCTTCCAGATACAGGTGTATTTTTGCTATAATCAATTGAAACACCTTTACTGATCTCCACTTAACTAATTATGTGACTTCTAAAACCAATTCACTGCTTCAGTGATCATATGTTAATGTGTCATATTAAAAGGAGTGAGTACTAATGCAATCAATTATTTTGTGTTTTATATTTGTAATTAATTTAGATTACTTTGTGGAGATCTGTTTTCAGTTTGTGATGAAAGTCTTTTTCTGTTAAGCAGTGTCAAAAAAAGTCAACTTAAATCCACTGTGATTCAATGTTGTAAAACAATAAAACATGAAAACTTCCAAGGGGTGGTACTTTTTGTAGGCACTGTATAACCAGAGAGCTGAGTTACTTTCAGAAATTATTTTGAGTTTGGTTATTGTATATAACTACTTTTGTGTTTTGAATTAATTTGATATTTTGTTCATAAGGTCTGAATAATTTTAAATTTCTTCCGTGACTTGTGCTAAAAACTTGGATAGGGAAGGATAGATTTAAATACGAGAGGAGATCTAAATTTATAGCATTGAAACAATGGAAGATAATGTAGTTCATTGACAACATGAGCAAGTCTTCGTAGATGGGAGACTTATGGAAAAGTAAAGTTTGCAGTGGGAGACGGGCAGTTTTTAAAATTTGAGATATAGCATGGAATAAGCCCGTCTGGCCCCTCGAGTCGTGCTGCCCAGCAATTCTATGCCTTTGAACTGTGAGTGAAAACCAGAGCACCCGAAGGAAACCCACAGTCACGGGGAGAACGTATAAAATCCTTGCAGGCAGTGGTGGGAATTGAACCCTGGTCGCCTGTCCTGTAAAGGGCTGTGCTAAACACTACACTCAATGGTGAAGAATATACATATGATATGTGTCAAAGCGTGATTGGAAGATGTGAATACTAAGATGGAGTTTAACCAAAGATTAAATGGTATTTATAATGAAGGTACTAAGAATTTGAGGAAAAGCTTGGGGTGGATGGGCGAACAGTAATCAAATAAATTATTACGAATGAATACATATTTGAAAGCGGAACGACTTAAAAATTGTAATGTGAGCCAAGAACAGGAAGAAAGCTTTCCTGTGAAGTGTGTAGTTACATTTGGGAAATTTTCAGCCATTCCCAGAATGTGAATCGCATTTCAGATGATTCAGTCTGATTTGTAATAGTCATCAGGGACCCCCACCGTACACGAATCTACTGGCTCTCACCATCAGAAAAGAGGTACAGGATCCTCGGGGCTCCAGCACCAGGTTCATGAACAGTTATTACCCTTCAGTTGTCTGGCTCTTGAACCAAGGGGTTAACTTCACTTGAACTATTCCCACAACCAAGGACTCTTCACCTCATGTTCTCGATACTTACTGCTTATTTATTTTTTATTATTAATATTTATTTTTTATTTTTTTTCCCTATTTTCAGTTTCTTGCCTTTTGCACACTGCTTGTCCACCTTGTGCAGTCCTTCACTGACTCTATGATAGTTATTGGACTTATCGGGCATGCCCAGAAGAAAAAGAATTTTGGGATGGAATGTGGTGACATATACGTGGGGTGATTGATAAGTTTGTGGCCTAGGAGGGAACTATGTTAAAAAATAAATGTGCTAGGTTTTCTAAAACTAACTCCTTCTACATTAGGCCACAAACTTATCAATCACCCCCCCCCCCCCCCCCGTACATACTTTATTAATACATTTGCTTTGAACTTTTATTTGTTGGCGATATGAACATATTCAAGGGGAGTTTAATTAACAAAAGTAACTTGCATTTTTACTTGCCCACTATCAGTGCAAACCCAGACTAGAAAAACACCATAACTTCTGAAGTGCTAAGGGATGGGGTGAGCTAAACAAACTAAATGTAAGGTATGAAACAAAGGTCAACTGAGGCAAATTTCTCTCATTTCTTCAAACGCTATCCTCCCACTTTCCTTTTTCAGGCCTTGTCAAACTTCTATAGATCGCAGTGCAAAGGAACTTGGAAGTCCTTGTGCAGAATTCCCCGGAGGTTGAGTCAGTGGTGAGGAAGTCAAATGCGATGTCAGTACTCATTTCGGAAGGACTGGAAAATCAAAACAAGAGGGTAATGCTGAGGCTATATAAAGTATTAGTGAGGCCTCACTTGGAATATTGTGAGTAGTTTAGGGCCCCTTATCTAAGAATAGATGTCCTGATATTGGAGAGAGTTCAAAGGAGGTTTCTGAAAATGAAAGGCTTATTAGATGAGAAGTGTTTGGTGGCTCTGGGCATGTATTCACTGAAATTCAGAAGAACGAGGGGATATCTTATTGAAACCTATCGGATGTTGAAAGGTCTTGATGGAGTGGATGTGGAGGGGATGTTTCCTATGGTTGGGGAGTCTTAAGACCAGAGGACATTGAGGGATATCCATATGGAACAGAAATGAGGAGGAATTTTAGCCAGAGAGTGGTGAGGTCTGTGGAAGGCAGCAGCTGATGGATTCTTGATTAGTCAGGACATGAAGGGGTACTGGAGAAGGCAGGAGATTGGGGCTGAGAGGGAAATGGATCAGCCATGATGAAATGGCAAAGCAAACTTGAGGGCCAGATGGCCTAATTCTGCTCCTATATAGTGTTTTACTTGTGGTATCCTGACTGGTTGCGGTTAGGCTTGTCTGGACATGAATCCAAGTCTCTAGTGTGGCAGTCTGGAACTCTACCACAGTTCGTGAGGGACTGAGTGAGAAATGATCCAAGGTGCAGATGAATATTTAGACAGGTACTTTATTGGATATTTTGCCTTTCCAGCACATTTCCAAAACAAAGGCAATAATCCAAATCAGAAACACAGGCTGTGGTTCAATGTAACAAAAACAGGAGTCCAAAAGGAGCAGACAAGCAATTCCAAAAAAGAACACACTAGACTGAATACACGGTTCTGAAGTAAAACAGGTCCAAAATGCAAAGTGGAAAAAAAAAGAAACACTCAAAAGGAATACTGCAGTGGAGTACAAGACGGACACACTATCAAGTGATTGATCAAAGTCCGAGTAAAGACTCAGCCCATTTCACACAGCTTAAGTGCTCAAAATAAGTATTCGCGGGTGTGGTCAGTTATCATACAAGATGAAAATGAATTTATTTAAATCTTACATCTGTCCCACAACATGAGGGAGTAAAAATATTTTGTTATGACTCTGTCGCAATATGCAAACATGTGAGTTTATAAGCTTAATGGCCTGTAGAAAGAATCTGTCCTGTAGCCTATTGGTCCTGCCTTTAATGCTGTGGTACTGTTTGCCAGGCAGGAGCAGCTGAAACTGTTTATGATTGGGGTGATTGGTTTTCCTGATGAGCTCCCAGCCTTCTTTCCGCACCTGTTGCTATAAATGTCCTCAGTGGCGGGGAGTTCACATCCACAGATGTGCTGGACTGTCTGTACCACTCTCTTCATTGCCCAGCGATCAAGGTTGGTGCAGTTCCCATACCAGGTGGTGATGCAGCCAGTCAGGATGCTCCCAATGGTGCCCCTGTAGAAGGTCTTGAGGATTTGGAGACTCAGACTGAACTCCTTCAGTCGCCTGAGATAGAAGAGACGCTGTTGTGCTTTTTTTTTGCAGCACAGTCGGTGTGTACAGTCCAGGTGAGATCTTCAGTCATGAGTGTACCGAGGAACTTGAAACTACTCGTCCTTTCAACTGCACACCCATTGATGTTGATCGGGGCAAGCCTCCTGTAATCCACAATCAGTTCTTTTGTTTCTTTGGACATCGAGAGGGCAGTTGTTATTTTGGCACCACTGTGTCAGGGTGTTAACCTCTCCTCTGTAGGCTGTCTCATCACCGCTAGAAATAAGGCCGATCAAAGTCATGTCATCTGCAAACTTGATCAGCAGGTTGGAGCTGTGTGTAAAGGAAATAGAGAAGTGGACTTGGGAACACAACCCTGGGGGGCACCTGTGTTGAGGGTCAAAGGGGCAGAGGTCAGGAAGCCCATCCTTGCCATCTGTTGGTGATCCGACAGGAAGTCTAGGATCCAGTTGCACAAGGCAGGGTGCAGGCTGAGGTCTCTGAGCTTTCTGTCAAGTCTGGAGTGAATTATGGTGTTGAATGCTGAACTGTAGTCCAGGAACAGCATTCTAATGTTGGAATTCCGCTTCTCCAGTGAGTGAAGACAGTGTGTAGTGCTGTGGTGATGGCATCATCAGTAGGTGAACTGTAGGGGGTCCAGTGTGGGTGGTAGCAAGCTGCAGATGTAGTCTTTGACCAGCCTCTCAAAGCATTTGCGTATAATTGAGGTGAGAGGGTGCCAATCATTCAGGCACGCTATCTTGGTTTTCTTAGGTACAGGGACAATGATGGACGATTTGAAACAGGAGGGCACTTCACACTGGAAGAGGGAGAGATTAAAAATAGCCTTAAACACACCAGCTAGCTGTTCTGCACACACTTGAGGACCTGCCCTGGGATGCCGTCCCAAGCAAGTAACACAGCAAGGCTGGAATGTTTAGAAACCAGAAGCCCACTAAGAGCTTCTAGTGGACAACTGTGGGACGGACCCGGAACTCCTGACACTTGCATCATGGCCTGGGATAGAAGCATTAATGCCCAAGAATGGAAAACTTTGTCAAACTTATTGGATACAGCCCAGTCCTTCTCAGGCAAAGCCCTCCCCTCCATTGTGCCCATCTACACGAAAGAATACAGCAATGGGCTACATGTGTATTCTTGAGTTGCATCATTGTTGATTGTCTATGAGGAGGAGATACTACTTCCAGTCCACAGAGATTATTGTCTCCTGGTGAAGAAGACAAGAAGTCATTTGCAAGGGGAGTCACAGGGGCCCAGGTTTCAGAGCTTGTTGATTAGAACTGAGGATATGATTGTGTTGAACACTGAGCCATAGGCAATAAACAGCAGCCTGACATATTGTCCAGAAGATCCAAGGCCGAGCAGAGAGCTATTGAGATTGCACCCACTGCAGACAGATTGGGCAAATTGCAGCAGGTCCAGATCCTTGTCTAGGTAGACTGCAGCTGAGCCTAGCCACAAGTTTGCTAACAAGACAACCATTGTTGACAGATTATCAGATGGTGATGAGGAGGCTTACAGAAGTGAGACAGATCAACTGGTTGAGTGGTGTTGCAACAACAATCTTGCATCCAACGTCATTTAGACTGAGGAATTGATTGTGGATTTCAGGAATAAGAAGTTGAAGCAACAGAAATCAAACCTCATCGAGGGGTCAGAGTGGAAAGGGTGAGCAGTTTCAAGTTCCTGGGAGCCAATATCTCTGAAGATCTTTCCTATGTCCAACATATTGATATAATTACAAAGAAGACTATATTTCATTAGGCATTCGAAGAGAATTGGTATGTCATAAAGATACTCACAAAGTTCCACACGCATGCCATGGGCAGCATTGTAACTGGCTGCACCACCATCTGGCATGGAGTGGCCACTGCATAGGATCAGACAGAGTGGCAGCATCCAGTATGCCTTTAAAAGGCAATGCCTCAATAAGGTGGCGTACATCAATAAGGAACCTATCACCAGGACATGCCTTATTCTCATTGTTACTGTCAAGGAGATACAGGAGACTGAAGGCAGACATTCAATGTTCCAGAAACGGGTTCTTCCCCTCCACCATCAGATTTCCAAATGGACAATGAACCCCTGGTCACTACCTCACTAATTTCCCCCTTCTCTTTTGGCACTACTTATTTAATTAAATTTTCTTTTTTTTTTGTATACTTATTGTAATTTTTTGTTTTTATTACTATAAATTTCATGACACATGCCACTGATTCTGATACAGGAAGTGTGGTCATCATCAAGGACCTCCAACATCCACCTCTCTTCACACTGCTGCCATTGAAAAGGAGGTATAGGAGCCTTTGATCCCACACCACCAGGTTCAGAATCAGTTATTACTCTTGGATAAGTTCACTCACTACAACACTGAACGAATTCCACAACCTATGGACTCACTTTCAAGGACTCTACAACTCTTGTTCTCACTTATTTATTTACTTGTTATTTGATTAATTGTATTTGCAGAGTTGTGTCCTTTTTCACATTGATTGTCACATTTTGTGTGTAGGTTTTCGCTAACTCTGGTGTATTTCTTCAAAGTATTTATTATCAAAGTACATGTATGTCTCCATATGCTACCCTGAGATTCATTTGCATTCACAGAAAATAAAAAGAAACATAGAAGAGTCAATGAAAAACTGCACACAAAGACATGGACACCAAAAACCTAATGGAAAAACAAGCAATCTGGACAGCTAACTCTACTTCTGTTTTACGATTGCTGCCTGACTTGCTGTTTCTAGCATTTCCTGACTTTAATTTCAGATTTTCAGGATCCGCAGCGCTTTTTGCTATTGTGTAAGAATCTCACCCTGACCAACTTGTTAGTAATGCTGGTAAATCAAAAATCTATTTGAAACCTTCCAAAATTCCAAATGAACAATTGCTTTGCAGAAATTCTTAGGAAAGATTGAATTCTTGTAATAGACCAGAATAGCCTTTGTGATTGAGTTAGAACGTACTGGTGTTTTGCTGTAAGAGGGGAACTTCCAAAATGATCTATTAATTCATGGAAAGTGTTGTATATATTTGCAACTCTTCTTTTGTTTTTTTTTGGGGGGGGGGGCTATTCTGGTTTGATCAGTTGGATCCCAACAGAAAATAGAACTAGAATGTTTTTCTAATATGCCTTTTGCTTTAACATTTCTTCATAACACCTTTATAATTCTTCCCGTCTTGTGTTTAAGGCATGTTTTACACCCAGTGGCCACTTATTTTGGTCCCTTCTGGTACGTCTGTGTGAGTGACCAGAATACTTCTTTGCAGTTCGCTTATCGCTCAAATCGATCCACTAACTGTGCAATAACCTCTGTACTCCACTTTCTCCTATGCCACCTGGAAAATTGGGTCTCAAATGCCAGATGACTGTTCAGAGACTTCAGTTCAGCGTTCAACACCATCTTACCCCAGAAACTGGTGAGGAAACTGCCCTCGCTGGGTCTCAACACCTCTCTCCGCAATTGGATACGGGACTTCTTAACAGTGAGGCCACAGTCAGTCCGTATGGGCAGCAATGGCTCTTGTCCCATTATGCTGAGCACTGGTGTTCCCCAAGGCTGTGCGCTCAGCCTGCTGCTGTTCACACTGCTGACGCATAACTGTTTCACAGGATCCACCTCAAGTTTGCAGGTGACACAGCAATAGTTGGCCCTTTCAAGAATGCTGATGAGATGGAGTATAGAGAAGTGGAGCAGTTGGTGGGTTCAAGATGTGCATAAAAGCTGGATGAACTCAGCAGGTTGGGCAGCATCCGTTGAAAGAAGCAGTCACTGTTTCTGGTTGAAACCCTTCGTCCTGACGCTTTCAATGTCTTTCCACGGATGCTGCCCGACCTGCTGAGTTCATCCAGCTTTTTTGTACGTCTTGATTTGACCACAGCATCTGCCGTGCACTTTGTGTTTGCAGTTGGTGGATTGGTGTGAGAAGAACAACCCAAGCCCGAATGTGGAGAAAACAAAGGAAATCATTATGGACTTCTGGAAAGTGCAGACAAACCATGCCCCTCTGTGAATACATGCCTCCTCTGTAGAGAGAGTGAAGTGTACTAAGTTCCTAGGATATCACACTATGGATGACCTCACCTGGTTCCTTAATATTATCTCCCTGAACAAGAAGGCACAGCCACCCCACCCCTCATCTTAACTGCATTTTACAGGAGCACCATTGAGACTGTCCTGACAAGTTGCATCTCCATCTATTATGGAAGCAGCTGATCTTCGAACCTGATGTCCCTACAAAGGACTGTGAGAACAGCTGAGAGGATCATAGGGTTCTCCTTTCGATACATTGGGGACAGTTATCAGGAATATTTAGTATTATCGATGAACTCACCCATCCATCCAGCATCCTCTTTGACTTTCTACCATCAGACAGGAGACTACGATGCATAAAAACAAGAATGGTTAGAGTGAGAAACAGTTTCTTACCTCAGGCTGTTGGGCTTCTGAACTCCCTGCTGCATTGTATTCAAAGCGTCACTGGTTAATCTGTTCTGTACCTGACAATATTTAATGTTAATCCACTTTAGTTCGTTATTTATGTGTGATTCATCTGTAGATTTTCCTTACCTTCATAAGTTATCATGTGCTGTGTGTGTAAAATGTACTACTGTGCATGCCTCCCTGGTTTGAAGAAACGTCTTGTTTCTATGTACGTTATATGGTTATATATGTTATGTACATACACTATATAGTTAAATTACTATAGACTTCTGTACCTAATAAGGAGGCTGTTGAGTGTATGCTTGTGGTCGTCTGATACTGTAAGGCATCCTCTTCAAGGTTGTGCATTGTGCATTCAGAGATGCTGTTCTGCACACTACTGTTGTAGTGCCTGGTTATTTCAGTTATTCTGGCCTTCTTGTCAGCTTGAAAAAATCTGGCTTTTCTTCTGACCTCTGAAGATCTATCGTGGGCCAAACATATTGATGCAAATACAAAGAATTTCATTAGGAATTTGAGAAAACTCTCAAGTTTCTATAGATGTTAGAATGTTCTCCAAAGTACATTTTGCATCAACGTCCGGTATAGAGGGACCAGTGTACAGGATTGGAAAAAGCTGCAAAAAGTTGTAAGCTCAGTCAGATCTATCATGGGCATTAGCCTCCCCAGTATCCAGGACACCTTCAAAAGGAAATGCCTCAAAAAGGTAGCATCTATCATTAAGAACCCTGATTCCAGTATGGTGCGGTGAACCATGGCAATGCTCTGCAGACTATGTACAATACATCTAAATTTATCTCTTTTTGAATTACTCTCACCATAACTTGCAGCATGGAATTTCCCTTTAAGCAATGCACTTTTAAATTGACTTAATGCAGTACACCAGTGCTCTTGAATGGAAAATCCTAAAAAAAGTAATGGATATGGTGCAGTCTATCATGGGGAAAGACCTCCCCACCATTGAGCACATCTACATGGAGCGTTGTTGCAGGAAATAGCATCCTTCATCAGGGAGCCCCTCCACCCAAGTTCTGTTCTCTTTTCACTGCTGCAATCAGGAAGAAAGTACAGTAGCCTTGGAACTCACCCCGAGGTCAGGAACAGTCAACCAGCAGGATTTTGAACCAAAGGGATAACTTCACATGACTCTCACTAAACTGTTCCCACAACTTATGGACTCACTTTCAAGGACGCTTCATCTCATGTTCTCAATAATTATTATTTATTTATCTAACAATCGCTTCGAAGGTTCAAAAGTTTATTTTATTATCAAACTATACAACTTTGAAATTCTTCTGTTTTCCTGGTAGCCATGAAACCAAGAAAGAAAAGAAAGGCAACATTATCATCACCTCCCAATCCCACCTCCCTGCCAAAAAAAAACTCTCAAAAACATATCAGACACATCAACCCCCAAATCTGTCCTCCTGCATATAAACAGAGCAAAAACGACCGAGGCACATTGACCCCCAAATTCCTCCTCCCGTACTAAATTAATGAACACAACTGATCAGGCACATCAAATCCCTCCCAAATCTCTCCCCCACACAAAAAGAGTTGAACAAACAGACCAGGCACATCGACTCCCAAATCCCTCCCCCTGCAGAAAAAATAACAAGAACAGAAAGTCTCTTTATCTATCTCTATCTTTCTTTTTATTTGCATAGTTTGTTGTCCTTTGCACACTGGTTGTCCTAATGGGTGTGGTCTTTCATTAATTCTATAATGGCTATTGGATTTCATGCATGTGCTTGGATTGCATTTCATAAGTTGGTGACACATATATACTTTGATAATAAATTTTCATTGAACTTTAAGGACCTGCGTTACCCAGGACATAACCTCTTTTCATTGCTACTATCAAGGAGGAGACAAAGCAGCCTGAATCACTCAATGATTCGGGAATAGTTTCTTCCACTTCATCAGATTTCTGAATGGATAATGTACCCATGAACACTACCTCACTATTTTCCCCTCTCTTGTTGCACGACTTATTTAACTTATTTTTTTAACCTATACTTGTTGGAATTTATATTTTTCATTATTATGTTTTGCATTGTGCTACTGCTGCAAAACAACAAATTTCACCACATATGCTGGTGATATTATACCTGATTCTGAATTGTAAATGACATGAAAACCAAAATTTGCTCTTAAATCTTGAATCTTATTGGGTCTGAAATGAGATTTAGACCAGTTGAGTCTAAGTGACTGTTCAGTGCTATATAACTCTGTAAAGCAAGGTCACTTAACCCAGGTAAATAAGAAAGGCACTTATGAAAAGTTTTTTTGCTGGCAAAATTATGCTGCACCTTTACTAATTAAATGTCATGTTCACTGCTGGAAATCTGACCTAATCATTACAGTAAATATTAGAAGAAAATCTTAGATTGAAATATTTGCAGCCAGTGTTTTTGCAAGCTTTGGAATTGTAGTTCCTTAAAATTAGTGTTTTTTCAGCAAGATTCTTACATCTGAAAGCAAGATAGGCATAAAAGGAGATTACACTTCATTACAGAGTTGGCATGTGGGCATCACTTCTCAACCTTCACCCTTCTTTTCTCTGAGTCAGATTAACTCTTCCTGTTAAAATTCTGCATTTGTTAGAGGCAAACATTGCCATTTTAAATGCTTGAATTAATTCCCCCTAACATTAGCTTGGTCTTTACTGACTGACCTTCCAAAGTCTCTCATGAAAATGGCTTCCAGCTCCCACCCTACTTTTAAGTAAGAAGTTTGATTTTTGAGCAAATTTTTGATTTTGATTTTTGAGTTAATTTGGAAGGCAGTAGCTCGAGGCCCATTGGCAGGAGCCCTGGGTCTGCGAATCTCTGCATGTCCGCCGGGGAGTTCAAGGCCCAATGCTTGCGAGTCTGAGGCCGTTGGAGACTGGAAGCTGAAAAAGATGGACTATCTTGGGTTTAGAGGACTGTGTATGCATGCAGGTGGGAGGGAAGGGGCTTCTTTTGCTGTTGTTTTGTTACTTGTGTTCTGTGTCATTCTGTTGAGTACTGTGGGCTTGCTATGTTGGCCTTTGAGTGTGTGGCAACATCGTGGAGTGCGCTCTGCACACCCTTGGGTGTACTATTTGTTAATGCAAACAATGCATTTCACTGTAATTTCTGATATCCATGTCATAAATAAACTTGTGTCTTGAATTATTCATTGCCCTATCTTTGATTACTGCCATTGGGAATCTTTGTTATTGTTACGTCAGCCAAGAGAAATATATTAACATGCACTGCATCAGCATCAGCTAGTTGCTTTTGAACATCCAAGTTTGGAATACACTTCTGAACACTATAAATATTCCAGCTAAGAGACTGACTCAATATATTAAAAGACGTTCCTTTTGTCATGGGATCAGCAAAAATGCAGGCTCTTCAGCCCATCATGTATCTGCCAGCCATTTATACTCATCCTCTCTATGCATCTGGCCTTTATTCTGCCTGTTACTCAGCTTCTACTGTTCATTCTTCCCAAATCTTGTCATGGTCAGGGACATTTAGAATCAATTTACAAAATAAAGAATTGTTTTTTTTTAAATTGCTTGTATTTAAAAACATGAACCTATTACTAGTTAATTTGTTAATTAACAGTATAGGCATGCATTGAAAAAAATTGTTTTTTTTTAAAAGAGCTTTCTTTTAAATGAAGTTTTATGACTCCCTTTTAAATAAATGGGCCACTCTAGAGGCATCAGCTAAAGCTAACATTGTGCTGGCATTGGGGAGGATCCAGAGGAGGCTCACAAGAATGATCCAAGGAATGAAAGGGTTAACAGATGAGGAGATTTTGATGGCTCTGGGCCTGTACTCACTGGAGTTTAGGAGCATGAGAGGGGATCCTGTTGAAACCTATTGAATATCTAAAGGCTCAGATAAAATGAATGTGGAGAAGATCTTTTCTGTAGTGAGGGAGTCTAGGACCAGAAGGCACAGCCTCTGTGTACAAGAATATCCCTTTAGAACAGAGATTAGGTTAATTTATTTAGTCAGAGGGTGGTGAATCTGTGGAATTCATTGCCACAAATGGCTGTGGAGGTTAAGCCATTTATTTAAGGTGGAGAGTGATAGGTTCATGATTAGTATGAATGTTAAAGATTATGGGGAGAAGCCAGGAGAATAAGGTTGAGAGAGATAATAAATCAGTCATGACAGAATGGCAGTGAAGACTTGATGGATCAAATGGCCCAATTCAGCTCCCATGTCCTATGGTTTTATGGCCTAACAAATAGGAGAGCTGCAGGTAAGAAGTATATCCAGCTTCTTAGATTAGGAAATTGTCAAGTGCCCCTAGACTCATCTGAAGCAGTAAAATATTGGAAATGTACACCTGACCTCCAATTTATTCCCGATTTCAGACTATAGCAGAAAGCTATTGTAGATTCCTTCAGTTGATCACAGAGGGTGGTTTCAATACTTCCAGAAACAATGTACTTCGGGAGAGTCAACATGGCAATTGTTTGACAAATCTGGTAGATCTTTTAGAAGATGGAACTGCAGGATGGCTAAGTGAGAACTAGTGGATGTATTGCGCATTCAGAGACCACTTTATTAGGTACCTACGGTACTTAATACATTGACCACTGGGCATATGTTCATGGTCTTTTGCTGCTGTAGCCCATCCACTTCAAGGTTCAATTGCTCAGAGATGCTCTTTTGTACACCACCATTGTAACGCGTCATTATTTGAGTTACTGTTGCCTTCCTGTCAGCTTGAATGAGTTCCTGTCTCTTCTGATCTCTCTCATTAACAAAGCATTTTCACCCACAGAAATGCTGCTCATGAGATTTTTTTTGTTTTTGCTTTTTGCACCATTCTCTGTAAACTCTAGACTGTAGTGCGTGAAAATCTTATGAGATTGGCAGTTTCTGAGATACTCAAACCAATTAGATCACATTTATTGTATTCCTCATTCTGATGTTAGGTCTGAGCAACAACTGAACCTCTTAACCAAGTCTGGATTTTTTTTTAATGGTTTGAGTTGCTACCACATGATTGGCTGATTAGATATTTGCATAAACAAACAGGTGTACAAGTAAACCTAATAAAGTGGCCACACCAATGAGTGTATTTGTAGTTTCAAACAGTAGTTCATATTTAGTGTTTCAAAAGGGTCTAATGTAAAATAAGAGCTAAGGGAATTGTTGGTTATACATAATTGGAGTGGTTGTTATAGAGCAAAATCAGATTTAATATCATTGACATAAGTCATGAACCTGTTGGTATGTGGTAGCAGTATATTTCAATATGTAGTAACTATGAATTACAGTAACAAATCAGGATTATTATCACCGGCATGTGACGTGAAATTTGTTAACTTAGCAGCAGTTCAATGCAATACATGATATAGAGGAGATAAATAAATAAGTAAATCAATTACAGTGTATGTATAGTGAATACATTAAAAATTGTGCAATAACTATAAATTTTATAGTTAAAAAAGTGAAGTAGTCTTCAAGGGTTCAATGTCCATTTATGAATCTGATGGCAGAGGGAAAGAAGCTGTTTAATAATATTTATAACTTAAAAATAGAGAATGGACTTCCCTGCTGGCTGTGGATGGAATAACAGTTTTTTTCAGCTGTTCCTAGCTTACTTTATTTTCCAACTTGATTTGAAACCTTACTTTTGAATGTGACACTATCTTGCCATGGCTACAAGAATTGCTAAAGGTACTAAAGAAGAAGAAGATGATCCTTCTATATATTTGGATTCTATTCTTGAATTGCTGCAAAATCACAGAAAAGAAGCTTCCAAGGAATTTCAGCGATTCAGAAAAGAATCCTCCAAAGAGTTCCAACAACTCGGCTCTGAAATTAAACAGCTAGGTATAAAACTGGATTCTATTCTAGAAAACAGAAGAAATGACTTGCGAATTTCTGGTCTCGACAAGTTAACTGAAGGTGATCGCCCTATGGATTTCTTTGCAAACTTTCTAGTTCAGCTATTCCCTAATATTTTAAAGTTGACACCAATGATTGACCAAAGTCACAGAGTGCCTGGGAATAGAATGCTTGGAAATAGACCTCGTTCAGTAATAATCTGCTTTCCTGAATTTCAACCAAAGGATCTAATAATTCGTGAATCCCATTGGAGAGGTATGATCGATTACAATGGCAAGAAGTTTAGGATAGTTGAGGATTTCTCAGCAGAAATCACAAGGGAGCATGCTAAGTTTAAAAGTGTCATGTCAGAGGTGTTCAACAAAAATTTTAAACCTTCTTTATGGTATCTGGCTCAGCTCAGAATTATACTGAGGGATGGTTCAAAGGAATGTTTCCATTTGATTTTAGAGGCTCGGAATTTTTAAAGTCAGAAAATTGTTTATTATTTTTTACATGAATAGCTGCATATTTTACTTTTGGTAAAACTTGTACTCAACTCTCTTTTTGAACCTTTTAAGGCTTTACTTTGAGAGTAAGACTTTAACGAGCTAATACTTTGTGTGTTCATATTGTATATTATACTTATTTTTCTAGAGTTCTTGAAAACAGAATTAAGTGTTTTTTATTTGTTGTTTTGATTAGGTTGGAATACTTCTAACCTTGAAATTAATTTGGAGCTAAGCCAGCAAGTTCTCTGGGGGGATGTTATGATTAGCTATAGGCGTTGAATTTCTTTGGTCCACTTTCTCTCTTTGGGAGGAAGGAGGAGGCTTGGGTTTTTTTTCCTGGAAGCTGATTGGATTCTCAGCCAAATCTGTTGCTTGGTTACCTTATCTCAAAGGTCACTGCTTATTTTTATTAATCATTTCAGGGATTATCGTTCTATCTTTTCTTTTAAATAGTATTATACTACTAACCTACTTCGTCTTAACGTGAAAGGTTTAAATCTCCCTGTGAAATGAAATAAGACTTTTGCCTATATTAAAAAACTTAAGGTCTCAATTATTTTTTACAAGCGACTCACGTATGTAAGTCTGATAATTCATGCCTTTTTAGCCGGTGGAGAGGATTACATTTTCACTCTTGTTTTCAGACCAAGTCTAGGGGAGATTTGATTTTTATGGATAATACTGTCCCCTTTGTTCAACACAAGGTAGTCTCTGAAACTAATGGGCATTTTGTTATTGTATCAGGGAAATTAGAGAATAAATTAGTGGTATTTGCTAATGTATATACCCCAAATATAGATGATCCAGGATTCTCTAAGTTTTTTTTTCATTACTGCCTGATTTGAGTTTGTACTCATTGGTGATGGCAGGAGACTTTAATTGCTGGTTAGATCCAGTTTTAGATGGATCATCATTTAAATCAGCTTTGTTTATTCACTCATTTTTAATGAAATGTGGTATTGTTGATAATTGGAGCTTTTTACATCCAGCGGATAGAGAATATTTGTTTTGCTCTCATGTTCATCATGTGTATTCGAGAATTGATTTTTTTTTATTGATAGCCAAATGATTCCACTAGTTTGATATCTTGTGAGTATAAAGAGATTGCTTTCTCTGATCATGCTCCTGTGTTTTTATCTTTAAATCTTTCTGGTTTCCCTCAAACAAACAGATTCTGGCATTTTAATCTAACTTTGTTATCTGACAAGGATTTTTTAAAGTTTTTGGAGAGACAAATTATTCTCTTTTTTGAAGAGAATATGGTGATGGAGACTTCTAACCTTGTTATATGGGTTGCCTTTAAGGCATATATTAGAGGACAAATCATTTCTTATACTGCAAGTGGTAAGAAAAAAGCTAATAAAGAGAGAATTAATTTAGCCAATCAGCTGAAACAATTAGACCAAGAATATGCCTTGGCTTCAGATCCTGGTTGAAATATGATCTTTTTTTTTAACATATCCTATTGAAACTCAACTCCTAAAGGATAAAAGTCAATTTTATATTCATGGAGATAAAACAGGTAAATTATTGGCTAACCAAATTAAAACTTCAATTGCTAAATGAGAGATTAAAGAAATTTGTAAAGCTAATGGTGTCAGGACAACTGATCATTTAGGAATAAATGATACCTTTAGAGAATTTTGCTCTAAACTTTATAGTTCTGACCCTGCTAAGGATAATACTGTAATGAATAACTCTTTAGACCAATTAAATATTCCTACACTTTCTGTGGATAACCAAAAACAGTGTGATCAACCTATTTCTCACAAAGAAATTGCCGAAGCTGTACATTCACGGCACTCGGAAGGCTCCAGGTCCTGATGGATTTTCTGGAGAATTTTATAAGGCTTTTTCATCACTGCTTATACCGCATTTATGTTCAGCCATTTTGAATTCTTTTAAGTTGGGTAGGGTTGCCACAATCTTTTTATGAAGCTTCTATTTTGCTTATTCTTAAAAACAATAAGAACCCAACTGAATGTTCTTCATACAGACCAATCTCCTTACGTAATGTTGATACTAAAATCCTATCCAAAATTCTAGCTTGTAGGACTGAAGATATCTTACCATCTATCATTTCTGAAGCTCAGAGAGCATTTATGAAAAACCAATATTTCCATTTTAATATTAGCCAGTTACTAAATGTTATCTATTCTCCTTCTAACGAGATATCAGAATGTGTGATATCCTTAGACACTGAGAGGGCTTTTTATCAGGTTGAATGGCACTATTTATTTAAAATTTTAGAAAAATTAAATTTTGGGCCCTATTTTACTCAGTGAATTAAATTACTTTATTTATCTCCTTCTGCTCAGGTTCTTACTAATTCTCAGAATTCTAAACCATTTAAACTTCAATGTGGAACCAGACAAGGTTATCCTTTGAGCCCTTTGCTCTTTGACCTGACCTTAGAACTATTATCTATTGCCTTTTGAGAATCTAGTGATATCATTGGTATTTTGCAGAAGGGTACTACCCACAAAGTTTCACTTTATGCGGATGACTTAATTGCTTTTTATTTCTAATGTTGAGACTTCGTTACCTTCTGCACTTTCTCTACTCTCTCATTTTAGCCAGTTTTCTGGATATAAATTGAACCTACATAAGAGTGAACTTTTTCCTTTGAATAGCTTGGTATCAATTAATACTAATCTTCCTTTGAGAATTGTAAGAAACCAATTTACTTATTTGGTGTAACAATTACTAAGAATTATAAATAACTTTTTAAAGAAAATTTTCTTACTTTATTAAACTATGAAAAGAACATTATCAAATTTGTCATTTCCTTTGTTATCATTGATTGGCCGAATTAATTCTATTAAAATGAATATCTTACCTAAATTTATATACCTCTTCCAGGCCTTATCCGTCTTTATTCCTAAATCCTTTTTTGATTCTCTTGACTCTATTTTATCCTCTTGTATATGGAAATTAAACATCCTCAGCTGAATAAAGTTCATCTCTAGAAAGTTAAAAAGAATGCAGGTTTAGCTTTACCAAATTTTAGGTTTTATTATTGGGCAATTAATATACGGAATCTTGCGTTTTGGTTATATTAGATTAATCATGAGGACTGTCCAGGGTGGGTTTCTTTAGAATCTAACACTGTTAATAAATTCTCCATTATCTCTCTTTTGGGATCTTCACTTCCTTTATCTTTAAGTAAAATAACTGAAAATGTGGTAGTTACATATACCTTGAGGATCTGGAGACAATTTAGAAAACACTTTGGTTAATTGAGATTGTCCCTTTCGAGTCCCATTTTTCTTAATTATTTCTTTAAGCCCTCCACAACTGGTGTAGTTTTTAAACAATGAGATAGACTGGGTATTAAATGTTTCCAGGATCTGTTTGTTGGAGGAAGTCCTTCTTCGTTCGAACAACTGTTAACTAAATATAGTTTGCCAAAAACCCACTTTTTTGATATTTACGAATTAGAGACTTTTTGCGATCTCAATTATATACATTTCCTAAAAGCCCTGATAAGAACTTACTTGATGAATTTCTTCATTTGAAACATTTTTATAATGGTTCAGTATCTGATATTTATGATATGTTGATGGGAATGAGAAATGACTCTTTAGACAAAATCAATAATCTTTGGGAACAAGATTTACAGACTTCAATTTCTGAAGAAACTGGGAATGAAATTTTTAAACTGCTTAATACATCATCATTATGTGCCCGCCATTCACTCCTACAATTCAAAGTGGTCCATAGGGCTTATATGACCAAGGATAAGCTATCTGGTTTTTATATGGATATACCTCCCTACTGTGATAGGCGTAACAAAGGAGAGCTTCATTCATTCAAATATTTTCGACATGCCCAAGTCTTGAAAAATATTGGAAGGAATTATTCCAAACTTTTTCTCTACTTTTTGAAGTAAATTTTAAGCCTAATCCTTTGACCGCCTTATTTGGTATTGTTGGAGGGAAAGATATCATTTTGAAGACACATTCTGGCTTTTATCTCTCTTATGGCTAGGAGGGCTCTCTTGCTTAAATGGAAGGATGCTGCTCCGCTTAATCATGCTCAGTGGTTACTGGATGTTATGGCATACTTAAATTTAGAAAAGATCTGTTGTTCAATTTCTGAATCTAACCAAGATTTTCAAAATTTGTGGAGCTGTTTTTGAACTATTTTCAAAACCTTTGATTTCCCATTAAAGTACAGATACTGGTTAGCATATTTCACTATCTGATAAGGTTTTTTTTTCTTTTTTCTCTTTACCAAACAGCTTCAGCTTTGGTAGTGGGTATAGATATTTTTCTATATATATAAAAAAATTATTTTTATCTCAACATATGAATTAATCTAACCTACATGAATATAGGGTAAGGAGTTCTTCAATGTGATTCAAATATAATGTATTTGGTATTGTATATTTTTTCTTTTATAATATGTATTTTCTTGAACTCTTATTCTATCTAGAAATTAATAAAAATATTGAAAAGAAAAATAGAAAACCTAGAATAGCAATGCATATTTTGGAAGGTTCCTATCAGTGGATCCCACAGGGACTGGTGCTGGGTTTTCACATTCAAAGCTGTAAATGGTGGTTCCAAGCAAGCTGAGAATGTCCCTTGAGAAGACACAAAGAGACATAGCCAGGTTTGGATGAGTGGCAAGAATAGAGTGGATGGAATACGTGAGAAAATGTAAGGTTGTTATCAAGTTTAATTATCATTGGACCGTTCATGAATACAGCCAAACAAAACAATATTCCTTTGGGGCCAAGGTACAAAACACAGTACCAGCAGTCACGCACAGCTCAGGGTGCATATAGTGCATATAAGATAGCAGTAAACGTACAGTCACATGAAAGAAATACATACTTTATAGCCCAAGTTCCAGGGTGGCATGTCTTATAAATTGATGGCACATAGGTGTTGACAGCAAGAACAATAAAATAAAAGGGTGATGATTCTGCACAATATTGAACTGCAGAGACCTGTACAATAACTCAGGCTGTTTTTATGCTCCCTGGGAGAGGATGGCTGTTGCCTGGCCAGTATACAATTCAGACACCATTATCTCCAAAACAAGGTTTCTTAAGCCAACAGATACTGAGACCTGCATTAGGGTCAGCCAATGATCTAGCTTTATAGAAGGCCACTAAAAGACCTTCTAATTGATTCACACAGTTCTTGTGTTTCGTTGTTATTTCCATGCTTTGTCTGGTCTGCATCAGTTAACTGAAACTCTGAAGTTGGGTCTTTCTTGAAGTCTTTGTGATTTCTTCTTAACACTGCTCCTTCTTCTGTTTGGACCATGTATGATCTTGGTTGTACTTCAAGTACTGTAGCTTTTTTAATTCCTTCCACTTCCATTTGTAATGAAATCTGAATCTTCTTTTCATAATCAATTCATTCATTAACTGTGTAATCTCTTTTTTTATGCTAGGACTTCATCCTTTCAATAAAATTTCTCAATTCCTTCACTTGTGCTTTCACTTCTTCAATTGGATCCTGATTCTTGTCACTCTTTGGCTTCAGATCAGTATTGCACTTTACCGGCAAGTCTGGCATCTGACCTCCTGCAGAGGTGAGATTGTGATGGAATGCATGTCCCATTGATGCATGTGCGTTACTTCCAGAGGGCAAAATTGCAACTCCTGGTTTTGGTGGCAATGCTGGTAACAAAGGAATGGGCCTGGGAGCTCTCTTTATGACTTCTAGCCATTCCATTCTGTCAAGTTCTGTTTTCAGTTGATGGTGTAATACAAAAGGCACCTTTCTACATGAATGTACCAAGGGTGGCATTGTGTCGTCAATTTTAATTATGTGCTCACCTGGAAGACAACCGAGCTCTTTGAACAAGTCCTCATACTCTTTCATCAAGTCACTGTATTCTGACTCTGTGTCACTCTCCAGGACTAAGGCTCTATTCACCAAATTCAGTCTCTCACAGGCAGATAAACCCAGTATTGACTGTACATTCTTTGGCTCCAGCACAAATGAAAGCGTGCGCACAATATTCTTGTGTGATACTTTTGCCACACATGTTCCTTTAACTGGAATGTCTGCACCTGAATACCCAGTCACTTTTATATTCATCTGATGTAACTTTGGTCTTGGTTTTAATGCATTAAACTCAGATACTGCAAAAACATTTACTTGTGCTCCAGTATCAAGTTTAAACAGAATATTGTTTTGGTTCATTTGCAATGGAATAGTCCAGTCATTCTTTCTTTATTTGTTTTCACAAAGCACATCTATATAAAACTCCTTGTTCATTTTCAAGCACTACATTTACTTGTTTTGTTTTCTTTCTACTTCTACAACAGCGTGAAAAATTATTACTTTTACCACAGTTGTTGCACATTTTCCCATGTGCTAGAAACTGTTTTGGCTGATGCTGCCACCCACAGAGACCACATAGCTTTTTTTCTCTCAGATGACGTCTTGCTCTCTGTCGGTTTTGGTGTTGTTTTATCATTTTTTTCTAATATGTTCACACTTAATCACACGTCTGTGTGGCAGCTCTCAGTGAAAAGTTCTTCAGCCTGTGATGTCACGGTTTCCAAAGCTTTGCAGAGCATCAAAGCTTTTTCCAAGTCTAAGTCTTGTTCTCTTAACAGTCTTTCTCTCAGACCATTATCCAGAATCCCACAAACAATTCTCTCTTTAATGAGAGATTCTGTCAGTTCTCCAAACTCGCATGTTTTACTCCGGTGTCTCAACTTAGTAACATATTGATCAATAGTTTCATCAGCTCTCTGCTTACATGTAAAAAAAAAATTGTACCACTCGTAGGTTACATTAGGCTTCGGTATGCAAAATGCTTCAAATTTGTCCATTATCGATTTTAGATTTAAATAATCTCCATTTTCAAAAGTAGAATGGCTATATACCTCAATTGCTTCATCAATAATTATGAGTAGAAGCACATCTTTTGTTTTTACTGGTTTTTCATATGCTTCAATTGCCAATTTTAAAAATAATTCAGAAATTTCCTTAAGTTTTCTCCAGTTCTCAGCTATGTTCCCAGACAATTGAAGTGCCAGTGAAGGTTGCAATCCTTCCATTTGTAAAACTGTGAGCAAATACCAAAACGGTTCAAACTCTTTTTGATTATCTTCAATTCTCCCATGTTAGGTAGCATATTATTCTTCCAGACTGACTTCTGACACCATGTTGTGTTCTTTATATTAATATGTACTGTGGGCTTCTAATAACAAACCATATTCAGGAAGAAATAGAACTTTTATTTAACAACAACAACCACACGTGTCTTACAGTGCCATAGAAACATAGAAAACCTACAGCACAATACAGGCCCTGCTTCCAGATCTGTCTATAATTTCTGTGCATGCTTAGTACTCTCTCCAATCACATCCTTACATGTGATATCACCACAACTTATGCATGTCTATTTCACTGGTGTATATATACCCCTCACCCATCCCTCCTGATTGGTCAGTCTTCATCCAGTCAGGTTTCTGCTGTCACAATGTGCTTACAATCAAATTCCAGTGCTTACTTGGAGGGAGACCTTTGACTTTGTTAAAATTAGATTGTAAACAAGGTGTGACAGCAGATACATGATTGGTTAGACCTCAACCAATCAGGAGGGATGGACGACAGGGTTGTAAATACCACTGAATTAGCCGTGCCTAGGTATCATTCCAGATGATGGAGTGTGTCTTCAAAACATTGGTTAAAATCAATGACTGTACCCCGATGGAAGCTCGAGAAGAACTTATTCATGAAATTGAGCATTTTGGCAAGCAAAATTTAAGTAAGGATGAGAAATTGCAGAAATCTGGGACATGTAACTCTGCACTCTCTAGTGCATTGTATATAAATTAACTAAGTTGATAGTTATTATTAAATACATAGAGTAAAAAAGTAAAAATAACCATATAAACAGGATTTTTGTTGCAAGTTATCATTTTTTGATATATTGAATTGCACTACTACCTCAAAACACCAAATTTCATGACACAGGTCAGCGACACTAAACTTGATTCTGCTTTAATTCATTGCACAGAGGACTGACATAAGACAAGATAGAACAACTGCAGAGGAAGTGCATTGCAGGTAGACAATAAGGAGAGAAGAGAATAGAGAATTTCTGGTGTAGATGGGATCTTTGATTATACTGAGGTACTGAACATACAGACAAGTCTAAGGAAGGGAGGCTGGTTTTCATGCTGCTCTGAGCTGTGTCCTCAACTCTCTGCAGTTTGTTGAAGGAATGGGCAGAGCAGCCGCCATACCAAGCTGTGGGGCATCCAGGTAGGAAGCTTTCTATGGTGTAGTGATTGGTGGATGGGATATGAAGGGTAACCAGGACACGAGTGAATTTTCAGTTGTTCTTCAGTTAGTGAAATGGAATCATTCCTGACAAATCCTTCCAACAGCTATGGCTGATTTGATTTAAATCTCCAAATATTGTGCCTCTGACATCACCATGCTCCTGTCATGCTGTATAGAAAATAACACTGAAGGCTTACTTATGAAGGTCAAATTCTGAAGTAAATTTGTTATCAAAGTCACCATATACTACTCTGGAATTCATTTTGTTACAAGCATTCACAGGACATACAAAGAAATACAATAGAATCAATGAAAGTTCTTAAAAAATAAGTATTTTAAAATTAATGGTTCAGTGTGGACCAGATGGGGTGAGCTGTACTCTTCAATGACTAAAAATTACACCCAAATAAAAATGGATAAACAACCAAAGTACACAAGAATGCATACTGTGCAAATACAATAAATAAATAATATGAAGAACATGAGCTGTAGAGTTCGGAAAAGTGAGTCCTTAGGTAGTGGAGTCAGTTCAGAGCTGGAGTGAGTGAAGTTATCCACACTGATTCAGAAGCCTGATGATTGAAGAGCAATAACTGTTTCTGAACCTGGTGATGTGGGACCCAAAGCTCCTTTAGCTCCTGCACAGTGACAGCAGAGATCTGATGGCAGATTTTGGAATGTAAACAGTGATCAATGTTGTTAAAACATAAACTTTATTAGTCAGTCGTCTTGATTTAAGAATAACTTCTGTTGGTTTCAATTCACATTCTGACTACATGTACTCCTTTTATCAAAGACAATGTCAGAGAATCGCTGTCTTTGCTTCAGGCACATAGCTTGTTAAAAGAATGTGCAGACTTAGTGCAACTTCTGGCAGCATTTTGATGGGTTGGTTTAGCAAGCTATTTCCTTTAATTGTTTCATCAAACATGTTCTGGTGGTGATTACACCTACTGCAGAAACAAAGGGTCATTTAAGCTCTGGCTGGATGTAAAGGGTCCAGTCAGGAACTAAGAGTGGCCACCTCGTGTGTGCCTCTTGTGATTGGGGAGATCTGTTATGACTGGTCAAGGCTCACAGACAGGACCAAGATAAATAATTTTCATAGTTAATCTTGATCTGGACTTCACAGCTTATTAGATCAGTAGAAGCAAGTTCAATTGTCACTTCACAAAGGATTGGGTAAATCTTTAAGTGTGAAATTGTTGGAAACAGATGAACAATATATTTAATTATGTTGCCTTTCCAGAAGTTCAGAATGAGCTAGTCAAACTTCCTTCCACTTAGTGACAGTTTTGCGATTTTGCTATCTTATATGCATGGCAAAATAATGATAAAGAAGCACTGTTCTTTATCAATATCAAATTCTTAAGTTTAGTCAGATGCTAATGCAAACACTCTGCAGTTATGAGACAAACTCCCCAAAGAACAGTTTGAATTATTAAATGTCAATAAATACCTCATCTTTTATCTCATCAGTATTTTACATGGTGGACACAATATTGGAAATGGACACATAATGACACTTCTGGAAACAGCTATTAAGCTAAACAGTTTTGGTTAGATGCACCAGAAAGTATTAAAGCATAGAATTATTAAGCAAAGAAGCAAGACCTTCAACCCACTGAGAATATGACAACCATCAATCCTTTCTATATCATTATCATAATCAGCATCCTGTACCATGTCCTATCGCTATAATGCTGGTGATCATGTCCCACAACCATGATTGTTTTTGGCAGATTTTTCTCCATAAGTACTTTGCCATTGCTTTCTTCTGGGTGGTATCTTTACAAGACACATGACCCCAGCCATTATCAATGCTCTTCAGAGATTGTATGCTGACATCAGTGGTGTGTTGTTCACTGTTCAGTTAGGTCTTCTAATATACAGTAACAAACTACAACAAATTCAGAGTGGGTCAAATTGTAATTATGTTTATTACTTGTAAGAAAAGGTCTACCGCCATTCATTAAGTTGGTTGTAAGTTTCAATCTTAGCACTCAAAACAAACCATTTTCATATATCTACAAAGTCTAGTAATTAATCAGTTTTGTGTCTTTGAGGTTGTCCAGCCCAATATGCAATTCCTTCCTTGTCTGCATCCATGGCATGTGTGTTTAATCAGTCCATTATCTTTCCTGACTTCTTTCCCACCCATGACAGCTGTGTCCTGTTTTTTCTGTGGTATCTAAACATTCTTTATCATGAGAAAGCTTCTTTAGGTATGTGATTAGCAAAAAACTAGTTAAGACCAAAATTGGGCCATTGAAGACAGAAACTACTGTTTAACTAAATAAAGTAGAACACTACCAAAACTGCTACAGCACTATAAAACTGTGTACTAATTCCTAATAGCCTATTAGATTCAACTTTATTGTCATTGTGCCAAATACAGATACAAAGCCAAATGAAATGCAGTTAGCATCTAACCAGAAATGCAAAGAATTGTGTTATTTACAAAATAACTGCAAATAAAGAGGAAGTGCTACAGCACACAAATATAAAGGTACTGAGATAGTACAATATGGGTGCAATACTGTTTAGCGCTGTGATGTCAGGTTCAGCAGGGTCACAGCCTCAGGGAAGAAGCTCTTCCTGAGCCTGCTGGTGCAGCAGCAGAGGCTCCTGTAGTGCCTACCGGATGGGAGAAGAGTAAAAAGTCCATGGTTAGGGTGAGATGCATCCTTGATAATGTTTTTTGCTCTGCCCAGGCATCATTTATGGTGGATGTTCTCAATGGTGTAAATTGGATGCCAATAATCCTCTGGGCCGTTTTCACCACACGCTGGAGTGCTCTGCGGTCTGATACGGGACAATTGCCATATCACACTGAGAAGTAGTTGGTGATTATGCTCTCAAAATGTCAGTATTCTGGGACAGAGGTGAATTTTCTTGATGCTCCACAGGAAATAAAGGCACTGTTGCGCCTTTGTGATCAGGATGGAGAAGTTCAGGGACCAGGTGAGATCTTCGGAAATGTGGACACCAAGGAATTTGAAGCTTGATACATTGTCTGCTACAGCCCCATTGATGTAGGTGGGGTCATGAGTGTGGCCTCTAGCATGCCTGAAGTCCACAATGATCTCCTTGGTCTTCTGGGCATTGAGGGCCAGGTTGTTATCGAGGGAGGAATTCATTCAGTAAACACTGCTGTGTTCTTTTGATTGACTGAATGAACAAAGTTAGCATGGACCCCTAGTGCAAAAAGTGGACTGCCTTCAAACGGTGCTCTCGACAATTGCACCCTCCAAATCTTCAGTCTAATTGTAACATTCAAATTGTTCTTAGTTCTTAACTTGCTGAAGTCGTAAAATCAGTTCCTTTCCACTGCCGACTGTTTCTGGCATCTCCACGCCTGAGTGCTAGAAACTGCAGTGAGCAAAACAGCTCTGAATTGTCTTACTGTTTATTACTCAACAATAATCAGCGACAAAAATCACTGTGCTTTTTGAACATAGACACTGGCAACTGACACTATATAAAAACCATTTGTTCTAACGGCCACACAGCATGCACACAACTGAAGCTAATTATAAATTGTTCAGCAACAGTCGCCTGCCCTAATTAAATGGCATAGCGTCCCAAATAAGCAGCTGCTCGATAAAACTATGGCCCAATTAACTGGAATCAGTTGTATTCTTAATGTAACTTAAGTAATTTTTAATGTATTGCACTGTACTGCTGTCACAAAACAACACATTTCACAATACTTGTCAGTGATACTAAACCTGATTCTGATTTGACTGTGACTCTAAGCAATTATAGTTGGATGATCTGACATTGTGACTTGACACTGGGGTAAATATTGGCCTGAACTCCTGCTCTCCTTCTGAATACTGATGTGGGATCTATTCCATCCTCCTGAGAGGGAAAGCTGATCAGCTGTGCACCACTTCAACTGAAGAATAGAACCTCCAACCCACAAGAGAACAAATTTCACTCTTTAAGTCAGTGGCAATAAACAGGATTCTGAAAAAAAAAGCTCTGTAGAATTTAATGAATAAAGGAACTTTATGTCTGAGTCATGAAGAGTTGTAGGATATGACCTCAGGCCTCAGATCAAATCATGTGAATGGAGCTAAGAAAAACAGAAGCCAATAGTACAAATGGATGACCAATAACAGAATTGTCAGAATTCTGATCCTGACTCAGGTAACTAACTTTCAGCTGGTGACATTAAGATCAAGATCCTGTTCTTTGATACTGCGTTGTCATTAGAATGTAGAAGTAAGGATTCCAATGCTCAGGCTTCTTAAGGCATTGGTCAGACTGCACTTGGAGCTTGGGCCCTTTATGTGAGAAGGGATGTGCTACCGTAGGAGTTTCACGAGAATGATCCCGGGAATGAAAGGATTAGCACAGAGGATGATGTTTTGGATCGGAGGCTCATGGAGTGGTAGGTAAGGACATGAGGAACTCTATCAGTATTAAGGCAGCAGGAAGATCGGGTGAGTGCCAATGCTTGAAAAAATTGAGGAGATATGTGGAAAATGGTGGTGTTGAGGAAACAGGTAGGATGCAGAAGGACTTAGACAGATTAAGAGAATGGTCAAGAAAGGGGCAAAGTTTGTCTTTTTTTTATATCTTTTTAACTATTTCCATGAAACTTTGGCTGATTGGGTCAAAGTATACAGGTCCCAGTTAACGGGAATCCAGTGTATTTGTATGTAAAAATAAATAGTGGAAACAGAGAGCATAATAGTGAGGTAGTGTTCATGAGTTCATAGCCTGTTCAGAAATCTGATGACAGAAGGGAACAAGTTGTTCCAAAAATAACTGAGTCTGCGCCTTCAGGCTCCTGCCACTCCTCCCTGATGCTGTTAATGTGAAGAGGGTGTGTCTAGGTTGCTGAGGGTCCTTAATATGAAAATTGCCTTCTTGAAAAGCTGGCTGAGTCTACATCCTCTTTCCATCCGGTGCAGTGGCGTCTCCACACCAGGCAATGATGCAACTAATCAGAATGATCTCCATGTTACTTGTGTAGAAATTTGGACCAAATCTCTTCTAACTCTAAATGAATTATAGCCACTGGCATGCATTTTTTTGTGATTACATCAATGTGTTGGGCCCAGGATAGATCCTCTTCGTGTTTGTGGGATCTTGCTACACCACACTACCCCCATACATGACAGCACTTTCTCACAGACCAGGAAGCAACTTGCATTTACGTAAAGTTGTGAAGGCTGCAGCACATACTGGAGTAATTCCTTCCTCAGGGATCGGTGGGAAGTGTAAGATAGGACTAATAAACATCAAGGACCAGTTACATGATTAATTATTCTAGCTTGACCATATCATGCAATCTTTTGTCCGTTTATACAGGATGCAGGCATCGCAGGCAATTCCTGATAGCATTGGGACTGGGGAAGTGGCTGGAGTTTGCTAGGGTCACCTTTAATCAGACCAGAAGAGTACAGCAGATTCCATTCCTGAAGGATTTCAGTAAACCAGGTAAGTCATTACACAGGCCAGTAAGTATACAGCTTGTTGTAGAGCAGTGGTTGTTTTAAGTTTTATCTTCTGTTACAAGGCATTTTCCATAAATATCTCTGAATAAATGGTCCAACATTCTTCTAGTTGGCTCAGTTTCTCTGAGGATCATCACCTTGTCAGAGCAGAGAGACTTGTGAGTTTCCTGAGATCCCGAGAACAATGCTCTGTGGAGTTTAACCATCTGGTGCTTAGCTCCTGATAGGGTCACCCACAATGGTTAAGGTCAGTGGGGACTTCTACACAAAGAGCAGCACAACCAAAACCTCATCACTGGAGGTGGTGGAAGATGATGACTCTTCACAAAAGCATTGAATGAAGAGGAAGGCAACAACAGTGAAGGGCCCCCCAGTTATCTTGTATTCCATGCCACTGGACCCTGATACCTGATCTGTCAAGGGCTGCGTGGCGGCTGCTGAAGTTGAGCAAAGTCCTGCTCAGGTCTTCTCCATTAAGAGAATCCACCCTAGCACCCAGAGACAGCCCTTTAGGAGAAGATCGTACTCAACTTGAGTGATCACGCTAGTAGTTCTCTAAAGCGATACATACGAAATGCTGGGGACCTTAGTTGGTCAGGCTGCATCTGTAGAGGGTACTGAACAGTCAATGTTTTGGGCCAGGACCCTTCAACAGGAAATCTCACTCTCTTAAGTTAGTGATCCAACACTCTGACTGCCAACTTAATCACTAAAGATTATCAGTGCATGGTGACTCCCTCACTGATCGGGCCAGCTGGGTTCAGTCCTTTCCTCAGTGCTGTCTGTGTGGAGCTTGCATATTCTCCCATTGACCACACAAGGTTCCTCTGGGCACTCTTTTCCCTTCACATTCCAGAACCCTACGGGTTGATGGGACACTAGTGTGTAGGTGAGTAGCAGTTTCTGCGGGGCAGTTGATGGAAATGTGGAGAGACCACAATGAGTTAGGGTAGCATTGCTGTATCATATTGTCATGCAGCAGGTTAGTGTGCTCTCAATTACATATCGGTAAAAGTTTACCAGCAGCTTTTGGGGCAGATTTGCTCTCTTTAAACTCCTTAGCCTTCCCTACTCTCAAGGAGGTGTTGGGGGTCCAAGCAAGCTCCCCTCTGATGTTCACTTCCAAGAACTTAAAGCTGGAGGCCCTTTCCACTTTTTAACCATTTGAGTAATGGAGCCTGTTCATAGCTTCTTGATTTCCTGAAGTCAATAATCATTTCTTCATTTTTTTAAAAGCTGAGTAGAAAGTAATGGTTGTTGTACCATTTAGAGAGTTTCTGCGCCTCCCCTCTGTATGCTGTCTTGATGTTATTTGTAATTAATTCAGTTACTGTAGTGTCATCTGCAAGTTTGATTATGGAGCTGGTGACCTAGGCAAGGACACAGTATTGGGTGAAAAGTGTGTAAAGGAGTGGGCTCAGTTTTCATCCCTTCAGTGCACTGGTGTTATGAGTCAGGGAGGCTGATGTGTACTTGGGAGCAATTGGTAAGAAAGTCCTGAATCCAGTTGGAAATTGATGTAGTGTTGTTTAACAGTCAACTCGTTGGGATTATGACCTTCAAAACTGACCAAGAGAGTGCTTCAACGAGTGATCAGGAAATGTACAAAATGTCATTGGAACACAACTACCAGATATGGAAACCATCTACAACTCCTGGTGCCTACATGGGCTCATCAGATAGTGATGGGTACACCCCACCCCAGTAATCACCTGTTCAATCTACTGCCATTGGCCGGAGATATGGCAATATCTCTGCATGTTCCAGAATGAAAAACAGCTTTTCCCTCAGGGCTGTCATACCACTGAACAATGCCCCCCCCACACCCACCCATGGTCCAATGGACAATCTCTAAATGCAATACATGGGCATAATTTTTGATGCAGTTTTATATTTAATTATTTTATTTTATAGCATGGACATGTGCAACATTTGAATGGGATAGCCGCTGTTTCTTTTAATTTTGGAATTGTGTGTTTTTAATTGAGTTTTAACTTGGATGTCATTCTAAACTCAGATATTATTTTTAAATGTATTTATTTGTGGTTTTAGTAATTGAATTGTCAGTATGCTGTTGGCACTGCAATCTTGTTGTCCTCAGCAATGACAATAAAATTCTAATTTTGTGTAATAATATGATCAAGGAAGATTAGATGGGTTGAAGATCTATCTCTGTGCAGGACCTTCTATGACTTTATGTCTAGAGGAGGCAACTAACATTTCTAAGTACATTGTTTGGAGATGTTTGGTGATTATTCCTCACTGTGGGTGTGAAATTATTTTTTATACATGTTTAGTGTCTTCTTCGCTTTCTGTACTATACCAAACCGCCCCGTCACTATCAAGTTAGTAGATACCCCAGAAGTCAATACTGAGAATTCACACACTGTTTTCACAGCAACCACTTGTGAAAATGGAAAGGATGATAAGAGACCTGCTGCAACTGGTGCTTTGTGCCGAATATGCTTTAGGGCTAATCCACAAACCGTCAAAAAAAAACAAGAAGCCACTCTAACCCTCCACCATGATCATCGCTCCTTCACCAGACCTCCAACTGCCTTCCCACTCCTGTGTCCGCTAAGCGATTTTCACAGTTAGTCCAGTATCGTTAGTTTTCCCCCTGAGCCTTTTAGATGCATGACATGCAGATAGAATTAGATAACTACAATTGTGAGGGGCACAGCAGGGTGAGTGTTCATGATCTTTATACCCCAGGAAAAGGGAATCAAAAAGTGGAGGGCATTGTTGTAAGATGAATTAGAAAATATTTTAAAGGGACTTGCAGGAGCAACTTGTATCACATGGAGGGAGATTGAAAGTCTAGCTGAGTGGCGCCATAACAAGCAACTGCTTACTCAAAGTCAGCAAGAGCAAGGAGCTGGTTATTGACCTGAGGAGGAGGAAACCAGAGGTCCACGAGCCAGTCCTCATTGGAAGATCAGAGGTGGAGAGGTGCAGCAAATTTAGTTTCACGCACAAAATGCTGGTGGAGCGTAGCAGGCCAGGCAGCATCTGTAAGGAGAAGCACTGTCATTGTTTCAGGCCGAGACCCTCTTTGAGGAGCTGTCCGTGACCCAGCACATGAGTGCAGTTATGAAGAAAACACAGCCACGCCTCTACTTCCTTAGGAGTTTGCAGAGATTCAGCACTATATCTAAATCTTCGGCAAACTTCAACAGATGTGTAGTGGAGAGTATATTGACTGGCTGCATTACAGCCTGGTATGGAAACACCAATGCCCTTGAGCAGAAAGTTGAATTGATTTGACTTTATTACTTACATCCTTCATATACATGAGGAGTAAAAATCTTTACGTCATGTCTCTGTCCAAATGTGCAATGTGTAATTTATAGTAATTTATAATAAATAGTGTGTAAAACAGGACAGTCAATATAAAGTAGAAATACAGTTGTGTCAGCATGAATTAGTAAGTCTGATAGCCTGGTGGAAGAAGTTGTCCCCGGAGCCTGTTGGTCCTGTCTTTTATGCCGTGGTACCTTTTCCCGGATGGTAGCAGCTGGAACAGTTTGTGATTGGGGTGACTTGGATCCCTAATGATCCTTCAGGCCCTTTTTACATACCTGTCTTTGTAAGTGTCCTGAATAGTGGGAAGTTCACATCTACAGATGCGCTGGGCTGTCCACACCACTCTTTGCAGAGTCCTGCGATTGAGGGAAGTACATTTCCCATACCAGGCAGTGATACAGCCAGTCAGGATGCTCTCAATTGCACTAAGGTAGAAAGTTCTTAGAATTTAGGGGCCTATATCAAACTTCTTCAACCATCTGAGATGAAAGAGGCACCATTGTGCTTTTTTCACCACACATCCAGTATGTACAGACACATGAGATCCTCAGTGATGTTTATGCCGAGGAACGTAAAGCTGTCCACCCTCTCAACCCCAGATCTGTTGAAGTTAACAGGGGTTAGCCTGTCTCCATTCCTTTGCTTTTGTGACACTGAGGGAGAGGTTGTTTCCTTGACACCACTGTGTCAGGGTGATGACTTCTTCTCTGTAGGCTGCCTCATTATTTGATATTAGGCTAATCAATGTAGTATCATCAGCAAATTTCATTAGCAGATGGGAGCTGTGGGCGGTGACACGGTCATGGGTATATAGAGAGTAAAGGAGGCGGCTTAGGACACAGCCCTGAGGGGCACCTGTGTTGAGGGTCAAAATGGCAGAGGTGAGGGAGTCCACTCTTACCACCTGCCAGCGATTTGACAGGAAGTCCAGGATCCAGCTATTCAGGGCAGGGTGAAGGCCAAGGTCTCTGAGCTTCTTGTCGAGCTTGGAGGGAATTATGGTGTTGAATGCTGAATTGTCGTCCAAGAACAGCATTCTCACATAAGCATCCCACTTCCCCAGATATGTAAGGACAGTATGTCCAGCTGGGGCTATTGCGTCATCTGTCAGTTGTGTCGGTAGGCAAATTGTAGGGAGTCCATTGTGGGTGGGAGCATGCTGCAGATGTAGTCCTTGAGCAGCATCTCAAAGCATTTGCTTATTTAGAAAGTTCTTAGTAGGGCCAAGATGGCCTGTTTCCGTGCTGTAGTTGTTATTATTGCAATGAGTGGTCGTAAGACGGCAGTCATCTAGGCATATTACCTTGGTCTTTTTAAGTACAGGAAAACTGGTGGATGTTTGGAAACAGGGGGGCACTCTACTCTAGGAAAGGGAGAGATTAAAAATGTCTGTAAACATACCTGCCAGTTGTGCTGCACACACTCTGAATACCCGCCCTGGGATGCTGTCCGGTCCTGCAGCCTTGCGACTGTCCACTCTTTGGAAACAGCTGTGTACCTCAGCCTCAGAGGTGACCAAGGTACAAAATCCTAGAATCCCAGAAAAAGTAGTGGAGATGGCCGATCCATCGTGGGGTAAAGACTTTAAGATATTTCTATCTTAGTTTTCAACATTTCACATGGTAAATTCCCATTAAGGTCAGGTATTTTCTATTGGTAATGTCAGATGCTGTGCCCATTTAATTGAAATCTTCCATCAGCTGAAGTCACTATAAGCAGTCAATGAAAACTCTTTCAGTGTAAGCATTGGCCATTCATGAAATGCATAGTACTTACTGTCCATTACACTACTGAAGTTTAGAGGAGCAATGAAGGTATCCCAGCTTTGTCTGCACACAGGTGCAAAGGATTCTTCATTGCTATGTTGCTTCTTACCGTATACTTGCCCCATTTCTGAGCACAATGTAGTTTCTTTACTCAGAAGTCATTTGTTTCACAGTTCTACCACAGAAGTAGTTAAAAATACCCTAGAAACAGGAAATGATCAATACAGTCATTAGAACAAAAGACATGTCACTGGAAAAACTCAACATGTCAAGCAGCATGTTGTAGCAAGAGGTGTAAGCCAAAGTTTTATATTGAGACCTGTGACATAGGGAACAGAGAAGGTTGTCATAAATACAGATGGACGCAAGATGTTTGGGTAAAAGCTGGTACGTTATAGCTGGAAACAGGTGGGGAGGAGATGATGGGTAAAGGGATCTGGGTGAGGGCAGAAGATGGGATGGAAGAGCAAAGAGAAAAGAAATCTAGAGAAGCACACACAAGATACCCAAGTAAGCCAGTATCTCTGGAGAGTGGTCAACATTATGGACCAGGACCTTCATCATGACTGGAAAGGGAGGGGGAGGGGGAAGAAACCAAGATAAGAAGATGGTGGTGGTAGGGGAGGGGGAGGAGTACAAGCTGGCAGGAGATAGCTGAGACAATGAAGGGGAAGGTAGATGAAGTAGTGGGGATAAAGTAAACTGGGAGGTGATAGGTTGCAGAGGTAAAAGGCTGAAGGAGGAAGAAACTGATAGGAGAGGAAAGTGGACCATGGGAGAAAGGGAAGAATGAGGAAGGTGATATGCTAGTGGAAAGAGTAAGGCAGGAGCCAAAATGAGAAATATAAAAAGAAAGAAGCGAGAGAAATTACCGGAGGTTAGAGAAACTGATCTAAGTAGACAAGTGAGATGTCAGATAAGAGTACCTTTAATTGGAATATTCAGTATTCATTGTGTTGGGATGTCAGCTACCCAAGCAACGCATGAAATATCCTTTTGCTTTCTGTTTGGCCTCTCTGTAGCAATGAAGAAGGCCAGGAACAGACAAGTTGGTGTGCAAATGGAAAGAAGAGTTAAAATAGCATGCAACCAGAAACCCAAGATCGTGGTTAGGCACAGAGCAGAGGTGCTCTGCAAAATGGTCTCCTAGTTTATATGTATTTTTGTTTTTGCCAATGTAAAGGACACTACATCATAAGCACTAAATACGTTAGGTCGGGTTGGTTGGGGTGTGATGAACCTTTGCTTCACCTCAAAGGAGTCTGCGGGTGCTTGGATAGTGAGGAGGAGAAGGTGAAGGAAAAGTTGTAACATCTTCCATTGCCGATTAAAGAGCCCTCAACACCCAGCAGGACAGGTGGAAAGGTATGCTAACAGTCCCAGGCTCAGCGGAAACAAACCATGAACAGCGAACTGCTTATTACTTCACAGTTCAAAGGTCAAAGTAAATTTATTATCAAAGTACATACATACATGTTGCCATATACTATCTTGAGATTTATTTCCATGCAAGTATTTATGAGGAGATAAATACAATAGAATTTATGAAAATCTATGAAGAATGACAGACAGCCAATGTCCAAAAGAAGACAAACTGTGCAAATAAAACTAACACTGAAATAATGAGTTGTAAAGAGTCTTTGAAAGCCAATCTGTAGGTCGTAGGATCAGTTCAAGAATAGTTGTGACTGGCGTTATCCATGCTTGTTCAGGTGCCCGATGGTTGTAGAGTAATGCCTGTTCAGAAACTTGGTGATGTAGGACATAAGGCTTCTGTACCTTCTGCCCGATGGCAGAGGTGAGAAGGTACAAGTCCTGGTTTGTGGATTTACTTGTCTTTCACAGAAAAGATAGTAGGTTTAAAAAAAAACTCTCTCCAGTTTCAGCACATCCTTTCTAAGATGAGGGTACAAACCTGCTCGCAATACTCCCAAGTGAGGCCTCATAAGGTTTCAGCATTACTTTGTTGCTTTTGTATTCTAGTTCTCCTGGAATGAATGCTAACATTGCATTTGCCTTCCCCACCATAGATTAGGGGATTCTCAAAAGCACTCCTAAGTCCCTTTCCACCTATTGTTTGTATTTTCCCTCCATTTAGAAAATGATCAACCCTTTAATTTCTTCCACCAAAGTGCATGACCATACACTTCCCAACACTGTATCCCATCTACCATTTCTTTGCTCATTCTCCTAATCTGTCGAAGCTCTTCTGTAGCCTCTCTACTGCCTCAAAGCAACCTGCGCCTCCACCTATCTTCATATTGTCTGCAAACCTTGCAGCAAAGCCATAAATTCCATCATCCAAAGCATTGACATATAAAAAGAATCAGTCCCAACACAGACCCCTGTGGAACACCACTAGTCACCAGCAGCCAACTAAAAAATGCTCTCTTTATTCCCACTCTTTGCCTTCTGCCATTCCAGGCTAGAATCCTTCCAGCAATACCATGGGTTTGTAGCTTGTTAAGCAGCCTCATTTGTGGCAGCTTGTCAAAGGCCTCCTGAAAATCCAAGTACACAACATCAACTGATTCTCCTTTGTCTTTCCTGCTTATTATTTCTTCAAAAAATCCCAACAGATTTGTCAGGCAAGAATTTCCCTTCAGAAACCACATTGACTGCAGCCTATTATGTGCCTCACACCACCGAGGTCAGACTAACTGGTCTATAATTTACTTCCTCTGCTTTGTTCTGTTCTTGAAGAGTGGACTGACATTTGCAACTTTCCAGTCTTCCAGAACCATTCCAGAATATAGTGATTCTTGAAAGATCATTTCTAATGCCTCCATGGTCTCTTCAGCTACCTCTTTCAGAACTTTGGAGTCTACTTCATCTAGTTCCGGTGACTTTTCTACCTTATTACTTTTCAGGTTCTCAAGAACTTTCTCTTTAGTTATTGTAACTTCACACATTTCATGCCCTCTGATATGTGGAACTTCCACCATTTTGCTGGTGTCTTCTACAATGAAGACTGACTAACTTCCGACTAATTTTTGCTCTATTGTATGCCCTCTCTTTGGCTTCTCCTGTTAGTCAACATTGTGTCATCTTTCCTTTAGAATACTTCTTCCTCTCTGAGATGTGTATGTCCTGTACCTTCCAAATAGCTTCCATAAATTCCAACAATTGCTGCTCTTTCCAACATCCCTGGCAACTTCTCTCTGATGCTTCTGTAATTCCCTTTACTCCACTGTAATACTGATATATCTGACTTCAGCTTCTCCTTCTCAAATTTCAGAGTGAATTTGATTATATTCTGATCACACTCCCCTAAAGGTTCTTTTACCTTAAGCTCTCTAATCAATCCTGGTTCATCAGCCGACACCCAGTCAAGAATAGCTCATCCTCTGTGGGCTCAACTACAAGCTGCTCTAAGAAGCTATCTTGTAGGCCCTCTGGAAATTTCCCTTCCTGTAATCCAGCACCAAACTGGAATTCTCAATCTACCTGCATATTGAAGTCCCTCATGACTATTGTAACACTGCCCTATTGGCATGCATTTTCTATTTACCATTGCAATATGTAGCCCACATCCTTACTACTGTATTTAGAATGGGGATGAGGAGGAATTTCTTTAGCCAGAGGGTGGTGAATCTCTGGAATTCATTGCCACAGGCAGTAGTAGAGGCCAAGTCTTTGGGAATATTTGAGGTAGATTCTTGATTAGTCAGGGTATGAAGGGATATGGGGAGAAGGCAGGAGACTGGGGAGTAGGATCAGCCCTGATGATGAACCATGACGGAGCAAACTCAATAGGCAAAATAGCCTAATTCTGCTCCTATACCTTATGGTCTTATCTCAGCCTCAAATCATTTCAAGCCTGCATCTGAAAATGAGCACAATATGAATTGTAACCAGCCGTGCATGTTTAGAAATTTTCTAATGACATATAACAGGTTTTGTTATGAGTGAGGAGATTTAATATCTGGAAATGATGCACTGTTATTGAAAGTCATAACAACACCCTTCTTCTTAGGTACAGTTTCATCGAGTCATACAATGCAGAAACGAGCCCTTCAGACCAACTGATTCTGTGCCAACCAAGCTACCTGTCTAAGTCAGTCACATTTGTCAACATTTAGCGTAAACTTCTAAACATTTCCAATGCATGCACCTTGCCTGAAGCTCTGGGAAACACACTTTTGGAAAGATGTGAAGACTCAGAGAGGATGTAGAAGATTCTCTTAAAATTATTGCAAGAACAGGGGAACTGAGTTATGGAGGAACTGCGACCATCCTCCCAAGGACAGAGAAGCTTCTAGAGAGACTTGATAGAATCACAGACACAGGAAGAAACAGTTTCATTGACAAAAGTGCTGAGAGTTAGGAAACAAAATAAAAAGCTGCCTGGCTAAACAAAAGCAGAAGTGATATGAGGAAAGCCCCTTTCACTCTGTAAATGCAAGTGCCGGAAATACACTGTTTGGGGTAGATTCAGTAGTATTGTTCAAAAGAGAGCAGGAAATGTGTCTGAAAGGAAATGGTTTACTGAATTGACGGTGTAGAGTTGAATTATTTTTCTAAAGACCTATTAACTAGTGGGCCAAAAAGACATTTTTAGTGCTTTTTTTCCATTTGCTGCTCATATTTTCCGTTTTTCTGCATATTCACCTTATTATGTTTCCATCATTATCTTGTCA
Organism: Hypanus sabinus; assembly: GCF_030144855.1. Lineage (NCBI taxonomy): Eukaryota > Metazoa > Chordata > Chondrichthyes > Myliobatiformes > Dasyatidae > Hypanus > Hypanus sabinus. Next base: position 18,429,563 of record NC_082708.1, read on the forward strand.
CTTTTAATTCCCACATTTTCTCATTTTTGGATATAGAAAACTCCAATGAACAATGGGCATGTAATCTGTTTTGGATTGACTATCGAAGTATTGACTAGTATACATGATTTAGTGCTTCTTCTCTTCTCCAGGAGCTGTTAAATCCACCCATAGGATTGGGTAAAGATTCAGTTTAATATTTGATTAAAATTCTAATAGGGAACCTCTCGATCACACCCTCTCAACTTAATCTAGATTTTCTAAAGGAAAACTACTGCACACATTGGACATATGCAATAAAGTGGAAGTTATAAAAAGTACATACTCGAAATACTATAGAGAATAGAAGGTTCACGGTTCAAGGTATATTTACTATCAATATAAGTAGGCAGTAAACAACTCGTTGTTGTTAAAGTGAAGTATTTCACTAAATGGTTTGACGTATGTGCGATAAATAAGTTAATCTGAATCTAAATCAAGTGGTGACAGTATTCTACTATGAGCTAGTATGGGTATTGGTAAGAAAGTGGCTGATATAATCAGTACAGTATAATCTGTAATGTTCGCGATACCACCCCAGTAAGAAATGTGAGTCACTTTCACCTGTGTGTGCAGAAAATACTTTTGGATTTCATTCTGATGTAATTGATATCACCATAACATGAGCAGAAAGTCTAGTTTTTTTTTGCATGTCTGTCTTGTGGAACTGGTGATTATCGCACAATCAGAACAGCCGTACCTTGAAAAATGCTTTTTGACCCATTGTGTCCATTCTAGCTCCATGTCAAAATAATTCAGCTAGCTCATCTTGAATATCTATGAGCTGTGAATTGTTTCCTCAAGTAAAGGATGCTGCACTCATTTAAGACATTGGCAGAAAACTGCTGGTCTGGAGTTTTTGCTTCATGTTGGTAAATTGGCTTCTTATTGTCACATCTAAAGAGGTCCAGTGAGGAAAGACTTTGTTTTGAATGCCATCTATATAAATCATTTCATTACAACTGTGCATTGAGATATCACAAAGACAAATTAAGTGTTACAGTTACAGAGAAAGTGCAGTGCAGACAGACAACAATGTGCAAGGCTACAGCAAAGTAGATTGAGGTCAAGAGGTGATCTTGACAGTCTTTGTAGTTTTTCATTGGTTCTATTGTAGTTCTTTGGTCTATTGTGAATGCCTGCAAGAAAGTCAAGTCAAGTCACTTTTGATTGTCATTTCAACCATAACTGCTGGTACAGCACACAGTAAAAATGTGACTATGTTTTTTAGGACCATGGTGTTACGTGAAACAGTACAAAAACTACATAAAAACAACACAGAAAAAAAAGCTACACTAGACTACAGACCTACCCAGGACTGCATAAAGTGCACAAAATAGTGCAGGCATTACAATAAATAAAAGACAGGTCAATAGGCACAGCAGAGGGCAATAAGTTGGTGTCAGTCCAGGCTCTGGGTATTGAGGAGTCTGATAGCTTGGAGGAAGAAATTGTTACATAGTCTGGTCGTGAGAGCCTGAATGCTTTGGTGCCTTGTCCCAAATGACAGGAGAGAGAAAAGTTTGTATGAGGGGTGCGCAGGGTCCTTCATAATGCTGTTTGCTTTGTGGATACAGCGTGCAGTGTAAATGGCAGGAAGAGAGACCTCGATGATCTTCTCAGCTGACCTTACTATCTGCTGTACGGTCTCGCGATCCGAGATAGTGCAATTTCTGAACCAGACAGTGATGGAGCTGCTCAGGATGCTCTCAATACAACCCCTGTAGAATGTGGTGAGGATGGGGCGTGGGAGATGGACTTCCCTCAGCCTTTGCAGAAAGTAGAGACGTTGCTGGGCTTTCTTTGATAAGGAGCTGGTGTTGAGAGACCAGGTGAGATTCTCTGTCAGCAGAACACCAAGAAATTTGGTGCCCTTTATGATCTCTACAGAGGAGCCATCGATGTTTAGCGGAGATTGGTCAATCCATGCCCTCCTGAAGTCAACAGCCATCTCTTTTGTTTTGTTCACATTCAGAGACAGGTTGTTGGCTCTGCACCAGTCTGTTTGCAGCTGCACCTCCTTTCTGTATGCCGACTTGTCGTTCTTGCTGATGAGATAGACCCACCATGGTCGTGTTATCAGCGAACTTGATGGTGTGATTCAAGCTGTGGGTTGCAGCACAGTCATGGGTCAGCAGAGTGAACAGCAGTGGACTGAATCAAAGGCTAGTATTGGGTGACGTATGTACATTGACATATGCGTTCCTTGTGGGCTACCTCCAGCACAATCCTCGCTGATTTGATTTGACGCAAATAACGTATTGCAATGTTCATGTGACAACTAAAGCTAATATTTACCTTTAATCTGCAAGAGTCTTATAACTGCAGGATAGGGGTTAAATTTGTGCTTGGTGGTAATGGAGAATGGTTCACTGGTGGATTAGGGCCCAAGTTTTAATTTTTCTCCCCAAAGAAGAAACTGATAATAGAAACAACACATTTTAATGTTTTTTTTCGACAACAGGACTTTCAAGGATGCCTTCCATAACTACATTGTAAAGATCACATTTAAAGTCAAAATATAGTTTCAAGGAAAGAATCAAGAATCAACTTTATTCACCATATATATTTACATTTATTAGGAACTTACTGTGGTGTGTTAGGGTGCAACATGCAACAAAATACAACAATGTTCATCAATTATAAAGAAATCAAGAATTATATAAAATAAAGTTAGAGATTAAGGAATGGATATAGAATAAAATGTGCATAAATACATAAATACCAGTATGTATTTACATTGTAAACTGCATTATAAAATGTGGTTTAAAATATTTATAGTGCAGTGACAGGGATAATAGATAGAGGAAGTGGGGGTGTGCTAACTACAATGGTTGATCATATTAACTTTCTGAAGAAATAAACGTTTGAGATGGTGTGAGATTTTTGTTTTAATAACTCTTTTGCACTTTCCAGGAGAGAGCTTTTGGAGTAAAGAATTTGTAGGGTGGGGAATGTTTGCAAAGCACATTTGAAAACTTCCTTTTCCTTCTACTTGAACAGTCACTTGCTTATCTGTGATTCAGTGAGTGGCATTCTTAACTATTGAGGCAGGAACCCAATGTTGCAACCTCAATAACTCTTGGAGACGTGAGTCAAAATAGGCTTTTATTAGCTGGAAGAAAGCACCGTCAACAGCAAGAGACCATCACACAACATCCTGGAGACTGAGGGAGGAGCAGTGCCTCCAATTGCCTTTATACAGGGGTCAGTGGGAGGAGCCACAGGAACAGTCAGTGGGGGGGGGGTGTCCAGACAGGTATATGTAGTTCACCACACTGAAGTACAGTAACTACCTCCCACTCTGGTGTAGCAGAACCAGAAATGTCACCTTTCAGGTGAGATTGTATAATAAGTGTCCCACATACTAATTAAGAATGAGGTTAACAAGTCCATTGTTTCAAAAATGATGCTTACAACTTTATAATATAAGATTACTTTCCTTCATTTTCAGAATTTTTTATTACCTAAATTGGCATTTTAGAGCTGACAAATCTGTAACCGAAGATCTCCAATATGTTCCTTTTACCTGCTTATCTTGCAATCCATCTTGCATTCTCCATTGGATCGAGTAATAAGACCCCAGACCTCCTGGCAAATCTGAGTAAGTATTGAACATTCATTTAATACAATGCTTGAAAGACTTGCTGAGGGCTTTCACCCAAAGGTGTCCTGAAGGATGGTTGAAGAGGTACGCAAATCCATTCCGTGACATCCAAAACTCAGAACCATTCATGCTTGTAAAAAAGAAAACTGGTTGTACTGTATAAACCCTGAAAATCTGAACTATACTGAAATATATCTTTTGTGTTTTATATTCTGTATTTTTCAATCGCTTTTATGTTGCGTGTCTTCTTTTGAGTGTTGGGAGATAGAGGGGTTGATGTTATTATCTGAACGGGTTGCTTCCAAGGTTCTTCCTTGTTTTGTGACGATCTGTCAGGAAGACAAATTTCAGCATTGTATACTGTATACATACTCAGATAATAAGTTTACATTGAACTTTGAATCCAATAGCCTTCAATTCCTTGATCTATCAAAAGTGTAATGACAGCCTCCTCAGCTGCCACATCACTCTTTGGGCTAGAAAATTCTAGTGATTCATAAAATGAATTTCACGAGCACAGATTCATTGAATAGTGAAAATCTGCAGCACAGAAGTAGAGCTTGATATCCCATTTCAGCCATGCCAACCATGACACCTGCCTTTATGCTAATCTCATTTGCCTGCATTAGACCAAAACTTTTCTACTACTTTTCTAAACTAGTGTTTTCCGAATACTTCCTAAAATAGTTTCTGCCTCCAAGTCAAGTCAAGTCACTTTTATTGTCATTTCGACCATAACTGCTGGTACGGTACACAGTAAAAATGAGACAATGTTTTTCGGGACCATGGTGTCATCATGTTATAAGTAATTGCAACACACACAAAATGCTGGAGGAACTCAGTGGGCCAGGTAGCATCTGTGGAAAAGAATAAGTTGTCGACCCAAAAGTTTAATCACAAACAAGAGAAGATCTTCAGATGCTGGAAATCCAAGCAGCACACACAAAATGCTGCAGCAACTCAGCAGGCCAGGCAGCAGCAGTGAAAATGTGTATAGGCCTGCTGAAGGATCTCGATGCGATACAACAACTGTACTCTTTTCCATTGATGCTGCCTGGCCTGCTGAATTCCTCCAGCACTTTTTTGTGTGTTGTCATCATAAGTTTGGTATGTCATCAAAGACACTCGCAAATTTCTACTAATGTACCCTGGAGAGTATTCTGACAGACTGCATCACTATCTGGTGTGGGGGGGTGGAGTGGTGACTACTGCACAGGATCGAAAGAAGCTACAGAAAGATGTAAAATTAGTCAGCTCCATCATGGATACTAGCCTCCCCAGCATCCAGGACATTCAAGGAGTGATTACTCAGAAAGGTGATGTCCATTATTAAGGACCTCTGTTACTCAGGGCATACCCTTTTCTCACTGTTACCATCAGGGAGGAGGTACAGGAGCCTGAAGGCACACACTCAGCAATTCAGTAACAGCTTCTTCCCCTCTGCTTTCAGATTTCTGAGTGGGCCATTGAACCCATGAACACTACCTCACTACTTTTTTTTTTATTTTTTTTGCACTATTTATTTAACTTTAACTTTTATATAACCTTATTTTAATTTAACCGGAATCTGATTTTGGCAAGTTCACTCTACAACCTCCTTTGCTCCAATGGGAATAAACACTGTCTATCCAGTCTTTTCTTAGAACCATAGCCCTCTCTTCCAGGCAAAAATTTAGTGAATTTCTTCTGTGCCCTTTCTATTGCTACCATACCCTTCCTGTAGTACACTGACCAAAGCTCTATATGTACAAACTCTAAATGTGGTCTAAACAATCACAACATGACATCCCAGCTCTTGCACCTGAATCTCCACAAAATCTTCAGTCCTGCGCTAAAGCAAACTTGATGTGTTTTCTTGTCAAAAGTTGTGTATGATTTTTTTCACTTTTGTTTTTCAATGCTCGTATGATACCACGTTCCTGTGATGCTGCTGCAAGTTAAGTTTTTCAGTGCACCTGTGCATACATGTACTTGTGCAAGTGACAATAAATTCGACTTTGACAATGGATAGATGATGATCTTGTCATCATGTGCCCATGGATGTGTGCCATGTCACCTTCAAATAAAGATCACAGGATACATGATTGGAATCCAAATTGTAAAGAGTATTTGGAGGTGTTGGGTGGAAACCAGTTCTTAATAGAACCATTGAACCATTCATTTGTTGGTGTTGATGTTATTATTGACTACATTAGTTTGTAAGCAAAACCAACTTGGCTGCAATAGTTAATGCCAGAGCCTAAAGGGGAGTTAACAATACAGGTGGGTAGTTCAATAAAGGACAGATAAATTCAATAATAGTGTATAACATTTAGAGGAAAGAGCAAGATTGTGAGTGTGTTATTTCCTGTTGTGCTTCATAAAATCAGAAAGACTATTCTCAGAAAATGAAGCAGAATGGCTCTTAACCATCCAGTAAGGTCACATCTGATCCTGTGCCAGCCAATCACTTTTTCAACAAATTCCTATATCTCCTCATACCTTTACTGACCAAAAATTTAGTTCTGCCTTCAATATACTGAAATGTTTGGGATTTTGTTTCAATGTTTTATTCTTGTTTCTATATTAAAGAAAAGAAATATAATTACTAAAAAGAGTGCAGGGCACTGGTATAAGTAATTTTCCTTGACAGGATGAATTCAGAAACTGGTTTGTACTCTTTACTGGAAATGGACAGAAAGAGGGGCATGAAACGGCTTCTGAGATATTCAGACTTCAGAAAAGTTAGATTGTGACCACAGAATTTACATATCAGCTTGAAGTGAAGTAAAGAATGAAGTACACTTCTCTTCTTTGGAGTATCAAGTCAAGTTGATTGTCATTTAACTATATGCATGACAAATGAGAAAACTTTTCTCTAAACCAGGGTTTAAAGCACCTTAGCATGCATAACACACAATAACTTACGAATGAAGGATAAAATCTACAGATGGATTACTTATAAACAAATGAACCAAAGTAAATAAATTAAATATAGTAAGGTACAGAACAGATTAACCAGTGAAGCTTTGAATGCGATGCAGCAGGGAGTTGCATAGCCTAATGGCTGGGGGAAGAAACTGTTTCCCATCCTGGCTCTTCTTGTCTATGGATCGGAGTCTCCTGCCTGATTTCATAAAGTCAAAAATGGTACTGGATGGATGGGTGGGATCCCTAATACTACTAAGGCAATGCATGCACAGTGCTCCTGATAAAAGACACTGACAGTTGGTGAGGCAGCCCCAAAATCCTCGCAGTGTTCTCACAGTCTTTTGTAGGGACTTCCAATCCAGTACTTGGTTGCTCCCATGCCAGATGGAGATACAACTTGTCAGGATGCTCTCGGCAGTCCTCCTATAAAATGCAGTTAAGGGTGGGGGGGGGGTGTGAGTTTGGAATATTGAAGAAAGACATAATAAAATAAAGAAAGGACTTGAAATATCAATAGAAAATACTGGAGGCACTCAGGAAGTCAGGCAACACCAGTAGAAAGAGAACCAGTTTTAGTTTCAGATTTGAGATTCTTGATTCTATGATGAGAGCTACCAAAAGATCCTTACCCAAGATAATACTTCTAGATCCCACATCATCAAATACCAAGAGTTAATCTTCGGACTCTTTCTGAGACGAACATCAATTGCTGCTGTTGAGCCATCGGTTTGGTGAAGGGTGCTCGTTGGTCTGCCTGAAACTTGTTTGTCTTCTGGTATCTGTCAGTAAATGCTGCTAAAGGCACGATCTAGAGTGCAGGAGAATGTGCTGAGGGCTGCACAGAGACTTGGAGCAGCTGACACAAAGGCTGCATGTGGAAGGAGCACAGTCTAGGATCGTGGCAACTCTTGTCACTGAATGGCATGTAACAGCCTCTGAACCATGAGAAGCACTGCAAAAGGATGTATAGATTTGATGGCACCATGAATGTAAATAAATGCATACCAATATTATTTCTGTATATATCTTTATGAATGTGTATTTTTAAGAAAAATTCCACCTTTTTAAAACTTTCTGTTACACTCTTTACTGGAGTCTAAAAATAATCTTGTATATCCCCTTGCCTTATGGGAATCCATCTATCCCCATTTTCAAAGTTGCTAGTAGTAAAAATCTTTTGGTAGGTCATTCAGAATGAATCAGATTTCATTTGATTATTTAGTTCTTGTTTCTTTGTTACAGGAAAGAATATAATTACTAGGAAGAGTGTGGGAGGAATGGTGTGAGTCAATTTCTTTTACGGGATGAATTTAAAAGTCAGTTTGTGCTCTTTACTGGAAATGGACAGAAGGAGAGTCATGAGAGGGATTTTGAGACTTTCAGACTTCAGAAAAGTTAAATCTTGACCACAGAATTTATTAAACAGCTTGAAGTGAAGGAAAGCAAAAGACAAAAGCCACTTATTTTCCTTGGCATATGAAAGAAAGACATAGAAAAATAAAGACTTGAAATACTAACAGAACTCTCAACATGTTGAGCAACATCAGTAGAAAGTGAAACATACTGTTTCAGGTCTGGGACCTTTTCCTACATGGATTTTGAAATTTCTATCTTTTTGAATTTCTACCAAACGATTTAGTAGGAATCACGTTCGAGTTTACCGTAATCCAACTGTGCACACGTACAACCTTCGGACCACAGCACATCCACACTACATACATCACACACAGCATGCAAGATAAAATATTACTACAAATAAGTTAATAAATATAATTCAAAATGCATGTAGTGTTCTGCACAGGTAAGCAGTAAACAGTTCACTGTCCTCGTGACGAGACCTTGGTGGTAGCAGGATTTTCATTAGTTTCACATCCTGAGAAAAAGACTGGCAGTCCTAATCCTAGTCTTAGTTCTGTAATGTAAAACAATAGCAATTTTGAAATGGTGATAGATGAATTCCCATAAGGCAAGGGGATACACAAGATTAGTATTACAGACTCCACTAAAGAGTGCAGCAGAAAGTTTAAAAGGGTGGAATTTTTCTAAACATTAAACACATTATTTACAAGTATATCCTCTATACAGGAATAAATTTGGTACACATTTCTCTATATCAATTGTGCTATCAAATCTATATATTCTTTTACTGTGCCTTTCATATTAGAGAGTCTATTTCTTGACTTCTGGTCAAGATGACATCAGTTTACAATGCTCCCTTGGACGACATCTTCCACATAACTAGCAAAAATATCTGTTTTTACTTCTCTTACATCAGTTTTTTACCTTAAATGTGTTTCTGGGCCCGTTGGAGCTTGCGATTTACGTTTTGGAGATCATTTGAATGACCCAGTGCTTTGCGGTCTCTGAGAAGATTCCGGGAAGCAAGCGCGTTCTTAGACGGTCTTGATGCGAAGAAACTTAGAGATAGGGCGCGAGCCGATGTTTGACTCCATTTTGTCGATTAGTGTGTCTGGGTAGATTGAGACGTCGGGGTGAATGAGGAAGGCAAGCGTGAGAGCACCAACTCCCTGCCTTTTGATCGCTGCAAGAGAGGGACTCTATGAGCAGCCTGTTGCTGCTTGGCTTGTTGTGTCAGGCGGGTAGGCCTTTCTACCTCGCGTGCTGTCCCTCTCTTTTGATGAATATCAGTAATATCGGGGGACGGTATAAAGATTCTGCATTTATGGACTGTGGAATTTTTCAAACTGATGTTTTAATATTCTGTGTTTTTTTTAAATCACCTGTTCCTTTTCCATTTTGTTGTGCGAGGGAAGGGTGATTGGGGGGGGGTGTTGATGTTCTGTTAGTTTTTTTTGTGCAGGGAAGTGCTAGTTTTTGGTGGTCAAAGTTCTTGTTAAGTTTTGTGCAGGGGGAGGAGGATTTGGGGGTTGATGATTGTGATGCGTGTTTTTTTTTGTACACAGGGATTAGGTTTGATGTTTCTCTCGGGACGACTTTCATGTTCTGTCTTTGTTTCGTGGCTAGCTGGAGAAGACAAATTTCAGAGTTGTGTATGGATACGCACTTTGATATTAAATGAAACTTTGAACATGCCCCTCCGTGATGAGAGCTACCAGAATACTAGATTATACTCCTTCCATATGCAGCTTTTGTGTTGGCTACTCCAAGTCTCAGTGCACCCTCAGCACATCTTCCTGCACCCTAGATTGTGCCTCTTAGCAGCAATCCCTGACACATATTTCCTTACACTGGAAGGCCAACAAGTTTCAGACTGACCAAAGAGCTCCCTTCACCAAACTGATGGTCATACAGCCTTGTCTCAGTTTGTTCAATGCTGCACCACTGAGCTTATCTTCAATAAGCACTGCCCGAAGAAAGCAGCATCTGTTGTCAAGGACCCCTGCCATCCAGACCATGCTCTCTTCTTGGTGCTGCCATGTGGCTGGAGGTGCAGGAGCCCGAGGTCCCACATCACCAGGCTCAGGAAGAGTTCTTGCCCTTCAACCATCAGGCTCCTGAACCAGTGTGGTAACTTCATTCATCTCAACTCTGAGCTGATTCCATAACTTATGGTCTCACTTTAAAGGACTCTTAATGATGTCCTCAATATTATTAATTTCTTATTTATTTATTGATTACCTTTTAACATATATTTGCACAGTTTGCCTTTTTTCCCCACATTGGTTGTCTGTTCATCTTTGTGTGCATTCCTTCCATTGATTCTATAGAACAAAGAAATCTACAGCCCATCAGCCCAGAATGTTGTGCTGACCATGAACCTACTCGAGAAACTGCCTAGAGCTTCCCTACTGCATAGCCCTCTATTTTCCTAAGCTCATTGTAGCCATTTAAAAATCTATTAAAATACCCTATTACATCCGCCTCTACCACTGTCGCTGGCAATGCATTCCACCCACTTACCATTATCTGTGTGGAAAAACTTACCTCTGACATCCCCCTGGTATTTACTTCCAAGCATCTTAAAATTGTGCACCCTCGTGTTAGCTATTTCATCCCTAGGAGAAAGCCTCTGGCTATCCACACGGTCAATGACTCTGATCATCTTGTACACCTCTATCAGGTCACCTCTCATCATCTTTTGCTCCAAGGGGAAAAGGCCAAGTTGACTCAACCTATTCTCATAAGGCATGCTCCCCAATCCAGGCAACATCCTTGTAAATCTCTTCTGCACTCTCTCTATAGTATCCATATCCTTCCTGTAGTGAAGTGGGATCTAACTAAGGTCTTTTATAGCTGTAACATTACCTCATGCCCCTTGAACTCAATCCCACGGATGATGAAGGCCATTACACCATACATCTTCTTAACACTGTCAACCTGCGCAGCAGCTTTGAGTGTCCTGTCGACACGGACCCCAAGATCCCTCTGATCCTCCACACTGCCAAGAGTCTTACCATTAATACTATATTCTGTCTTCAAATTTGCCCTACTGAAGTGAATCATTTCACACAGCTGGGTTGGACTCCATCTGCCACTTCTCAGCCCAGTCTATCGATGTCCCACTGCAACCTATGACAACCTTCCAGACTACCCACAATGCCACCAACTTTTCTATTGTGCTTCTTTGTGTGTATGAAGACCCACAAGAAAATGAATCTCAGGGAAGTATATGGTGACAAAGATATACTTTGATAATAAATATACATTGAACTTTCCCTATAAACAGCCCGTAGACCAACTCTTGCTATAAAGTGAATCTGCGCCTTTAAGCAATGTTTTTGTGAAGGTACCATTTGGTACCTCCCTTGTCATACAATCAGAAGGTTGTGGATTCAACTCCAAAACATTCCAGAGAAGCTCTTTCCAGGGGTGCATTGCTGGGTGGAATTTTCAATTCAGGGCCTGTTTTTAAAAAATAAGATTCAAGATTGTTTATTGTCACACTTAAGAAACCAAGTACAAAGGAGAACTAAATGAATGTTACTTTGGATCTGATATTGAAAAAAAAAACAAAGTAAGTATAGAAAACATAATAAGTATAAAGCAACACAGACAAAATGCTGAAGGAACTCAGCAGTACAGGCAACATCAATGGAAATTAATGAACAGTCGACATTTTGGGCCGAGACATGTCTTCAGGACTGGAAAGGAAGGGGGAAGATGCCGGAATAAAATGGTGGTGGAAGGGAGATGAGGATAGCTAGGTGAGAGGTGAAGCCAAGTGGGTTGGAAAGGTAAAGGGTAGGAGAGGAGGGTGGATCACGGAAAAGATGAAGGGCAACAGGGGAGGTGATATGCAGGTGAGGAGAAGTAAGAGGGCAGAGTGTGGAATAGAAGAGGGAAGGGGGAGTGGAAAAATTTCTACCGGAAGGAGAAATTTATATTCATGCCATCAGATTGGAGGCTACCCAGATGGAATATGAGGTGTTGCTCCTCCACCCTGAAGGTGGCTTCATTGTGGCAAAAGAGGAAGCCATGGATCAACATATCAAAACAGGAATTGGAATACGAATTGAAATGGATAGCCAACAGGAATTTCCACTTTTGGCAGATGGAGCAGAGGTGCTCAACAAAGTGGTCCCCCAAACTATGACGGGTCAGTTATGACGGTGACTGTGTCAATGTAGAAATGAGGTGTGGAGTGTAAGCATATAGTGGCAGTGCATGGGGGAAAGAAGGGTGCTGGGGGGATGTAGAGAGGAGTGGTTGATGTGGATGTAGTGACAATGGAGTTAGATTGGGTGTGTTAATGGGTGTTTTGTCAACATGAAGCAGAAAGTGACTTGGTAAATCTGTCAGGAACAAAGGATGTTGGAAAAGATGAGGGTAGAGTACTGCGGGAGGGGTGTCGGACAGATGAACAAGAAGGCGTGCCAGAGACAATGGGGGTGGGGGTCATGGTGCGAACACAGTCAGTCCTGACACACCAGTCAAGGCCGCTTAATTCCAAACTATTGGTTAATTGCTCATTACAGAACGTTTCTCTGTCGCTTCCCACTCCCTCCCCTCTCTCTTCCCCTTTTCCTAACCATGATTTCCCTTTCCCTGCCCCCTTCCCACTCTCAATCCACAATAGAGACACATAACTGAATATGGTTCATCACCACTCACATATGTCATGAAGTTTGTTTTTTCTTTGCGGCAGAAGAATAGTGCAATATGCAAAATTACTGCAGTACTGTGCAAAAGCCTTAGGCACCCTTGCTATATATACGTGCCTCAGACTGTTCCACAGTTCTGTATAGCCTCCACTGACTAAAATGCATTAGTTCATTGTGTTGGCTTTGGTGCTTGTGGAACCTTATGTGGAAAATGGCTGCTGCAGAGAAGATGCAAGAAGAATGCCCTCAGTTTGAGAAAACTCAATCGATTTCTCAGACTTCCTTGAAGAGTTCTTAGTATTTTTAATGTAAGTTCATGTCAAAGTGTATAATAAAGTGAGTTCTGCTGGCTTCTTCCCCCTTCTCTTCCAGTCGTGATGAAGGACTGTGAAACACTGACTGTGTTCGCACCATGACCCCCACCCCCATTGTCTCTGGCACGCCTTCTTGGACATCTGTCCCACACCCCTCCCGCAGCACTCTACGCTCATCTTTTCCAACATGCTGCCTGACGGCTGAATTCCTCCAGTATTTTGTGTGTGTTGCTCTGGATTTCCAGCATTTGTAGAATTTGTTGTGTTTGTGAACTGTATTTGCACAGTTCTTATCAGACAGAAAAATGAATTTTGAGATCAGATTAGGAAGGATTATGTAGAACAAGGAACCGGATTTAGAGTAGCATGACTTCTTAAATTTTATGTAATCTATAGCCTTTGGCATTGTAACAAATGTTAGTAACTATGTCACTTACCTTTAAATAGATCATCTAAATCCACCGACAGACCTTAAGATTGTCGATAAACAGTTTGGAGAATTTGAATTTTTCTGGAATAGCAACCTTACTGAAGACCTACTGGCTAATTATCAAGTTAAATATGTATTTCAGAGTAGATACGACGACGTGGGCGTATGGGAAAATGTAAGTTTAATTCCAATTCCTACTATTATTTATGTGGATTTGTCAATTTCTCTGATTCTTTGTGCTCTAAATTCAACGAACTTTCAAGGCACAGAAGAAAGACTCAACCCATTCACCAGATGCTAGCTGGAGAAAGAATTACTTAGACTTGTCAATCATCCTAGCTCTAGGTCTATAACTTTTAACTTCAGGAAGTTCAAGGCGCCCCTAGGGGATGGTTAAATTATAGGGGTTTGAGTCTCACACTTATTCAGATTATTTGACATAAACCTTTAGTTTAATGGAACAGGCTCTGAACCAATCAAATCAAATCTAATCAGTATTCAACCACACAGCTGAACAAGACAATGTTCCTTTCAGGCCAAGGTGCAACAGCATACACACACATTCAAAACTAGTGAAAAGAAAAAGAAAACATATGTAAGAAAACATTTCCAGTCCAAAACCCTGAATAACAAGACCCACAAATTGATGGTTCCTAGCAATCCAGCTTGTCATTCCACTGAATGAACACTAGAGAGCAGCACAACAGGAGGCACCAGCCCCAACTCTGCACAAACACCATGTGACACCACCTCTGGCATCTCATCACTTGGACTGCAGCAGGAAGCAAGCTTGCAGCTTCAGGCCTAGTCCTTGCTACAACTGAGGCTATGTTGCTGTCATGCTGCCTCTCTCCCCATCAAACAGGAGAAACAGGCCTCCACCTGTCTTCATATCATCTGCAAACTTCCAACAAAGCCATCAATTCCATCATCTAAATCATTGATATATAACATCAAAAGAATCGATCCCAAGACAGACCCCTGAAGAACACCACTAGTCATTGGCAGCCAAACTGAAAAGGCTCCCATTATTCCCACTGTTTGCCTCCTGTCATTCAGATACTGCTTTATCCATGCTAGATTCTTTCTTATAACACCACAGGCTTGTAGCTTGTTAAGCAGCCTCATGTGTGGTACCTAGTCAAAAGCCATCTGAAAATCCAAGTACACATCATCAACCAATTCTTCTTTGGCCATCCTGCTTGTTATTTCTTCAAATAATCCCAACTGATTTGTTAGGCAAGATTTTCCCTTGAGAAAACCATGCTAGATATGGTCTGTTTTATCATGTGCCTCCAAGCACCCCAAAATAACATCTTTAATAATTGACTCCAACCAATAACCCAGAGTCTCTTCAGCATTTTCTTCCAGATCTCTGTGGTTACACCATCTGGTCTGGGTGACCTATCTACCTTCAGACATTCCAGTTTCCCTAAGAATCTTTTTTCGAGTAATGGTATCATCAACACTTCATGACCCTTGACACCTAGAACTTCCACCATACTGCTCGTGTCTTCTACAGTGAAGACTGTTGCAAAATACGTATTCAATTCATCTGCTGTTTGACTTCCCTTATTAGCCATGGTGTCATCTTGCCTTCAGAATACTTCTTCCTCCTTGGGATGTACGAGGGGTGATTGATAAGTTTGTGGTCTAAGGTAGAAGGAGTCAATTTTAGAAAACCTAACACATTTATTTTCCCTACATGTACGCACTTAATTCAGTGGTCGTGGAGCATACGGATCTCTTCTTTGTAGAAGTCAGCATCTTGGACCTCCAGAAAGTGTCCACAGCAGGGGTGATTGATAAGTTGTGGCCTAAGGTAAAAGGACATGAGGTATTAACTTCTAACTTCCTGCATTTTCACTCAGAATTGAACTGCACGCGCATGTAACAAGAGCTGTATAACTCATCTCTGTCTACCTTAGGCCACAAACTTATTAATCACCCTTGCTGTGGACCACTTCTGGATGTCCAAGGTGCTGACTTCTACAAAGAAGAGATCTGTATGCTCCATGACCACTGAACTAAATGTGTACATGTAGGAAGGAATTATGTTGAAAAATAAATGTGCTAGGTTTTCTAAAATTGACTCCTTCTACCTTAGGCCATGAACTTATCAATCACCCTTGGTATATATAGTGTGCCTTTCGAACTACTTCCAGAAATTCCAGCCATTGCTGCTCCACTGTCATCCCTGCCAGTGTTCTTTTCCAATCAATTCTGGCCAACTCCTCTCTTTCATGCCTCTGATTTCCTTTACTCCACTGTAATACAGATACATTTGACTTCTCTAAATTTCAAGGTAAATTTGATAATATTATGATCAATTGCCACTAAAGGTTCTTTTACTTTTACTCTCTAATCAATTCCAGTTCATTGCAAAAAGCCTAGTTAAAAATATCTGATCCCCTAATAGGCACAAGCAAGAGCTTTTCTATAAAGCCATCTCATAGGTATTCTCGAAATTCTCGCTCTTGGAGTCCTGCGCCAACCTGATTTTCCAGATCCACCTGTATAGTGAAATCTTCCATGACTATTGTAACTTTGCCCTTTTGGCATAAATTTTCTGTCTCCCATTGTTACTTGTAGACCACATCCTTACTACTGTTTGGGGGCCTGTATGAAACGAGTCAAAATGGCAAAGTTGAATCTTGCATGACCATTCCGATTGTGCGATTCAAACCAGCCATCAAGAACACACTGAGGGAATGATTGAGACCATACAATTCCTTTTACTGGCTCCAGGTTACCTAGGAACCATTTGCTTATGATTCTATCCCTCCACAGATGGTGAACTTACCCATTTTCTTTTTGCTCCTTCGTTCTACTGTTAAGGAAGCACCCACCCTCCCCACTAGTGCCCTCATCTCCTTTGTTGCTGATGCCACATTTTCTAACACTGAAGGAAGTTATACTGAAGCTTAGTGCAATGGGACCTTTCTCACCATTTATTAATTCATGCGATATCTACATCATTAGAAACATCAACAATGTTTGTCCATCGTTCACTTCTAGAGGACTAGAATATAAAAGCAAGCGTATAAAGCTAAGGTTTTATAAGGCATTGGTCAGCTGCCATTTGGAGTATTGTGAGCAGTTTTGGGACACTTATCTTTTAGAAAAAAAGGGTATGCAGGCATCGGAGAGTGTCCAGAAGTAGATTGTGTGATTGATTCTGGAAATAAAGGGGTAAGCAGGTGAAGAGTGATGGCTCTGGGCCTGTATTCACTCAAGTTTAGAAAAATGGTGAGGGGAGGGGAGTGCATGGATGGATGATGTCTTTGAAACCTATTGAATATCGAAAAGCCTATGTAGAGTGGATGGGGAGGGTGTTTTCATTAGTGATAGAGTCTTGTACCAGAGGGCACAGCCTCAGAGTAGAAGGATATTCCTTTAGAACTGTGATGAGGAGGAATTTCTTTACCAAAAGGGTGGTGAATCTGTAGAATTCATTGCTGCAAATGCCATTGGAGGCCATGTCATTGGATATATTTAAAGTGGAGGTTGATAGATTCTTGATTAGTAAGAGTGTCAAAGGTTTTAGGGAGAAGGCAGGAGAATGGGGTTAAGATGGAAAATAACTCGGCCATGATCAGTTGATGGAGCAGACTTTGTGGGCTGAATATCCTAATTCTCCTCCTATGTCTTATGACCTAAATAGTTTTTTGAACTGAGAATATGGCTGTTAGCCTCATTGGTGGTTTGGAGGCATATTTGGCAAGGATGATCTTCTGTATAGAAAGGTATTTATAAACTAATTGTATTTTTAATGACAATGTAATGGTTTCATGGTTACTTTTAGCAGTCTTTATCAGAAAAAAATCTTTAATCGTTTTAAATTGACTCATTACCATAACTAGGTTCAACCTAATTTTTTGGGATTAAATTTTGCTTGTTGGAACAATGAGTTAGCCACAACTTTTCCATATACGTGCATTTAGTGGCCACTTTGAGGTACACCTGTGCACCAGCTCGTTAATGCTAATATCTGATCAGCCAATCATGTGGCAGCAACTCAATACATAAAAGCATGCAGACATGGTTAACAGGTTTAGTTGTTGTTCAAATCAAACATCAGAAAGGGGAAGAAATATGATCCCAGTGATTTTGACTGTGGAATGATTTTTAGTGTCAGTGGTGGTTTGAGTATCTCAGAAATTGCTGATCACCTGGGATTTTCACACACTAGTGCTCTCGGAGGATGGTGCAAAAACAAAAAAAGCATCCAGTGAGCGGCAGTTCTGTGGGTGGAAAAAATAATGCCTTGTTAATGAGAAGGGTCAAGGAGAATGGCCAGACTGGTTCAGATTGACAGGAAGGTGACAGTAACTCAAAGTGCTACAACAGTGATGTAACAGAAACAAGGCCCTGAAGGTACACTCAGCGGCCACTTTATCAGGTACAGGAGGTACCTTGGGTTTCAGCCTCCAGGCCAACCCTGGTTTCAAATTCCCTTTTTCTCCAATTTCGGACATTCATGACACTCTTGCACTTTTGCATTAAAAAATGCAAAATTAACGTTTGTTTCTCATCTGCAAGGAAAAAATATGCAATCACACTTTGTAATTTTCACTGAATAGACTCTGTTGAAAGGGGACCTTCAGACTAATTGTTCAACCTTGTATCATAGGGCGCCAGACTACCACAATCACAACATGATAGCACATTTGAGCTACACAGGGGTGTTTCTATAAGAATTAAAAATGTGCTCCTAAGTAACGGAAACGTGTGCAGAGAAAGCAACTGGACTGAAAAGGTGATACAGTCACCAGGTATGATATTTTGTTTGTTTATTTATTTAGAGATACAGCATGGCAGCAGGCTCCTCTGATCCAATAAGCCCATGCCACTCAATTGCAAATGCGACCTATTAACCCATAAATCACTTCTGGAATGTGGGAGGAATCCGGAGCACGTGGAGCAAACCATGATACAATCTCCTTACAGGAAGCAGCGGAACTGAAGGTGTAGCTGGCTCTGTGATACTGCTATGCTAGCAGCTATGCTACTGTGCCACCCACGTTATATATATTTATGTATCTGTCTGCAGACCGAAGTAAAAAGACACATGTTCTGTTTGCATATTTATACAGTAAATAGATGAGCAAACAGGAAACAAACTTTGAACTTGTGCATTGAGTTGCTCTCAGGTTCACCGGCAATGGTGGTGAGGTCTGGATACCTTGCAAAGCAGAATGCAGGCCATTAACTCTTGGAATGCCAAGCTGCACTATCTCATTGCACAGCTGTTATTGCGACCAGGCATAAGAGAGAAGTTCCATATGTGAACAGTACAGCCTCAGTGCCAACATCTGCAAATCATCTTCTGTGTGTTGGAGACATGAAGAAAATTGGGGGCGGCATAGTAACAGAGTGGTTAGCACAACGCTTTACAGCATAGACAATCCCTCCCACCCCACCACTGTCTAAGGACAGACTCTCCATGACTGGGTCGGTTTCTGGCCCTTCCGACCCCACTGTCCAAAGATACACATCGTATTCATTGTCAATTGTCCTGCGAAAAGGCTAGGATTAAATCGAGGGATTGCTGGGTGGTGTGACTCAAAGGACTAAAGTTTGGACTGGATTTTCACATGTGAGGACATGCTTTTTCTCCATAATAACTTCAATAAAAAGAGGCAACACGAGTGAATCTGCAGATGCTGGAAATAAATAAAAAAACACAAAATGCTGGCAGAAGTCAGCAGGCAAGACAGCATCTATGGGAGGAGGTAGTGACAACGTTGAAGGGTTTCGGCCCGAAATGTCGTCACTACCTCCTCCCATAGATGTTGTCTGGCCTTCTGAGGTCTGCCAGCATTGTGTGTTTTTTATTCAATAAAAAGTGCATGGTTTAAAACTATATTTACATCAACAATGAATAATGCTTAATCAATCTGCTGCTTATACTATTGATACAGGCAATCCAGAAACATTAGCAGCCTACTTTTCATGTGTTTTGTATAATCACTCACGCATGAATTGTACATGGCGCCCTGGCAGCAAACTCCCGATCGGCTCACAATACAGAATGTATTACAAGTAAGTGTGTAATATCAGTACACAGTAATTTAGCATACTCCAAAATCTTATGTTGAATTCTTTATGTTAATATTCAATCCTTTCCCCTTAAGATATTTTGGCAACACCAAGGAATGTGCTCACTACTTTACAGACTTGCAGGGGAGACAAGGCTGCCATATTGATGAACTACCCATTCCCAATGATGACCCAGATGAGCATGTGCTAATATGTGTCAACGGGTCGAATAATTCTCCATCAATTTCGCCGTATTACGTGAAGCTTGATACACAACTGTTTGGTATGAGAGAAAGCCTTTTTTCCTAATGAAACATCCATCTTTGAGTTGCTGATTGTAAAATATGTGGAAGTGATTAGAAATTCCTTTTTGTGTTGTTGATTCTCAGAGAAGTACAATCCACCGTGCAATGTTAAGATTTTTCCAAATCTGACTGTTGTGTGGGACAAGCCTCCAGGCTATTCTATCGCTGATCATTGCTTTGAATATCAATTGCAACTCACGGAATTGGCTGGGAATAATATTGAGGTAAGGTAAATGTAAGCACAAATCAGGAGCAGGAGTAGGCCATTCAGAGCCTCAGGTCTTCTCCAATATTGAATAAAGTCATGGATGATCTGACTGCAGCCTCAGCTCCACCTTCTTTAGCCAGAGGGCGATAAATCTGTGGAATTGCCATGGATGGCAGAGGGGGTCAAGTCATTGAATATATTTAAAGCAGAGGTTGATATGTTATTGATTAGTAAGGGCATAAAAGATTATGGGGAGAAGGTAGGAAAATGGTGATGAGTCAGCCTTGATTTAAAAGGGATGATAAATCAGCCATGATCAAATGGCAGAGCAGACTCAATGAGCTGAATGGTCTGATTCTGCTCCTGTGTTTTTTGGTCTTGTGGTCTTCCCAACTATCCACAATACCACTTCAGCCTTTCATTATGAAGTGTCTATCTACCTTATTGAAAACAAATGTATTTCGCAATTAGGAATATGAAACATTAAATTAAAAGACAGAAAAACACGAGCTTGCAAACTCAAAAGGATACTTGGCTCTGTTCTTGATTGTCCACCTTAGTTTCAATCTTAAACAGTGATTAGTAGAGAACTGAGGTTTGCAGTAGGACCTGTAAATGCAGATCCAAAGATCCTCAAAAGTGGCAACACATGTATATACGGTCATAAAGAGAGCTTCCGGCACATTGCCCTTCATAAATCAAGGCATTGAGTTCAAAAGTTGAGATGTTGTACAACTTCAACATAAGATGTTGATGAGGCTGAATTTGGAGTAATGTGTGCAGGTTGGTGGTCTACCCATAGGAAAATATCAATAAGATTAAAAGAGTGCAGAGAAAAAATTATAAGGAAAGGTTGCATAAGTTAGAAATTTATTCGCTGTAGCATAGGGAACGGAGAGAGCTCTTAGAGGAACACAGAATTATGAGGTCTATAGATAGGGTGAATGTATGCAGGCAACTGAGGTTGGGTGAGACTGGAACTAAAAGTAAAAGTCATAATATTATGGAAGTAGAGCTATAAGAGGAGGTTGGATAGGGACATGGTTGAGAAGATGTGGTCTAGGTGCATGTAGACAGGTCTAGGTATGCGAAAGAACCTATTTCTGTACTGTAGTTTTCTATGAATCTATAGTACCAAATTTTTATGTTCCAGACAATCTAGAGCTTGGAGGTAAATAAACCATCCATTAGGCACGATTGGTCAACACTGATCTCTCCATCCATTTCCAAGGCTCCTCTCTCCTTATTTCATTCCACTCTCAATATGTCAGCAAAGTATCCTTTTATACATTTGCCAAAAGCAAAGGTTCATCAGAAAAAATGAATAGCAGTCAAGAATATGGCCTATGGTTCTGCCACACAAGATCTAGTAATCTTCTGCTGATTAGACCTTAGTTAGCATAGACTAGTTGGGCTGAATGGACTTTATTTTTGTTCTATTGCTCTATGACTCTGTGATTCAAGTAAGTATACCTTGTTCACAAATTATCCTCCCAGCTCTAAATTCCCTCAAAAGGATAAATAAAAACAATTTCAGCATCTACCCCTTCGAGGCTTCCAAAATGCTTGTATCAATAAGATTGCCTCTTATCCTAAATTCCAGAAAATATTGAATCATTTTACATTAACTTTCCTTAAAAAACAAAAATCCTCTTCTTTAAGAACTGTTTAGTAGAGTTTCTTTGATGTGCTTTTCTCAAATAGAGAGGACAAAAAGGTAATGCTTAATGATGCTCTGTATAGTCATAGCAGAAGCTTTCTCCTTTAACACACCATCCATGTTCAATTGAGGGTGACATTCTGTTTATTTTTTCCTAAATACTTTCTATTATGGCATGTTAGCTATTGTTTCTTCTACACCCAGACCACCAACATATAAAAAGACTCTTTCCATTCCAGTAGGGTCTTGGCCCAAAACGTCAACTATCTATTCATTTCCACAGGTGCTGTCTTACCTGCTGAGTTCTTTCAGCATTTTATATGTGTTGCTTTGGAATTTCAGCATCTGCAGACTTTCTGATGTTCAGGATAAGTCTGTTTTCTGTATTCATTCTATAACAGTGGATAACCTCACACTCAAGTCCACCTACTAGTTTCTGCCCTGCCTCAGTCTGACCACCTGGTCCTCCAGGCTCCCCTGATTATTAGTTGATTATTTCAGCTGTATCTTGTTTTAGTTATCAGTGCACTTATGCTTTTTGTTTGTCTATTTAAGTTCCCTCTGTTTTGTCTGTCTTTGCTCACTCTTGAGTTTACCTCCCTGTGTGTACTGTTTCTCAAGTCCTAGCCTGTTATAATGGGCTGGGTTGATCAGACCCAACATTTTGAATGTCTGGGAGATGAGGTAATAAGCATACACGTACAACCATGTAACTCAAGCTTTCTTTATCATAAAATAGAAAGCACAAATAAATACACACAATACTACAAAGCAAGTCATAAAGATTTCATGGCTCATGATTCTTAATTGCCACTTAGCTGTTGCTGTTGTCGGGGGAACTCTGAATTCTGACTCACTAGTGAATTCACCCTGGGTCCTCAATGTTGATCACGATTTCTGGTCTAAGTGAAGTCCAAAGAACTGAGCAAAAGGTACCCCAATTAATATGAGTTCCACAAGTTAGAGGGACTTGATCTTTTGTTCTCATACCATTAACTCAAACAACTCATGTGTTCATTAACAGTGTTCAGCATACCTTTATAAATCAATTAGACACGTTAATGTTCACTCCTTATAAATTAATCCACTAATGTTTTTGAACTTAACATTCTTTTAGTTACAAAAGAACATTAATATTACAAAGAAGTGACAAGCTTGAATTCAAAAAGACTTCATCAAGCCAATTTGACACACACTCACAGAATCCATCAACCTAGCTCTCAAAGTGACCAACAGACATTTAGTCACTAATAGACATCTTGATGTTAATGGCACTTGAGACTCTGAAGGAATCCAGCCGCTGTCAACAAACATTAGACATTAACAGACCTACTGTGTTACTTTGTACAGACATGACCCATGCTGTGAGTTCACAATGAGTTAAACTGTCATTTTGAACTGTTCAGGCATTTATCTAATATTTAAGAAAAATAATACAACAGACTTGTGATCTCTACAAACCAATCACCACGTGAAGATTCTTCCTTCAATTCCATGCTTATTTATGGTCTCCTCTGTAGCTGGATCCACTTGGTTGAAATTTCTCCTGATAGTCCGCTGGTTAAAGATACAGAACTTCACCATAACAACCCCAGATCAAATCCAGCCTGGCAACCACTCCTATTGCAAGGTTTAAATGCTCATCTATGCTGTCTGACTCAACTACACATTCACATGTTGGAACATTTTGGTAGGGACATCATATCTCGCATGTATCTTGAGTACTCTAAATCATGCAAATAATTGTTGTTTCTTTTTTTTCCTTTCAGTCGTTCTATGTGCAAGCTGTTACTAAATATATTCTAAATATCAACTTATCAAAACGTTACTCAGTGAAAGTGCGAACAAAGATGAAGTTGTGCAAGGAGACCAAGTATTGGAGTGAATGGAGCGATGAAGTATTTATTGGTAAGACTTCTGAGTGTTGTCTTCAGCTACTGCCAGTCATGATTTCCAATTCAGAATCAGGTTTATCATCACTTTTATATGTCATGATATGTGTTGCTTTGCAGCAGTACTAAATAATATATGAAATATACCAAAAGTAAAACATGTACAATTTAAAAAAAACAAAATGAAGAAGTGATCTTCCTTCACTTCTTCATTCAGTAACAATCATTTGATGATGCTGAATTCTCACCCATAAAGCCGAAGAGTTTGTGGACTGATCGTTAATGATTCATGTTTCAAATAGCTAGTAAAACGAACTGAAAAAGGAGTTTGCCCATGTATGAGGAGCATTATTGTTCTGGTTAGAAAGCAAAGGTTGCAGACTGAGTCCTTCTATGTTTTGGTTTCATCAGATTGCACCATTTCATTGGGGAGCAGTAACTGTGATACAGGATAAGAGACCAATTCTATATGTGAACAGTATAGTCTCAGTGACAACATCTGGAAATCGTCCTTTGTGTGTGTTGGAAACATGAAGAAAATCAGGATGGCGTGGTAGAGTAGTGGTTAGCACAATGCTTAACGATACAGACAATCCAGGTTCAATTCCCGATGCTGTCTGTAAGGACTTTGTACCTTCTCCCTGTGACCACATGGGATTCCTCCAGGTGCTCCGGTTCCATCCCACAGACTAAAGCTGTACCTGTTGGTAGGTTAATTGGTCTTTGTAAATTATCCTGTGGTTAGTCTAGGGTTAAATCAGGGTTCTCAAAGAACCGAAAGGGCCTATTCCATTCTGTATCTCAATAAATAAAGGTAAAGCTACAGATTCAACTGTCTGGCAGAAGTTTGGAAAGGGGAGATAATACCATCATGACAAAACAGAGAACCGTTCAGCTTATTCTTCTGGGCCATTCTATGAATGAACCGTTCATTTGGTCGTACACCTCCATCAGCAGTTTTTAATTTTAACTGACATCGGTGAGACATGTTCGTAGATCACTAGCAAAATGGGTACAAGGATATTGCTGGGACTTGAGAACCTGAGTTATAGGGAAAGGTTGAACAGGTTTGGACTTTATTTTCTAGAGGGTAGGAGAATGAAAGAATATCTTCTAGTTAGAAGGGAGTGGTTTTGGTGATAGGCAGATGGGTGAAGGGAGAGTGGGACTAGCATCAGAAGCTGGAAGCTGATAGGTGGAAATGACAATGGCCTGAAGATGTTGGACAGAAGAGGAAATGGAGCTTTGAATTAAGGAACGGAGGGGAGTAGATTGGGGTGGGAACCATTGGGGGGAGTGTGTGGGTGATGACCTAAGTATTGGCTAACAGTTTTGAAGGAAGTTGAAAAGCAAGAGAAAGTCTTTTTAAAAAACAGATTAGTTTATTTCAGAATAGAACCAGAATGACATGTCACGTGGACATCAAACCATACAGTGAATTTACCATTTGCATCAAATCAAATCAGTGCGGACTCAACTGAGCAGCCCACAAGTGCCAGCATGCTATCGTTGCATGCACACAACTCACTAACCCTAACCATATGTCTTTGGAATGTGGAGGAAACTGGAGCACCCTGAGGAAACCCACACAGTCATGGGGAGAGCATACAAACTCCTTGCAGATAGTGATGGGAATCAATCCTGATCTTATAGCCAGTGCTGTAAAGTGATCACTGTGCTACCATGCCACACCTAGGTTTTGGTATTCAGAAAAGAGAATCAAGTAATGATAACAGAATGAACCTCAAAGTAGTACATGGTGATATATACAGTGCATACTTGGACAATAAATTTACTTGAACTTTGAACTTAAGCCCAGTTGGCTTTTATGTGCCAAGTAATGAGGTCCAGTTGCAGTATGCATCCCTCTTCCTGAATCCACAATCAATTAAGCCCACATGAAACTTCTCTCTCGAAATTTGTCTCTAAGACTCGCTGTGTTCCAAAAGAAATCAAACAGGGCCATGCTTGGTTTAGATATTCATTGTCCAAATGAACAAAAATTGGACTGTTGTCGCAATGGACTTAGAACAACTTTGAGATCTACAAAAGCATTTTAACCAATTTGGCATATTTTGTAAAAATTCTTGAATATTCACTGCTCATGATATTGGACTTTTTGTTACTTATTAAACCATTGGATTGGCTGAGAGTAATGCAATTGAGTCTTTTATTTGAGAATTCTCTGCAAGAGTGATGTTAGCATTGTACTTGGCTCTTCTTTGTAGCAACTTTTTCTGAACTTTCATTTGTACATGGGTTGCTTGTCCGTCTTTGTGTGTAGTTTTTCCATTTGATTCTATCATGTTTCTTTTCATCCACTGTGAACATCTGCAAGAAAATGAATCTCAGGGTAGTATTTGGTGACATTTATGTCCTTTGATAATAAATTTACTTTGAACTTAGACAAGAAAGTTTCTTCATGACTTCAAACAATTTGTTTGTTTGCAGAACCCAAGAAGTTATTTAATGGATGGGTCGTGACAACTGTATTGATCATGATTGCTGCAATGATGATACTGCTTCTGAGCTTAATTTTCAGAAGGTAATTTCGTAACCAAAATATTTATTGCAAGTACTTCCTGGTGTATGCACCCTTGTCTATCCTGACAAATTCTCACTGTGATTCCTTTCCTGAGATTCTGGCACAAATTCAGTACAAAGCTGGCAAGATACAATCTGCACCCAAGAATCATCTTGCCAATCTTCCTTCAAAATTGTGCCAACAGATACAAACTTAGTGGCCACTTTATGAGGTACAGGAGGTGGGTAATAAAGTGCCCTTTGAGAGTATTTTCATGATTTTAGAGACATTCATGCCTTATTAGGACCTGCACACAAGGCAGGTCCCAATATAGGAACGTGGGATAGGTGTAGAGTGGCTCAAAAATCAGCATGAACTTGATGGACTGAAGGGACTTTCTGTGCTGTACATTGAGAAAGGATTACCAGCCCTCCAAGTTCAACAGGAAAACTCAAAGAATTAGGTGAACCTTCAAAATTGGCAAAATAAACTTATAAAATCTTTTAGCCTCTAAATGACTTGTATGGCCTCACTTATTCTTTGGGCTTGGGAGGTTATTGAGAGAAAATAGTTTTTGAGGAATGCCGGACCCCAAAGGCAATTACTAACAGATTAAACTTTCACCATTACTTAAAATTCCAGGATACTGAAATCACCAAGTCTTTTAAAATTGTAGCTCCCTGAAACCTTCTGGGATTAAGAAGCAATTTAAATATTGTAAACACTACCAAAGACATGAAGTGCCCTACCTAGTAACAGATTGTTTAATATCCTCATGGATTGGACCTGAAAAATGACCTGACAGGAATTGGGGAATTCAGTTTTGTGTTGTTTAAGCAGCAAACTACATTGCAATCAGATAAATTAATTGAATTATGTCATTTTAAAAAAATCCACATTCCTTATCTGCTCTCAATATTGTTGACTCCAAACCCCCTCTTTGTTAAACAGCAGTCTTTATAGTGAAGTTTACATCCAATGAATCATATTTAAAGTTTTAAAAAAGAATCAAATTCTTGCTCCTTGCTTCTGTTGTCCAGACCTAATTTGGTCTCATCTATTCACTTTTGCTAATTTTCTCCCATAACCTTGTATTCAGAAGGTATAGAACCCTCGTGGGGTAGAATTTCTGGCTGATTGTCTTTCTCTAATCCTTTGAAACAATGGCTATGAACTGGCCTTAGGACTCAGGGACACAAGAGATTCTGCAGATGCTGGAGCAACTCATGAGATGAAGGGTCTCAGCCCAAAACATTGCCTCTTTATGCCTTTTCATAGATGTTGCCTGGTCTGCTGCGTTTCTCCAGCATTTTGTCTGTATTTCATAGGCCTCAGCATCTTCCTACACCACAAGATATCATGTTCTTCACCTGGACTATGGCAGAAAGGATTACTGCAAGACAATTAAGAGTGATTGTCTGGTTGGTAATTGTGTCTTAACTCTGGAGAACTGAGATCAATAATGGTGGCAATGTGGGAAAGTGTGAGCCAGACTCTCCTCACTCTGAAAGTAATTGTCGCTGCCCAGAAGAATGCAGTAGAAAAAAATACTGAATCATATGCAAGTTATATATTCATGGAAAAGTGTATAAATTAATGTGTGTGTATATATATATATATATATATATAGCTTTACTTGAATATGCAATTCTCAAAAAAGGGTGATCTTGACTTTACAAGATAGTATTACAAGTATATGTTGGCAAGTATATCTGTCCTCTAGGCCAAAAAAGAAACAGAAGGAGGAAAATTTCTGTTGGGCTGCCAATTAACTACTACACCATCTTGCAAATGCAAGGTCTTCTATCTAGTGGTAGAAACAGATATATTAGGGACATTTAAGGAATGCTGAGATCGGTACATAAATGATTTAAAAAAATTGAAGACTACGTGGAAGGGAAGGATTAGATTGATCTTCGAAAAGGTTGGGAGTTCGGCACAACATTGTGGGCCAAAGGGCCTGTACTGTGCTGTAATGTTCTTTGTTATATCTCACTTTGTATGTACTATTTTACAAAAGTAGTTTAAAATGTTGAGCAACAAACAAGATGCTAGACGAACAGGCTGTATCTCCAGAGTGAAATAGATAGTCAATGTTTTAGGTTGAGACTCTTTGTCTGGACTGAACAATAGAGGAGAGATAGCCAGTATAATAGGGTGAGAGGAGAGAATGAGGGAAGATCTGGTGGTAATAGATGGATCCAGGTGAAGAGGGGTGATAGACAGGTGGAGGAGGGGAAATTAGAAATGGAGCTGGGCAGAGTGATAAACTCTGCACCTCGTTTGTTGCTCCAGCATAAGCTGTCTTTTCTGCCTTCAACTGAAAATGTTATATATCTACAATTGCTTAGGTACAAAGACTTTATATTCAGACGAGTTCCTGATCCTCAGAAGAATTTCAAAGAATTGTTTGAGGAATACAATGGTGATTTTCAGGTTGGTGGACATTAATAAAATGCTTTCTTTTTCTCTTACTGTTAAGGGCATGTTACAGCCATATAACACATTGGTATGACAACAATTGGTGTATTGGATAACCCTGCTGACAGGATGGATGAAATTGTACTGGAGAGGGTCCAGAGGATGTTCATGAGAATGACCCCAGGAATGAAAGTGTTAATGTATGAGGAATGTTTGATGGTTCTGGGCTTGTATTCATTTAGAAGAATGGGGGGGGGGCGGGTAATCTTTTTGAAACCTACCAAATATTGAAAGGCTTAGTTACAGTGGACGCAGAGAAGCTGTTTCCTATATTGAGTGAGTCTAAAACCAGAGGGCACATCTTAAGAAAATTCAAGGACATCCCTTTAGTACAGAGAGGAGGAGGAGTTTCTATAGCTTGAGGATGGAGAATCTGCGGAATTCCTTCTGCAGACGTCTGTGGATCCCAAATCATTGGTGTTATATATTCAATATTTCAGTAGTATTTGTGTAATATTGTAAATATATTGTTTAAAGATTCTTGTTTGTTTAAATAATTAATTGCAGGTTTTATATATTAAAATAAGTGAATTGCATACATTATGATGAGAGCACGTGTGCAGCTTGCTTAAAGTAAACACTAAGTTAGACTCACATTTCAGACTCTTGTCTTTTCCTTTTAATTAGTTTGATGTTTTGTAGTTACTAAACATAACAATTGAGTATATTTAAAGTGAAAGTCAATAGGTTCTTGATTATTAAAGGTGTCAAACGTTACGTGAAGAGGATAGAAGAATAGGGCCGAGAGGGATGGAAGGGCAGAGCAGACTCAATGCACAGAATGGCCTAATTATGCTTTGATTTCTTATGGTCTTTAAAAGAAATTTACTAGAATGTTACCAGGGCTGATGGGTTAGTTATAAGAGGAGGTTGGACAGGGTATGACTTTTTTCCTTGGACCATAGGAGACTGAGTGGTGATCTCATAGATGTATATAAAATCACGAGAGGTATACAGTACTCTCTCAAATTCTTATGCACATACAGTGCCTATAAAAAGTATTCACCCCACCTGGAAATTTTCAAGATTTACAACTTTGAATCACAATGGATTAAATTTGACTTTTTTGGTGCCGATCAACAGAAGACTCCTTTGTGTCATAATGGAAACAAATTTCTCCAAATTGGTCTAAATGTTTACAATTATTTTTTTAAAAAAGTGATTGCATAGTTACTCATCCTTTCAAGTCCATACAGATGTCCTCCCCCCTTTACAAAGATAGTGTGCCTATGAAACCTTTCTTAAGCTGAAATGGTGTAAAGCAAAGAATCATTAATTTATATGGGAAAAATTTTCCTAAAAGCAAAAATCCTCTTTGTAATGTCAAAACAGTTTAATAATGCAGGTCTTTTGTAAAAGTGAAGTGGCGTAAAGCAAATATTTGTAAAATGGGGGACACCTGTATTTAATAGATGTACCTTTGGCAGCAATTTGTAGCCTTAAATCTGCGTGGAAAGATCTCTATCAGCTTTGTACATCTGAACACTGCAATTATTTCTCATTCTTCTTCACAAAATTTCTCAAGCTCTGTCAGATCACTTTGGGATCGTGAATGATCAGCTCTTTTCAACTCCAGCCATAAATTCTCAGTTGGATTGAGGTCTAGACTCTGCCACTTCAGGACATTAATTTTGCTGTTTGTATCCAATTCGGTGTTGCTTAGAGTCATTGTCTTGCCGGAAAACTAAGTCACATTCCTCTGCTAAGTCACAGTTCTCTGATAGACTTCATTAGGTTTTAGTCTGATGGCCAAAAAACTCAATTTTGGTTTCATCAGACCACAGAACCTTTCCACATGCTTTCTGGCAAACTATACCCAAGATTTAAGGTGCTTGGAAGTAGGTATCGAGGAGATGTCAGGGGTAGGTTTTTTTTTACACAGAGAGCGGTGAGTGCGTGGAATGGGCTGCTGGCGACGGTGGTGGAGGCAGATGCAATAGGGTCTTTTAAGAGACTCCTGGATAGGTACATGGAGCTCAGAAAAATAGAGGGCTATGGGTAATCTGAGGTAATTTCTAAAGTAAGTACATGTTTGGCACAGCATTGTAGGCTGAAGGGCCTGCATTGTGCTGTAGGTTTTCTATGTTTCTATTTCATGTAAGTTTTTTTTTAACAGTGGCTTTCTCTTTGCCACTCTCCCATAAAGCTGTGACAGGTGAAGCATCTGGTCAACAGTTGCTGTATGCGCAGTCTCCTATCTCAGCTTCTGAAGCTTGTAACTCCTCCAGAGCTGTCATAGATCTCTTGGTGGCCTCCCTTGCATAATCAGTCAGTTTCTGAGGACAGCCTGCTCTAGTCAGATTTACATGTATGCCATATACTTTCCATTTCTTGATCATTGTTTTAACTGTACTCAAAGGGATATCAGTGACTTTGACATTTTCTTTTATCTACCCTTGGACTTGTGCTTTTCAATAACCTTTTCACTGAGTTGCTTGGAGTGTTCTTTTGTCTTCATGTGTAGTTTTTGCCAGCATCTGACTAACCAACAGTCGGACCTTCCAATCAATTGAAACACATTGGTGAACTCCCTTTAATTGATTGTGACTTTCAAAACCAATTGGCTACAGAAGTGACGACTTGGTGTGTCATATTAAAGGGGGTGAATATTTATGCAATCAATTATTTTGTGGTTTGTATTTGTAATTAATTTAGATCACTTTGTAGAGATCTGTTTTTACTTTGAGATAAAAGAGTTTTTCTATTGATTAGTGTCAAAAAAAAAAACAAATTAAATCCACTATGTTTGAATGTTGTAAAACAATAAAACATGAAAACTTTTGGGGGGGGGGAATACTTTTTATAGGCACTGTATATAGAGCCAGGGTGCCTAAGACTTTTGATTGGTAATGTTGTAATTGAATGTATTACTCTGTACTGCTGCTGCAAAAAGAAAACAAATTTCATGACATCTGAGTGATGAGAAACCTAATTCTGATATGGGTCTCTATTGCAGACTGAGAGTGGGAAGGGGGCAGGGTGAGGGGAATCATGGTTGGGGAAAAGGGGAAAGGAGAGGGGGAAAAGCAGGCAGCACCTGAGAGACATTCTGTAATGGACAATAAACCAATTGTTTGGAATCAAATGATCTTGCCTGCTGTGTTATGCCTGGGTCTGTCTGCACCCGCATCACCTCTTTCCCTGCACTCCTTCTCTGCCACTTGTCCCACACTCCTCCTGTGACACTCTACCCTTACAATTCCCAAAATCTTTTACTCCTGCTAGATTTACAAACTTGCTGTCTGCTCCAAGTTTACAAATACAGTGCTATGCAAAAGTCTTAGGCACCCTAGCTATTTATATATGCTTAAGATTTTTGCACAGTAGTGTAGCTAGGACGAATGCACACAGTCTTTTCCCCAGGGCTAGCAAATCAAGAACTAGAGGACAGTAGTTTGTGGGAAAAGATTTAATTGTAACCTGAGGGCTAATTTAAAAAAAACAGGGAGTGTTACTTATAAGGAATGAGCTTCCAGAGGAAGTGGTTGAGGCAGGTGCAAGAACATCTTCCAAAAGTCAGTTGGACAGATACATAGATTGGAAAGGTTTGGAAAGGTATTTGGAGAAACAAAGGCAAATGGGATTAGTTTGGTTCGGCATTTTAGTTAATATGGAACAGTTGGGCTAAAGGGTGTCTTTCTGTTCTGCATGACTCTGTGACTAAATGGCAACACAAGCATCTGATTTGTCTTCTCCTGGTGGCCTCCTTCATCTCATCCTTTCTGGAGCTGTCATTCCAACAACCCCTGTTGGAGTAATGTCACCAGAAGAACTACAGTGGTTGAAGTAGACAGCTCATTACTGCCTCCTCAAGGACAGTCAGGAGTTGACAATTAAATATCAGCCCCACCTCTGATGCCCTTGTTAATTAAATAATTAAATGAATGGTGTATTTTTGAGTGCCAAACTCCCTGGCAGCTAGAATAAACTGAAGAATATACTAATACATTTTTTCCTTGCTCAACAGAAATGGATTGGCTGTCAGATACCAGCTTCTAAATATGAAGAATGTGCAACAGTTGTCATTGAAGAACGCACAAGACCTGAATCACAAGTTAAGAAATATTCTTCCATCACAAAAGACCTCTTCACAGCTGAAGATTATCGTCATTCCACGGGTAAAGCTGTGGGCCAGATTTCTTAATTACCAACTTCTCTTGCTTAATATAACCCTGAAACAGGGTTTTAACCAGAAGTCTCAAAAATTCCTTTCTCCCTACATATGCTACTTGACCACTGAGTTCCTTCAGCAGATTATTTATTTCCTCGTCAATATCATCTTTATTTATTTGTACCATGTACATTGAAGCATACAGTGAAATGCATCATTTGCATTACATCAAATCAGCAAATATTGTACTGGGCTTTAAGCAGCAACAGAGAAAATATAGAATGCCCATGACTCACTAACCCTAATCCATGTGTCTTTGGAATGTGGGAGGAAACGTGGAACAACTGGGGGAAGCCCACATCGTCACAGGGAGAATATACAAACTCTTTAAAGACAGTGGCAGGATTTGAACACCTATCAGTGATTGCTTGTGATATAACATGATTCACTGATGGCAACGTTACCATGCCAATTGTCATTGTCAGTAAATATTCCTCATGACCAAGATTGCCGAGCTGAAACATTAACGTGGATTGCTGAGTAATTTCAGTGTTACTGATTTTATTACAAATGATTCAATTTAGGTCTCTGAGAGCAATAAAAGTAAACAGAGAAGTTATTTCAAATTTCATCATCTGTATTTGTCGAAACTGAGCCTCCTCATTCCTTTAGATAAGACTTTTCTGCTTGCTCCCTTTTGTTGATATACCCACAGATGGATAATGACTGATCAACAATGTATCATACCAAATAATATTTTGTTCTATATACAGAGCATGCATTGCTTCATGACTGTGAAAATAGATAGGGAATTATTGAAAAAAAATAATAAGCGTATAGTTCTAACTATTTTTAAATCTTTACTGAGAGTTTTATGTTTTTATATGGTATGAAATGTAAGATTTTATTGAAGGAAAATAATTCAGTTGGTCTAGCATTTCTTGCGAGAAACTATTGGGGTTCATAGCTGGAGGTAAGCATACTGTAAGATTTCAACTGCTCAGGGAGTGTTAGCATGGATTTCTGAAGAGAAGGTCACGCCCATGAACCCAAATAGGCTTTTTGACATGGGATTCTGTGGATATTACATAGACTGCTTCAATTCCCTCACAAGAGATCAATAAGTCATGCAATTAAAAGCAAATCATTTGCCTGGTTAGGGGATTAGCTCAGCAGGGGGGAAAATGGGTGATTTAATTGAAATCCACACTTACCAGTTGTGACCAGTGGTATTCCATGCTGATTTGTGCAGGAACCTCAATTAATCGCTTTTTTATTATCAGCTTATCAACAGGCTAGGCAGACACATATACAATGTTGCTTTAACATAAATGTTGTCTTCAAGAATTATTGGACTGTGGCATGATTCCAGAGGACTGGAAAATTGCAAATATTACTCCATTCTTGAAGAAAGATGCAAATTTATAGACCAGTTATCCTGACCTCAGTGGTTGGGAAGATGTTGGAGTCAATTGATTTAGATGGGGTTATGGAGCACGTGGTGACACAAGACAAAATAGGACAAAGTCAGCATGGTTTTCCTTAAGGGAAAATCTTGCCTGACGACCCTGTTGGAATTCTTTGAGGAGATTATAAGTAGGATAGATAACAAGGATGCAATGGATGTTGTATACTTGGATTTCCAGAAGGCATTTGACAAGGTGCCACATGTGAGACTGGTTACCAAGTTACAGGGAAGTTACTAGCATGGTTAGAACATTAGTAGGAGGCAGCGAGAGAGAATAAAAGGTTCCTTTTCTGATTGGCTGCCAGTGACTAGTGGTGTTCCATGGGGGTCAGTGTTGGGTGTGCTTCTTTTTAAGCTATATATCAATGATTTAGATGATGGAATAGATAGCTTTGTTGCCAAACCAGGGATCTGTTAATTTTAATGAGACGATCAAATATCAATTTGAATGAAGTCTTCAATTTGGTAAGCAGAAAGAGAGAAAAATATTTCCAGTGGTTGGGGAATGAAGTGAATGGGTTACCCTTTTAAAAATAAGAGAGCTTTCAGAGATAACAATAGGAAGCAGCTGGACACAATAGGGAGGTGGAATTGTCTACCACAAATAGCTTGATATTGAATTTTAATTCTGAGATTAATAAATTTGTTGACCTAAGGTATCCAGCACAAAATGCTGGAGAAACTCAGCTGGTCAGGCTGAGAGGAATACACAGTTGACGTTTCGGTCCAAGACCCTTCATCGGGTCTCTTTTTCCTCCCTTTCCATAGATGCTGGCTGACCTGCTGAGTTCCTCCAGCATTTTGTGTGTGTTGCTCTGGATTTTCAGCACCTTCAGAATCTCTGCACTCAGAAGTATTTACCACTCTGGATAGAGTCACTGATGAGCCTGCATCTCTTAATTGGCAGGACAGATTTTTAGAGCTAAAAGTCTTCTCCCGCTACTATAAGTTATTATACAATGAATTATTGTCCAGTAATTTGTTGATTACATCACCAGTTTGATCACCAATCAGAGAATGGTAGGGACAGAATTGACCAATGGGTGAATCACATCTATATCATGTGTACCTTATAATCATAAACAGAAACAGTATGGTGCACTGAATTGGGGTGGGGTCACTGGTATAAATCATGTTTACTAGATGAAACAACTCCCTGCTACTTCCATTTCAGTAGGTCATGAATGAGTTCAATTTGAAAGCATGAAGACATATTTCTTTTCATATTTGTGCATATGACATCATTTGATACCAATGCACTTTGACCTTACCACATAAAAGCTCTATATTAATCCGTACTCAAGTTTATTATTGGCTTTTCATTTCAGAAAGAGAGTTTACTTGTCAAAAATGATAATATGTATCCTTAATAAAATGGACTTAAATTGTCTTATATTATCTGTAATTTTCTAATAGCTATATTTGATATGAAGTGAGCTGTTAAATTTACTAGACACAGTGTTTAATTTTTTTTCTACAATGTTGCAATTACTTTTAAGGAAAATTGTACCATCATAGCTTTCTTGGACATTGCACTTGATTTTTTTTTTCCTATGGTAACATACTCATTAAGATAGTAGACTAGCCAGTTAGCCTATCATGTGGCAGCAACTCAATGCATTAAAGCATGAGTCTCGGCACCAGCAAAGGACCGCAGGTAGGCAATGGGGAGTTTTCCACTGCATTAAAAATTATTGTCACTTTTGCTTTCTTTTTTTTTTCATTAAATGGCTTTTGGAATCTGCAATTGAAGATGTATAAAAGCAGTGCAAATCTATGGATGATTTGGGAAGAAGAAATTCTCAGTAATTTCTGAAAATGTCATAATGCATTAAATAAATGTTTTCTCAAAAGCTGAGAGAGTGTGCATGTATTTTTTGTTAAATAATTGAGGCAAATAATTATGGCCCAAATTAGTGTGCTTTCATAGAGGATAAATGACATGAGGCTCATCAATGAGTTGCTTTTATTTCTACAAGAACACAAAATGAGAAATAGGCTGAGGAAGCCTGAAGAACCTTTCAGCCTATCCTGTTCTATCTAAAACAGGGGTCCCAACCTTAGGACCACAAACACCTCAGTTAATGGTAGGGGACCACTGCATAAAAATGGCTGGGAACCCCTTATCTAAAAAAGCTGTGGCTGGTCTGCCCTTGCCAGCTCCAACTTCATACCCAACCCATTTAACTCTTGATCCCTCAGCAGTGTAAAATTCTATTTCAACCTTGAACGGAAGAGTTAACATAAGAACATTTGGAGGTTCTGGGCCTGTTGTCACTGGAATTTAAAATAATGAAAAGGAATCTCACTGAAACCTATCATGCATTGAAAAACCTAAATATTGTAGATGTGGAGAGCATGTTTCCTATAATGGGAGAGCTGAGGAGCAGACGGCACAGCCTCAGAATAGAAGAATGACCCTTTAGAACAGAGATGAGAATGGACTTCTTTAGCCAGAGGGTGATGAATCTGTTGCTGCAGGCAGGTGTGAAGGCCAAATCATTGGGTATCCTTAAAGTGGAGGATGATAGATTCTTGATTAGTAAGGACATTAAAGGTTATGTAGAGAAGGTTTGAGAGGGAAAATTAATCAGCCATAAACGATTGGGTTGACTCAGTGGGTTGAATGGTCTAATTCTGCCCCTATAACTTTTACATTTAGTGACTCTACCTTCACAACTCTTCAGAGCAGAGACTGTCAAAGATTCTTATCTTTAAGGAAGGGAATTTTTCCTCATCTCCATCTTAAATTCCTAGCTTCCAACTCCCAAACTTAATGTGCATTTCATTAAAAGTTTCCCATCCTAGTATAATTTTTCTATGCCATCTCCCCAGGTTCTAGGGCAGCAATTTTCAAAGATTTGTAGGAAACAAGATTCTTTCAGTACAATTAAACACCAACTTGTACATCCCCAGCTTGTTACCTCTATCAAACCGAGAAGTGCAATCTTCATTATTTAATACCTGTTTAAGATAATGGACTGATCAACAAAGTGCTGGTCAGTGATGTATTGGCATCCCTACTGGACATCGAGGCGAGTGGTACCGAGTTTGAATCCGACCGGCTCCTTGCAAGCTTTCTATTCGTGCTGGATTGAGTGTCGAGCCAGCAACTCACAGACAAATGCTAAGGAAACGACAAAACATTGCTGCCTGATGTGCTACAAGACATGGAGACGTAAAACAACTGATCAACTGATTTTATTCGATGACTATCACTAGTCAGCTGGTTCCCAGTTCACCCTTACTTTGAAAAAAGGTTTCAGACCTGGAATGTTAAATGTTTATCCTTTCACAGATGCTCTCTGACCTGAGGAGATTTTCCAGCATTCCCTCTTTTCACTTTGTTCTCTAATGCTGCTAAAGACATTTATATTTGCGGATGGTAGATTGTCAATATCAACTGGAATGCTACTCAAACCTGGGCTGCTCTTCTGTCTAGTGATGCTGATCTTTAGGCAGCCACAAACTGGACAGAGAGAGAAAATGGTGCAGGACTGTTCAAGCAAAGCACCACACTGTCAACATGCTCTTGAGTCTGTAGATTGGTCCAACTAGTGGGATGCCTGTGGCTCTATCCTCCCCAATAAGCTTCTGAGGCTACATTTTTGCACAGATAGTCATTGAGCACTGCAGTGCAGAAACAGGCCCTTCAGCCCATCTAATCCAGGCTGAACCATTATTTTGCCTAGTCACAACAGAGCCCCACCATAGATCTCCCATCCATGTAATTATCCGAATTTCTCTGAAATGTTGAAATCACATTCCCACACTCTTACCACCCTCTGACTGAAGATGCTCCCCTCAGTTTCCCTTTAAATATTTCATCTTTCACCCTAACTCTATGACCTCTTGCTCTAATCTCACCAAGTCTCAGTGGAAAAACCTTTTTTCACTTACCCTATCTATACACCTCATAATTTTGTGCAGTATTCCCTCATTCTCTTACACGTCGGGGAATAAAGTCCTAAGCTATTCTACCTTCCCCTATAACACAGGTCTTCAAGTCCCAACAATATCTTTGTAAATTTTCTCTGCACTCTTTCAATCTTATTGATCTCTTCCTTGTAGGTAGGTGAACAATACTGCACATAATACTCCACATTAAGCCTCACCAATGTCTTATACAGCTTCACCGGTGGCTATATATGGTAAGATATAATACACTAGAGACACCAAAATGGGTATTCCAGATTTTCATGAGATTTTGCAGCAAAAAAGAAAATCTTCTGCAAAACCTATAAAAAACACTTCAGTTTCATTATTATATTCAAGAGATTCCACAAATTCTGGAAATCCACACACAAAATGCTAAAGGAACTCAAAAGGTCAGACAGCTTCTATGGAAAGGAATTAACAAGTCAGTGTTCCGAGCTGAGAACCTTTAACAGGACAGTTTCTATTCTGACTTTCAGGACTGCCCCAAAGTGGTTTGCAGTCATTAATGTGTGGTCACTACAATGATTTAGGAAATAAGAGGCCCCATTTGTACACTGCAAGAATCTGTAAATAGTTTGCAGTAAAATGTTGATAACTTATCTCGTTCCTCCCTGTGCCTCATTTGGTGCATTGGGCGGCAACCTTGCCACTTCTTTAGCATTTGCTTTTTTTTAACAAGGACGAGTTGCTGGCTTAACACTCAACCCCGTATGAATGTAAAGTGTGCAATTTGCTGGCTGGATTCCATCCCCAAAGAAGTGGTATGCCACTGGTACAGATAACTACTTGTTTGATGATCACAATAATTTAGCCTCTGGCATTCCAGCTTTCTCCCTTCCCTTTAAACATTGTTGTTGTTGAGTGTCGTCAAGTCATTGTCGACTCATGCTAAAATTATGAATAGTGTAGGGTTTTCGTGGCATGGTGCGGAAGTAGATTGCCAGGCCTTTCTCCTGTGCCGATACTGTTGCTGCCCAGGTTGGGACCCAGCTGGATTTGAATTCTGGACCATCTACCTCGAAGTCCAGTGCTGATTTCCATTTCCCAGGCTCCCATTAGACTCACTTATCTTTTCTGTGATTTTTAAAATTGTGTTCTTCATGCTTATCACGTGTTTTTTTTACTGTATCGTATCCGGAGTAACAATTGTTTTATTCTCCTTTACACTTACGTACTGAAGAATGACAATAAATGATTTTGAATCTTGAATCTTTCCTGCATCACTTAAAAAACCGGGGAGGGGGGGTGCAGAGTCATAATAATGTTGTACTTAGTACGATGCTATTACAGCTTGGGCTTTGCAGCTCCACCTTCAATTCTGTTGCCATCAGTGAGAAGTTTGTTTGTCCTCCCCGTGAACACGTGCATTTCCTCCAGGTGCTCTGGTTTCCTCCCATATTTCAAAGAAGTACTGATGAGTAGGTTAACTGATCATAGTGAATTGTCCTGTGATTAGGCTAGGGTCAACCAGAAGTATTGCTGAATGGTGTAGTCATTGGGCCAGAAGGCCTATTCTGCACTGTATTTTTAAATAAAAATAAAATTAAAAACTAACTGGGTCTCATTCCAGGTGCTCTTTTTTCATCTCACTGGACCCAGTTCTGGGTTCGCTGGAAAATGGATTACACTGCTGTGTAACAGCTAAAAAGTGCAATTGTGTTAACTTATTAATTAACTGACAAAGTGCATTGAATTATGGTCTTATAAGGCACAGTAATCGAGAAAGTTTGCTAATTGAATATGTCCCACATCCTAAAGCAGTGCAGATGCGTAGAATTATAGTCATATAACACAGCAGCACTCTAGACTGTGGTCCCTCTCCACCATGCTTATCTGGTGACTGTACCAAGCTTCAATGCACGCTTCATCACAAATTCTTGGACCTTATCTCATGCATTCATACCTTGTTGGTGTTGGACTGAGCATAAGCAGAAGAATTTTATTGCTGGCCTAAAAAACAATTTCATTACTTCAACAACTCTCAGGTCTTCCACTTCAAGCCGATAAGAACTCACGCTTGTTTCCCTCTACCTCTTTTGATAATTGCCCCATTGCAGTTGCATACCACCAAATTCGGATGCATACTGGGATTATCAGAATCGGACTGTACACTCAGTGGCCAATTTATAAGACACCTCCTAAACCTGATAAAGTGGTCACTGGGTAGGTTTTGTGGTCTTCTACTGCTGTGGCCTTCCACTTCAAAGTCGGTGTGTTGTGCATTCTGTGCTCTTCTGCTCACCTCTTCCTGTCAGCTTGAACCAGTCTGGCCATTCTCCTCTGACCTCTTGCACTAACAAGATGTTCTTGCCCACAGAACATCTGCTCAGTGGATTTTCTTTTTCATTTTCACACCATTCTCTGTAAAGTCTAGAGACTGTCGTGTGTGAAAATTCCAGGAAGGCAGCAGTTTCTGAGATGTTCAAACAACCCCATTCAGCAGCAAAAATCGTTCCACGGTCAAAGTCACTTAGGTCACATTTCTTCCCCATTCTATTGTTTAGTCTGAACTTCTGAACAATGTCTGCAGGCTTTTGTGCATTGATTCATTGATTGGCTGATTAGGTATTTGTATTAACCGGCAGGTGTACAAGTGTACCTAATAAAATGGCCACTGACAATGTATTGAGCTAGTTTTTAATGCTGTAAAGACATTGTGGATAATTTCCCACCCCTTTTTAAAATAACCCTGGACTTTTAATGCTTACCAAAGAAAACATGTCTCATTCTGACTGTGTGGCACCACCTCAGTGATGCTCTGGATTATCAGCTTTGATCCTTGTGCTGAGGCCTCTGGGGTCAGAAATTAATTTAGATTTCAAAGCAAGTGCACTTCCAAATGAGCCAAACTGCTCCATGAATTTCACCGCTAGATTCATAAAGATGGAAAATACAGCACTTAACAGGTTCAGGTGTAAACTACTTTTTAGAGATACAGTAAGGTGTCAGGTCCTCCAATGGGCCTACGCTACCCAATTACACCAATGTGACATAGAGCATAGAACATAGAATAGTACAGCACATTACAGGCCCTTCGGCCCACAATGTTGTGCCGACTCTCAAACCCTGCCTCCCATATAACCCCCCACCTTAAATTCCTCCATACACCTGTCTAGTAGTCTCTTAAACTTCACTAGTGTATCTGCCTCCACCACTGACTCAGTCAGTACATTCCATGCACCAACCACTCTCTGAGTGAAAAACCTTCCTCTAATATCCCCCTTGATCTTCCCTCCCCTTAACTTAAAGCCATGTCCTCTTGGTGGCCTGGGGAAGAGGCGCTGGCTGTCCATTCTGTCTATTCCTCTTAATATCTTGTACACCTTTATCATGTCTCCTCTCATCCTCCTTCTCTCCGAAGAGTAAAGCCCTAGCTCCCTTAATCTCTGATCATAATCCATACTCTCCAAACCAGACAGCATCCTGGTAAATCTTCTCTGTACCTTTCTAGTGCTTCCACATCCTTCCTATAGTGAGGCGACCAGAACTGGACACAGTACTCTAAGTGTGGTCTAACGAGTTTTATAGAGCTGCATCATTACATCGCGACTCTTAAACTCTATCCCCCAACTTATGAAAGCTAACACCCCATAAGCTTTCTTAACTACCCTATCTACCTGTGAGGCAACTTTCAGGGATCTGTGGACATGTACCCCCAGATCCTTCTGCTCCTCCATGCTACCAAGTATCCTGCCATTTACCTTGTACTCTGCCTTGGAGTTTGTCCTGCCAAAGTGTACCACCTCACACTTCTCCGGGTTGAACTCCATCTGCCACTTCTCCGCCCACTTCTGCATCCTATCAATGTCTCTCTGCAATCTTCGACAAACCTCTACACTATCTACAACACTACCAACCTTTGTGTCATCTGCAAAATTGCCAACCCACCCTTCTACCCCCATATCCAGGTCGTTAATAAAAATCACAAAAAGTAGAGGTCCCAGAACAGATCCTTGTGGGACACCACTAGTCACAACCCTCCAATCCAAACGTACTCCCACCACCAGGACACTCTGCCTTTTGCAGGCAAGCCAATTCTGAATCCACCTGGCCAAACTTCCCTGGATCCCATGCCTTCTGACTTTCTGAATAAGCCTACCATGTGGAACCTTGTCAAATGCCTTACTAAAATCCATGTTGATCACATCCACTGCACTACCCTCATCTATATGCCTGGTCACCTCAAAGAACTCTGTCAGGCTTGTTAGGCATGATCTGCCCTTCACAAAGCCATGCTGACTGTCCCTGATCAGACCGTGATTCTCTAAATGCCCTTAGGTTCTATCTCTAAGAATCTTTTCCAACAGCTTTCCCACCACAGACATAAGGCTCACTGGTCTATAATTACCTGGACTATCCCTACTACCTTTTTTGAACAAGGGGACAACTTTCGCCTCCCTCCAATCCTCGGGTACCATTCCCGTGGACAACGAGGAAATAAAGATCCTAGCCAGACTTCTTCCTATCATTGTGAAGCAGAATTCACCAAGCACTGAATTGTTCACCAATTAATAAGGAACACGAGGTGAGTTTAGATCATCATGAGGCAGGTTACTTTTACCCTACTGATGACACTGGAAAACAACCTTTTTCAGAAGTGTTGCTTTCTCAGAATTATTTTTTTTAAATAATAGACTGCTTGAAGTTGAACACAAATATCATTTCAGACTATTTGTATCACGTAGGAATTTGGAGAAACAAGACATTAACTTTTGCTGAATATAATGCATTTAATTATATAGCAGTGTAGATACTTTGCTAAAAATGGTTTGTTGATGACTTTCAATTGTTCACAGCATCTGAGGCTTCTTGCTTAAGTGTCCAGCAATAATCAGCCAGGATTGATGGCTTCAAACTGCCTTGATATCGTTAATACATGACCGTAATGTCCTGGTGAAACCTTTCACCATGCTTGTCACTGACTGTGCCAAAATTTGCAGGGAAGAAGTCTAAATGGGAATGTAGAAAATGGATCTTTAGTGACACGTTGCACTTCATGGTTTTGTATGCTCGAGCATTGTTGTCAACCAGCTGCACTTAGTTCGGTCCTCTGTAGTTGCCCAGAAAATTGGCAACAACACCCTTGAATGCCTTCCATGCGATTTTCTCCAGTCCCACCAGAAGTTCTTCGAATTGCCCATCATTGATGACCTGTTTGATTTATGGATCAACAAAAAGCCCTCCCTAATCTTAGCATTAGTTATTCTGACTTGAATTATGAATTGAAATAAAAACTAGGCATTTTCAAAAAAAAATGGGCTTGACAGGAGAACTTCATGGTGATTTTCATGATCAGCAGCCCAAAATCCATAAAGTACACCCAAAAGTATTCAGGAAGCAAAATCTTTGTTGCCTAGTGTAATGTGTTAATGCAACAGTAATCCTGCTCAGTGTGAGAGGAACCACAGGTTCAGACATTTCCTGTATGTGCTTGGCAGAGGAGCCCGCCTATGGGGTATCGGAACACTAATACGGTCATACAGTGGCAAAAATTGAACCTGGGGTTGCTGGCGCTGTAATAGCGTTATGGTAACAGCTATGCTACTGTGGCACCCCTAAATCCTGGTTCCCTGTCCTCCATTTGATCATTTTCTGAGGAACGAAAATCAATATTGTAGTATCAACCTATTTACTATCTCATTGCATTTTGAGAAATAGAGGTGTATAGATCTCAAACAAGAGAAAATCTGCAGATGCTGGAAATCCAGGCAACAGACATAAAATGCTGGAGGAACTCAGCAAGCCAGGCAGTATCTATGGAAAAGAGTACAGTTAACGTTTCAGGCCAAGGGGTCTCGGCCTGAAACATCGACTGTGCTTTCTTCCCATAGATGCTGACTGGCCTGCTGAATTCCTCCAGCATTTTGTGTGTGCTGCATGTACAGGTCTTTCTGTTTCTTCATGCAGGCATGGAATGAGCTGCCAGCAGAAATAGTGGATTGAGGTTCACTTGCAACATTTAAGAGAAGTTTGGATTGGCGCATGGATGAGGGGAGAATGGAGGTACATAGTTCTGGTATGGGTCGATGGCAATAGGCAGAAAATCAGAATGCATATGATGAAAGTCCTGTTTCTCTGCTGTGACATTCTATGACTCATCTGCATTTTACTGAGAAAATAATTTTGCACAGTTTGTCATGCAACCCATTTTTGGTGTCTTTTTTTTAAATCTTACTGTCTCAGTTCCTCTACATGAACAGAACAGCATTAATTTTAACATCCAAGGTATTTGCAGTATATGTATGCACAATTACTGTATATGAGGATAATTTTATTATCCAATCACCTTCATAGCATAGTCACAATGATAGGTGTTCAGTTCCCGAATGCTCAATGCAAACATTAAGTTGAAGTTAGGAATTCCATTAAATTAATGTGATTAAATTGTTGCAGTGCATAAAGAAGTAATTCAGCCCATTGATGTCAACACTGTCTTCCTGTGGTGTAATCCCATCCAATAAGCCTTCCTCAAGAGTCTATCTAGCTTCCACCTGAAGACCTACAAGCAGTAGGTTCCAGGT
Organism: Hypanus sabinus; assembly: GCF_030144855.1. NCBI lineage: Eukaryota > Metazoa > Chordata > Chondrichthyes > Myliobatiformes > Dasyatidae > Hypanus > Hypanus sabinus. The sequence goes on from NC_082708.1 coordinate 18,474,016, forward strand.
TATCATCAAGTTTGAACATAAGAAAATATTTTGCATTGCATCCCTCCACCATTTACAACCTTCTGGTAACATTTTAAAACTATGCCTTCGTTGGTCTTGCATCTTCTGCTTTTGAGATCATGTTCTCGCATCTTATTTTAGCAATATGCCTCAACCTCAATTGTACCCTCTTCCCCAGCTACTGGTTTTGTTATAGAGATCACTCATTCCTCTAAGCTGCACTGGTGTGCAATCATATATTAGCTGAATTGCTCCCATGATCATAGCCTTAGTTTCCATGCAGCTGAAACTTTATTTTATATAATGGTAATATAATTTTAAAGTTATGTTAATATAATTTTGAAACCTATGCTCATATAATTGTGAAGTAGTCTGTAATTATGTTAATGAATATAATCCATAAATTTTCAAAATAGTAGTCGTACCACAACCTGGACATTTAAACATTTTAGAGTTTCAACATATTCACATTATCAGCGTTTCAAGTCACAACACTGTTACAAATTGTAACAATAAACACAGAGTGAAAGCCAATAGCTCATTGTTAATGAACTGCTGGCCAATGTCATCTCATCTAAACATTTTACTTTTATCATTGTGCCTGTCAGTTGGTCTGACTGCCTCGCGTTTTTTACTTGGGTTGGCAGTTGTAGTTTGTGTTTATTTGATTTGCATATTAAAAACAATATTTAAAGTGCCATGCAGTTTTCAGTTATGTAAAAATTTCCTGCACAGAGCAATGGTTGGTCCACGCAGCTAATAAAAATAATTAGAGGTGTTGTGCATCAATGGATGATTAATTTACTCATGCACCTAAGGGTAAATAATTTGTGCAGCATTATGGTTTATACATGAAGCTTTTTAGACAGCTCTTTAAGATTTGCCTCCTTGCATTCTAATTTTGTACATTCTCCCTACACTATGCGGATTTCCTCTAACTGCTCTGGTTTCCTCCCATTTGCCAAAAACGTGCAGTTAGGGCGTGTCATAGGTTCATACAGCATGGAAATAGACCCTTTAGCCCTAATCCTCCAGGCCGACCAACATCCCCACCAAACTTATCCCATTTGCCTATGTTTGACATATATCCCTCTAAACTAGAGGTTTCTAACTTTTCTTATGCATGGACCCCTCTCATTAATTCAGTAGACTGTGGACCCCAGGCAGAGAAGAGAACCTCTGCTACAAACATTTCCTATCCATGTACTTATCCAAAGTCTTTTAACTGTTGATATCAGTAAGTTAATTTGTCACTTCAATTGCACCCAGTATGTGGGTGAATGCAAGTTGAAAGGAATCTGGGGAGACTACATATGGAATCGCTGTAGGAAAAGTGTAAATAGGCAGTGAACAGCATGGACTTGATGAGCCAAAAGGCCTGCTGGATGACTCAGTTATTCTTGATATGAAGTCGTATTTTTGTCACAGTATATCCACCCACCCTCTCATCATCACCAGTATATGCAGCTACTCAGAAATTTTCAAAGGATTTTCCATACAGAAGCATAAGAATGGATTATTTGTTTCAGCTGGATAATGTCCGTTTTCATGTTCCACTTAATCTTTCTCCCACCATCTGACCAAATCACTTTGTCCTCTAATTCCCTTCTTCCTTATTTCATTGATGTAAAGCAGCTCAACTATTTCCCATTGTACCACATTCTCACCACTTGCTAACCAAACATTTTCTTTCAAAGTTATTTCCCAGGGGGTGGAGGGAGTCTAACACAGGTTTAAGGTGAGAGAAGTGAAGTTGAAAGGGGATCTGAGGGAGAGGTTTTGAAGGTACAGTGTAGTGGTTGTACAGATGAGCTGCCGGAGGAAAAGGTCAAGGTAAATACAATACAAACTTTTGGAGGACGTTAGCAAATCATCTATGGAGCAAAGAAATGGTCATCATTTTGATTTGGGGGCTCATGTCTGTCTTGATGCAGGGTCCTGACCCAAGACATTAAGAATCATTTTGCCTCCATATAGGCTATTTAACCTACTGTTTCTCCTGTGGTTTGTAATTGTCTCTCCTTATACCACTTCCTCCAGCAGCTCATTCCATCTAACCACGGACGTGTGTTCAAATCCTAATCCTCAGATCCAGAATCTACGGTCTCCCGTGCCTCTCGTCATACTTGTCATGAAGCTGAGGTTTTGTAAGACATTGGTCAGACCACATTTGGAGTATTGTGAGTAATTTTAGGCCCCTTATCCAAGGAAGGATATGTTGAAATTAGAAAGTGCCCAGAGGAGGTTTGCAAGAATAATCCGAAGAATGAAAGGGTTAATGTATGAGGAGCATTTGATGGCTCTGGGTCTATACTCACTGAAATATCAAAGGATTGTTGGGGGATCTCATTGAAACCTATCAAATATTGAAAGTCCTAAAGAACGGAGGTGGAATTGATGTTTCAAGGTGGAAGAGTGTAGGATCAGAGGGCATGGCCTCATTACACAAGGATGTCTACTTAGAACAGAAAGAAGGAGAAATTTCTTTAGCCAGAAGATGATGAATCTGTGGCTTTCAGAAGGCTGTAGGGGCCAAGGCATGGGGGATATATTCAAAGTGGAAGTCGATATGTTTTGAGTTATAAGAATGTCAATGGCTATGGGGAGAAGACAGGAGAATGGAGCTGAGACGTACATAAATCAGCCTTGATTGAATGGCCAAATTCTGTTCTGATATCTTATGATCTTAAAAAGTCAAGAGGAAGAAAGAAGCTTATTTAAAGTTTAGGAAGCAAGAATCAGATAGTGTTCTAAACAAGTACAAAGTAGTCAGGAAAAATCTGAATAATGAACTTAGAAAAGCTAGAATGGGACTAGAGAAGGCCTTGGCGAGTAGGATTAAGGAAAACCAGTTATATGAAGAACAGGAGGATGACTAGAGTGAGGGTAGGACCTGACTGTAAGGAGTTTATACATTCTCCCTGTAACTGCATATATGTTTCCTCCAGGGTCTCTGGTTCCTCCCCACATTTCAAAAATGTACCGATTAGTAGGTCAATTGGTCACGTGGGTGTAACTAGACAGTGCAGGTTCATTGGGCTAGAAGTGCCAGTTACCATGTTGTATCTCAGAATAACTAAACAAGAAATAAAAGGCACTTTCACGTTCAATCAAAAACAAAAGGCATAAAGGGATACAGGGTTAAAGTGGGCAAATTGGATTAGTGTAGATAGCCATTATGGCTGTCAGAAGTAAGTTGGGCCAAATGGTGCTTTCCTGTGTATTACAGTGCTATGAAGTTACAGTACTGTGCAAAAGTTTTAGGTATATATATATATATATAGCTTGGGTGCCTAAGACACTACTGTATTTGTTAATGTGGAGCAGAGAGTGAGTTTGTAAATGAAGCAAAGGATGTTGGGAATGGTGAAATTGGAGCACTGTGAGAGGGGTATGGATTTGGTGACAGAAAAGGAGTGACAGGGGTGTGGGTGGCGCAGGTGCAGACACACCCAGCCCTGAGACACCAGGCAAGGTCATTTGCTTCCAAACATTTGGTTTATTGATCATTACAGAACGACTCTCTGATGTGTCCTGTTCCTTCCGCTCTCTCTTCCCCTTTTCCCAACCATGAATCCCATCTTCCTGCCCCTTTCCCACTCTGCTCTCAATAGAGACCCATATCAGAATCAGGTTTATTATCACTCACATGTGTCATGAAATTTGTTTTTTTTTGTGGCAGCAGTACAGTGCAATACATAAAATTACTACCGTACTGTGCAAAAGCCTTAGGCACTCCAGCTGTATATATGTGCCTAAGTCTAAGGCTTCTGCACAGTACTGTATACATACTCAGAGCAAACCAGGAATTTGCATCTATAAAATACTTTTCACAATAAGCGATTTTCATGATGGCGAAAACTCTTCTGGAATTTCAATCATTTGATGACCAAATTGTTTGGAGATTTCTGACGTAATTGGCAGAGAGCCGAACATTGCTCTCAATATCAGGACAATGCAGCATTCCTTCAAAGTAATGCCAATAAACATTTTTACCTTCTTTCAATAAGCTCACAGGGACTCATTTTAATATAAATAAATAAATAACAGAAACCCAGCTGAGAAAGCCGTGAGTGTGGAGGAGGAAGCCTTGCAGGCTAGTGACCCTTTCAGTAAAAGTGGGAGAAGATAGACAACAAATAAGTCTTAAGCAGAAAATGAAGATGGTGAGAAAAGAAGGAAGAAGAGTAGATATTAGAGAAGGTTGATTGACACAAGTAATGGTAATGGTACATATAGAAGAGTTGTAAGGTCAGTCGAATATACTGACAAAGGCAAAAGCAACAGAGCTTCCAGGGAACATTAGAAGTTGAGTAATGTCTAGAGCAAAGTTCCCTTTCTATTTCCTCAAAGCTAAATTAAAAAGGTCAGAATGTGAGAGCCCAAGGAGAGGGATGGGCCAGTTCAGATTGCCCGTCCACGACTCAGCTGTAAGCTGAACTATGGGACTCCCTTTGTGGATTTCAGAACATTATTCGCTTGTGGATATTATTTGCATGATTTGTTTTTTTCACTGCACATTGGGTGTTCAGTAGTCTTTTTTGATGGGTTCTTTTGGGTTTCATGGTTGCCTTTTAGGAGAGAAATCTCAAAGTTGTATAATATATACAGTACATACTTTGAATATAAATGTACGTCGAACATTAAACTTCTCTTGAACTTCATTGGATGATCAAGCAACTAGGTGTTTGTCAGTTGGATGGTTGCTGATTGAATGGTTGTTGGTTAAGCTGAAAGTTCCAGGCCATGACCACCTCCATTGATTGAACCATTTCTGATATTCACTGGCATTACCATTGGTGTGTCTGCAACTGAAGTAACCAGATATACGTTGCTGGGCAGAGGCTGTGAATGACTCACCTCCTGACAAATCCTTTGCACAAGTTAAGGAGCATGATTGAATGATTTACTTGTGTTTTAATTTCATTAAAGGCACACCAAGTTAATTTCATGCTACCTAGTGCAGGTTGTCCTGAAATCTGGAGGTCCAGACTGGTACTGAGTGGGCAATGACAATGTAAGGTCAACAGATGGTATAATCCCCGACAATGAAAAGAAAATTCATGTTGAGGCTGGTGATGGCATCTGAAGCAAATAGCTATGAAACACGCTGGTTTCCTCGGCTGCGTAAGTCTAGGGAAGACGATCTCCAGCCCCACCAAAAGTGTGAGATTGAGGCACGAGCCCACCTGAAAACCTTCTGTTAGTGTGGATGCTGTGTAATTCGTTACCCTGTTACAAATAAGTGCCGCGAGATAACAGACAGTACACCGCATACAATTAAGCGATTTAGCTTTATAGTTCTTAATTTGACTAAAGAGTAAAGAAAGAACAAGGAAAAAGAAAAGGGCCCATTTTAAGGAAACAGCCTCACGTGGATCTCGTGGCTTCCCCGTGGCCGATCCTCTTTCGATCTCCCCGGGCCTTCACTGAATCGCGCCCCTGCTCTGGGTCAAATCCTACGACCTCTTCTCTCCGGAGTCTTCTGCCTTCACCTCTCTGTTTAACAAAAGCCCCAAGCCCAACCTTAGTGTCCCTCACCAGAGAAATCTCCCCTTAATCTGACCATCCTATCCCTTATCTTCAACAGTAACCAACCATAAGCTGAAAACAACAGCTCGCACAGAACAGCACAAATCGAAATACAGAACAGCATAACAGTAAAAAATATGAACCAGGGCATTACAGATAGTAACACTTATGTATCGATATTGGGAGTAAACTAAATACAGGGGATTGATTATGTTTTTTGCTTCAGAGCCAAAACAAATAACAAAATATTTGTACAAATGTGTGCATTGCTTTTAATGCATCAAAACATTAAAAAAAAACTTTCATCACAGCTTTAAATGAGACTATTAGGACTTTCCTTGGTCATTTTTTAAATGTCTTCTGAAATTGAACTTAGAGGTTTGGTAGTTTTAGCAAAGGTATTCCAGAGCTTAGTGCTTATCAGATGAAGGCACTGCCATCAAGGATTATACAGTTCAGTTTGGAGCACAAAAGAGGCTGCAGATGCTGGAATATGGAACAACAAGCGAAATGCTGGAAGGACTCAAATTTTCAGTCAGCATCTATCGAGGGAAATGGACCAATGACATTTTGGGTCGAGTCCAGATGAAGGATCTCAATGTTAAACATCTTCATCAACTTTCCTCCACGGATGTTTCCTAACCTTTGAGGGGCTAGATGCAGAGAAATGACCCCTGTGGAACACTACTGGTCACTGATAGCCAACCAGAAAAAGCTCCCTTTATTCCCACTATTTGCCTCCTGCTAGTCAGCCTCTGCTTTATCCATCGTAGAATCTTCCCTGTAATACAATGGGCTCGTAGCTTGTTAAGCAGCCTCGTGTGACACCTTTTCAAAGGCATTTTGAACATCCAAGTACACAACATCAACCGATTCTCCTTTATCTATTCTTCTTGTTATGTCTTCAAAGAATTCCAACAGATTTGTCAGGCAAGATTTTTCCCTAAGGAAACCATATTGACTATAGCCTATTTTATCATTTATAATTTTATTTCTTCTGCCTCTCTCCCTTCTTAGAGTGACATTTGAATGTTCCGGTCTTCTGGAGTCATTCCAGAATCTAGTGATTCTTGAAAGATCATTACTAATGCCTCCACAATCTTTTCAGTTACTTCTTTTAGAGCCCTGGGTATACACCATTTGGATTAGATGACTTATCTACCTACAGACCTTTCAGATTCCCAAGAACCCTAGTAATTACTCTAGTAATGGTAATTTCACACACGTCATGATCCCTGACACCTGAAATTCCACTATACAGCTAGTGTCTTCCACAGTGAAATGCTTATTCAGTTTGTCTGCAATTTTCTTTTCTCCACCACTAGTTCTCCAGCATCATTTTCCAGTGGTCCAATATCCACTCTGGCCTTTCTTTTACACTTTATATATAAAGAAACTTTTGGTGTCCTTCTTAATATTATTGGCTATCTCACTTTTGTGTTTCATCTTCACCTTCTTAATGGCTTTTTAGTTGCCCTCTGTTGTTATTTGAAAGCTTCCCACTTCTTTTATTTTCCAGTATTTTTTGCTCTATTACATGCCCTTTCTTCGGTTTTTGTTGTTGCTTTGATTTCTCTTGTTAGCTATTGTTGTGTCATCTTGCCTTCAGAACACTTCTTCCTCCTTGGGATGTATATATCCTGTGCCTTCCAAAATGCTTCCGAAATTCCAGCCATTGCTGCTCTGCTGACAACCCTGCCAGTGTACTTTCTCCAATCATTTTTGGCTAACTCCTCTCTCAAGTCAAGTCAAGCCAAGTTTATTGTCATTTTGACCATAAACTGCTGGTACAGTACACAGTAAAAATGAAACAACGTTCCTCCAGGACCCTGGTGCTACATGAAACAACACTACACTACACTAGACTATGTGAGAAAGCACAAGGCTACACTAGACTATGTAAAACAACATAAAAACTACACTAGACTGCAGACCTACACAGGAGTACATAAAGTGCACAAAGCAGTGCAGGGCAGTACAATAATTAATAAACAAGACAATAGGCACAGTAGAGGACAAATTACAATATAATAATAAATGATGAGGATGTTAGTCTAGACTGATTATTGAGGTGTCTGATGGCTTGGGGGAAGAAATTGTTGCACAGTCTGGTTGTGAGAGCCCGAATGCTTCGGTACCTTTTGCCAGATGGCAGGAGGGAGAAGAGTTTGTGAGAGGGGTGTGTGGGGTCCTTCACAATGCTGTTAGCTTTGCGGGTGCAGCGTGTGGTGTAAATGTCTGTAATAGCAGGAAGAGAGACCCTGAGTGATCTTCTCAGCTGATCTCACTATCTGCTGCAGGGTCTTGTGATCTGAGACAGTACAATTCCTGAACCAGGCAGTGATGCAGCTGCTCAGGATGCTCTCAATACAACCCCTGTAGAATGTAATGAGGATGGGGGGAGGGAGATGGACTTTCCTCAGTCTTCGCAGAAAGTAGAGATGCTGCTGGGCTTTCTTTGCTATGGAGCTGGTGTTGAGGGACCAGGTGAGATTCTCAGCCAGGTGAACACCAAGAAATTTGGTGCTCTTAATAATAATCTCATGGAGGAGCCATCAATGTTCAGCAGAGAGTAGTCAGCACATGCCCTCCTGAAGTCAACAACTATCTCTTTTGTTTTGTTCACATTAAGAGACAGGTTGTTGGCTCTGCACCAGTCCGTTAGCCGCTGCACCTCCTCTCTGTAAGCTGACTCATCATTCTTGCTGATGAGACCCACCACAGTCGTGTCATCGGCGAACTTGATGTTGTGATTCGAGCTGTGTATTGCTGCACAGTCGTGGGTCAGCAGAGTGAACAGCAGTGGACTGAGCACACAGCCCTGGGGAGCTCCCATGCTCAGTGTGATGGTGTTGGAGATGCTGCTCCCGATCCGGACTGATTGAGGTCTCCCAGTCAGGAAGTCTAGGATCCAGTTGCAGAGGGAGGTGTTCAGGCCCAGTAGGCTCAGCTTTCCAATCAGTTTCTGAAGGATGATTGTGTTGAATGCTGAACTGAAGTCTATGAATTTGGAATCTGGAATCTCATGTGGATAGGGTGGTGAAGAAAGCTTTTGGTATGCTGGCCTTTATAAATCAGAACATTGAGTATAGGAGTTGGGATGTAATGTTAAAATTGTACAAGGCATGGGTGAGGCCAAATTTGGAGTATAGTGTACAGTTCTGGTCACCGAATTATAGGAAAGATGTCAACAAATTAGAGAGAATACAGAGGAGATTTACCAAAATGTTACCTGGGTTTCAGCCCCTAAGGTACAGAGAAAGGTTAAACAAGTTAGGTCTTTATTCTTTGGAGCGTCGAAGGTTGAGGAGGGACTTGATAGAGGTATTTAAAATTATGAGGGGGTTAGATAGGGTTGACGTGGATGGGCTTTTTCCATTGAGAGTAGGGGAGATTCAAACAAGAGGACATGAGTTGAGAGTTAGGGGGCGAAAGTTTAGGGGTAACACGAGGTGGAACTTCTTTACTCAGAGAGTGGTAGCTGTGTGGAACGAGCTTCCAGTAGAAGCGGTAGGGGCAGGTTTGATTTTGTCATTTTAAAAAAATTGGATAGGTATATGGACAGGAAAGGAATGGAGGGTTATGGGCTGAGTGGAGGTCGGTGGGACCAGGTGAGAGTAAGCATTCAGCATGGATTAGAAGGGCCGAGATGTCCTGTTTCCATGCTGTAATTGTTATATGTTATATGGTTATAACTGCATTTGAATGTATGTCTTTTTTGTCCAGGTGGGTGAGAACCAGGTGGAGGGTGGTGGCGGTTGCGTCGTCTGTTGAGCGGTTGGGACAATACACGAACTGCAGGGGGTCCTGTGAGGGAGGCAGCAGGGTATTTATCTGCCTCATGACGAGCCTTTAAAAACACTTCGTGATGATGTATGGAGAGCAACAGGATGGAAGTCATTGAGGCAGGACACCAAAGACTTCTTTGGCACGGGGACAATGGTGGCTGCCTTGAAGCACGTTGGAATGGCGGAGCTGCTTAGGGAGATGTTGAAGATGTCAGTGAGACACCCTCTGAGCACTCTACCAGGAATATTGTCTGCTCCAGCAGCCTTCCATGGGTTGACCCTGCGTAGAGTTTTCCTCACATCGGCCAAGGTGAGACACAGCACCTGGCCATTGGGAGGAGGAGTGGTCTTCCTCGCCACCGCGTCATTTTCCACCTCATGCCTCTGTAATTCTCTTTACTCTACTGTAATGCTGATACATCTGTCTTTAGCTTCTCCTCAAAATTCAGTGTGAATTCCATCATTTTCCCCCTGAGGGAAAATGCCCAATCCAGAATAGCTGATCCCCTAGAGGACTCAACCACAAGCTGCTCTAAAAAGCCATCTCTTAGGCATTCTGGAAATTCCACCTCTTTGAACTCAGCACCAACTTGACTTTCCCAGTCTACCTGTATTTTGAAATCCCCATGACTATGGTAACATTACACTTTTGGCATGCATTTTCTATCTCTAGTTGTAATTTGTAGACACATCCTTGCTACTGTTTGGGGAACTGTATATATCTGCCATTGTGGTCTTTTAACCCCTTCCTGTTCCTTAGCTCTCTCCACAGTGAATCAACATATTCTGATCCTGTGTCACCTCTTTCTAATGATTTGATTTGGTATTTTGCCATCAGAGCCATGCCTCCCTCTTTGCCTACCAGTCTGTCCTTTTGATACAATGTGCATCCTTGGACATTAAGCAACCAGCTATAATCTTCTTTCATGCCTACAACATCATACATGCCAATCTGTAACATTGCTACAAGTTGATTTACCTTATTCCATATAGCATGTGTATTTAAATATACTTTCAGTCCAGCATGCACTCTTTTTGATTTTGTCTGCCTTTTACATTGCAAATCATCCTGTTGACTGCAACACCAACCTCTCCTTATTGGGATTCTTACTACATATTGCCATCCTGTTTACAATTACTGTTTTATAGATTTGCTAAGTATGTCTGCAAGAAAAAGAATCTCAGTGTTGTATGTAGTGACATGTACATATTCTGATAATAAATTTTAATTTGAACTTCGAACTTCAATTTGAAGATGTTTGGAAGGTCAAAAGAGAGGACCATAGAGATCCCCTAGAGCTGCAGTGCTAGTGATTGTTATGGATAAAGCGAAAGAATAGACTGCCAATAGGTCATGGATCTCTGTGTGGAGAATCTTGAACTATAAATCGCATGATTGGTGGCTTTATTCAATTCAAGCATGGGAGAATTTTCCAATTTACTCACAAGGCTGTACATCTCTTAGAATACCACTGTAATACAGAATTAGTTGATGATATATTCAAGACAGAAATTCATAGAACTGCTGTCATGAAAAGAAGGAAAGGGAGAACCAGATGGAAAATAGACAAATATTGTACTTAGCTTTAATCTAATAGAATGAAGGTTCAGGTTTGAGGGATCTATGAGCTGTTCCTGTTGCCATTTCTTATGTTCTTAAAAGTGAAGTTATTCTATTAAAATTATGCCTCATATGCATTTGAATGTTCTACTGATTGAAACAGTTTAGCCATGATGTCTGCTATAGAATTGTGGGTTCATCACAGGATGAAGCCTGTGACAGATCTTAGTAGAACAATCCCATCAGTACTTTTCAATAGCGTCCCCTAATTTATTCCTGATCAAGTGCAGATCCAAACTCATTTGAAGGAACAGATCACTTCTGTACAGGCAGTACATTCCAAATCTCTTCTTCTCACTATGTGGAAATGTTTTCCTCATTTCTCTGTTGTATCTTATAGGAGATTCTGCTGATGCTGGAAATCCAGAACGATGCTCACAAAATACTGAAGGGACTCAGCATGTTTCATCAAGCAGCATCTATGAAGAGGAATAAACAGTCGACGTTTATGGCCAAGACCCTTTATCAGGATTGGAAAGGAATGAGGAAGAAGCCAAAATCTTCTGCATCTTCTGCTGATATTTTAAGATGGTGTCCATGAATTATGTGCTGTTGGGAACAGCTTCCCTCTACTTATCTTGTATAAACCCATCAAGAATCTGTACTCTTCTATTAAATCTGCTTTTTATATTCTTTTTTTTTCTTAAAGAAGCACATCTCCAGCTTCCACAGGCTACCCTTGCAACTGAAGTCCTTCATTCCTTCATCCATACTTGTGAATCTCTCTTTCATACCCGCCTTGAATGAGGTGATCTCCAAATCTCCAAATGCGGTCTAATCCGTGATGCAGTCCCCCAGTGACTGCTGGCATGTTACTTGAGGAGGATATGTGAGAAGTATTGATGCACTGTAAGAGAACGTAATGAATCATTAAGATCAGGTTTATTAACACTGACGTGTGAAAATTGTTGTTTTGTTGCAGCTGTATAGTGCAAGACATAAAAATTACTTTAAGTTACAATTAAAATATAAATAGTAAAAAAGAAGTAGCTGTCCATGAATGCAAGTATCTATCTGAAGATTGATGGTGGAAGGGAAGAAGATGTTCCTAAAACATTGGGTTAGGTCTTCAGAATCCTGTACTTCCTCCTGGGAGGTTGTAATGAGAAGAGGGCATGCCCTGGGTGGGGAGGTTTGTTAATTATAGATGTTGTTTTTTTGAGCCACTGCCTATTGAAGCAATTTGCTAGAGTTCATGTTGATATACCAATTTTCCTCAAACTCCTAATGAGGTTTAGCCACTGGCATGTCTTCTTCATGACATATAGAGTACCCATGATCTGGGTTCGTTTCTGCTGCTGTCTGTAGGGAATTCGTACTTCCTTCCCGTGACTTTGTGGGTTTTCTCTAGGCATTACGTTTTCCTCCCACGTTCCAAAGAGATGTACAGGTTAGCAAGGATTAGTAAGTTGCTGACATGCTATGTTGACGCAGGAGGCATGGTGGCACTTGTAGGCTGCCACCAGCACTTCCTTAGAATGTGTTGGTCTTTGATGCAAATGACACGTTTCACTTTATGCTTCGATGAGCAGGTGACAAATAAACTTCATCTCTCTCTGAAGCTTTATGATTGCATCAGTATGTTGGGCCCCAGATAGATCCTCTGAGATGCTGTTGCTCATGAACTTGAAGCAGATTGAAGGTACAGTAAATGTAGATAGAGATGCAAGCAAATTGAACTTACTACATGTATACTCAATTACCAAAAAATCCGTTTCTGAAATCAAAATTTTGAGAGTCATGGCTGCTCAAACTGGAGCATAGTGTGCATGATTTGTGAATGTGCATTTGAAGCACACTCAGCCCTGCTTCAGCAATGGACTACCTCATAAGTGACCCTATCTACCACCTGATCCATCAGTCTGGCTTATCCGAGTCCATGGTTGCCACATTCATCTAATCTTACTACCTTAACTGGAGTTCCTTTGCCTTTAAGCAGCAATGTCTTTGAATGGAAGATCCCACAAAAGGTAATGGGTTTGTCCCAATACATCATAGGTAAAACCCTCACAAACATCTACATGAAACGCTGCCATAGGAAAGCAGTGTCCATCATTAGAGATCTTCACTACTCAGGTCTTGCTCTTTCCTTACTGCTGCCATCAGGTAAAATGTACAGAAGCCTCAAGACTTGTACAACCAGCTTCAAGAACAGTTACTACTCCTCAACCATCAGGCTCTTGGACAAAAGGGGATAACTACACTCATTTGTCCATCCATTAAGGTTTTCCAAACCAATGATCTCACTTTGTCTCATTATCTCATGTTCTTGTTATTTATTGCTATATAATTATGTTTGTATTTGCATAACTTGTCTTCTGTGCACTGTTTGATCATTCATTGATCCTGTTATGGTTACTGTTCTGTAGATTTACTGAGTATGCCCACAGGAAAATGTATCTTAGGATTGTATATATACTTCAATAATAAAATTTACTTTGAACTTTGAGTGGAAGAATGGCATAAGTCTTTTGCAATTCCATGGAGTTGCTCAGGAAGTAGACTGGCTTCAAATAACCTCCGTACTTTTTTACTCGATGCCCATAATACATGAATCTCAGGGTCCCACATGCAATAGTACACTCAGCAGACAGAGCTTCTTTCAAAGATTTATACTTGTGTATCCCATTTCCAATTGTTCATACTCACCTCTAGAATGGCACAAATTTAATAACTTTTTTTCTAAAGTAAAGCCATTTGATAAAATACAAACAAGAGAAAATCAGCAGATGCTGGAAATCCAAGCAAGACACACAAAATGCAAGAGGAGCTCAGCAGGCCAGGCAGCATCTATGGAAAAGAGTAGAGTCGACATTTTGGGCCAAGCCCTTCATTAGGACTGGAGAAAAAACAAGATGAAATACAGAAGTTTCTCAGATCCTGAATAACAATAGGCTATCTGAGTCAATGGACACCTCAAAAATATAGATAAAAAAGCCCACAGAGAAGGTGGTTCAAAACTTCACATTTGTAGTCTAAAATAAGTTCTGTAAAGCAAAGTATTGAAAATGTTCAGTGGGAAGCACAACATCTGTTTAAGCATCAGAAATTAAAGAACTACAACAGGATCTGTGGCTAACCATCAAGTTCCACCAGCCAACATCTTCAAACCACATTGTGTACTAGCTGGAAGGGTTGGTAAAGCTTGACAGTTCTGACTCATTTAGTAGCCTGATTACAACATATGAAATAGAGGATGGAGAAACCCACAGAATTTTCGAGCTTGCTTTGCTGTTCAATGTCTTGTTTTAGTCTACTCTCCAGAACAACCCTCATGTCTCCTGACGTTCCTATAATCCAAAAGTTCTCAGCCTTGAATGTGCTTAAGAATTGTAGAGTCATACTGCATGGAATAGGATCTATGGACATTTATTCCAAGTTCCATAAGATCAAAAGACATAGGAGCAGAATTAGGACATTTGTTTCATCGAGTCTCTACACTATTCCATCATGTCTTATCTTATCATCCCTCTTAACCCCATTTTCCTGCTTTCTCCCTATAACTTTTGGCATGCTTACTATTCAAGAAAGTATCAACTTTCACTTTAAATATAGCCAATGACTTTGCCCCCATCACTGTCTGTAGCAATGAATTCCACAGACAAGACTCTTTGGCAATGACTCTTCAGCCCATACCGATGACCCCTTCTTCTATCTCCACCCCTCCTCCCCTTCCTGGACAGCCCACTCTGGATCTTTTTATTGCTAACTGCCGACGAAATTTCAACCATCTCAACTCTCTCCAATTCAAAACTCACTCCATATGAATGAACTACTCTTTGCTCTCTCCACATTAATCCTAACCTCATCATCAATCCTGCAGATAAGTGGGGTGCTGCAGTGGTCTGGCAGACTAACATCTACCTTGCTGAGGCCAGGTGACAACTCTCAGAGACCTCATGCTACTTACCCCTTGAACAGGACCCCACTAAGGAGTGCCTGGTCATTGCCAAATGCACCATCACTAACCTTATTAGTCTGGGGTTCTCCCAACTACTGCTACTAACCTCACATGTCCCTTACCCCGTACCTCCCATTTCTACCTCCTTCTGAATATCCGTAAGCCTGCCTGTACATTTAGACCCATAGTTTCTGCTTGTTCCTGCCCCACTGAACTTTTATCTGCATACTTTGACTCCATTTTATCACCCATGCTTCAGTCCCTTCCTACGTACATCCATGACCCTTCACACACTCTTGATCTTTTCAAGTTCCCTGGTCCTGGTTGTTTCATTTTCACTATGGATGTGCAGCCCGTATACACCTCCAGCCCCATCAGGAAAGTCTCAAAGCCCTTCTCTTCTTTATGGATACTAGACCCAAACAGTTCCCCTCCACCACCACTCTCTTCATCTGGTTCTCATTCTTCATAATTTCTCATTTGACGATCCTCACTTCCTTCAAACGAAAGGTGCATCCATGAGCACTCGCATGGGTCCCAGCTATGCCTGCCTTTTTGCCAGCTACGTGGAACAGTCTATGTTCCAAGCCTACACTGGCATCAATCCCCATCTCTTCCTTCGCGACATAGACAACTGCATTGGTGCTGCTTCCTGCACCCGTGCCAAGCTCATTGACTTCATCAACTTTGTCTCTAAATTCCACCCTGCCCTCGTTTACCTGGTCTATTTCCCATACCTCCTTCCCTTTCCTCGATCTCTCTGTCTCTATCTCTAGAGACAGCTTATCTACTGCTACCTTTTATAAGCCCACTGATTCTCACTGCGACCTGAACTACACCTCTTCTCACCCTACCACTTGTAAAAAATGCCATTCCCTTCTCTTCATTCCTCTGTCTCTACCACATCTGCTCTCAGGATGGAGCTTTTCTTTCCAGAAATTATGAGATGTCCTCCTTCTTCAAAGAAAGGGGATTTCTATCCTCTACTATCAATGATGCTCTCATCCACATCTTTCATTTCATGCACATTTGCCCTCACCTTATCCACCCACCACCCCACCAGGGATAGGGTTCCACTAGTCCTCACCTACTACCCCACTACCCTCCATATCCAGCATATAATTCTCCGTAATTTCTGCCGTTTCTGACAGGATCCCACCACCAAGCACAAGCCTTCCCAAACTTACTGCTTTCCACAGAGATTTCTGCCTATGTAACTCCCTTCCCACTGATCTCCATCCTGGTACTTATCCTTGGATGCAGAACAGGTGCAAAACCTGCCCCTAGAACTTTTCCCTCCTACTATTCAGGCCCCAAAGGGTCCTTCCAGTTGAGGTGACCCTTCACCTGTGAGTCTATTGCGGTCATCTACTGTATCTGGTGCCCCCTGCGTGGCCCCCTGTCAGTGAGACCCAACGTAGACTTCGCTGAGCACCTATTCTCCATCCACAAGAAAAAGTGGTTCTCCTTGTAACCACTCATTTTAATTTTACTCCCCATTCTCATTCCAACATGTCATTCCAGGGCCTCCTGTACTGCTGTGATGAGGCTACACTCAGGTTGGAGGGGCAACACCTTATATTTCATCTTGTTAGCCTCCAACCTGAAGGCATGAGCATCGATTTCTACAACTTTGGTAATCGTCCCTGCACCTTTCCCATTCCCATTTCCCCTGCACACCTCATGGTTTCACCTATCATCTACCATCTTGTACTTCTTCCTTCCCTCTCCCCCCCCCCACCTTCTTACTCTGACTCATACTCTTACTTTTCCCAGTCCTGATGAAAGGTCTTAGCCTGTAACCTTGACTGTTCACTCTTTTCTATAGATGCTTCCTGGCCTACTGAGTTCCTCCAGCATTTTGTGGTGCATTACAATGAACTCCACAGATTCTCCACCCTCCGGCTAAAGAAATCCCTCTTCAACTCTGTTCTAAAGAGATGTCTTGTATTCTGAGTTGTGCCCACTGGTCTTAGAACTTCCCCACAAAAGACAACATCTTCTTCATCTGGTCCTTTCAATATTCAATAGCTTGTTTGAAACTCCCCCCCCTCCCACCATTCTCCTAAACCCCAGTGAGTACAGGCCCAGAGTAATCAAACGCTCCTTGTTATCCCGTTCATACTTGGGATCATTGCAGTGAACCTCCTCAGGACCCTGCTCAATGCCAACACATAAAGAGCCCAGAAATGCTGACAATACTCCAAGTACAGTCTGACCAATGCCTTAAAAATCCTCAGCAGATCATCTTTTCTTTTATATTCTAGTGTTCTCAAAATGAATACTAAGATTGCACATGCTTTCCTTACCACTCAAGCTACAAGCTAACCTTTATAGAATCCTGCACAAAGCCTCTCGTCCCTTTGCACCACTTTTTTCTGAATTTTCTCCCTTTTTAGAAAATAATCTATGCCTTTAATTCTTCTAGTAAAATGCACGACTATGTACTTCACTATACCATTTTCCATCTTCCTCTGTTCCCTGCATTTCTCAACTCACTCTAAGCCCCTCTACCATTCATGGTGTTTGGCCTAACCTCACTAGGGCTCCAAGGTTACACCCTTTGACATTTATCTTAATTAAGATCCACCTATCGTTTTTGAGCACGTTGCTAACAACTTTGGATAATGTTGTGGGGGATGACTCAGCTGAGGAAGGTCAAATGGTCAGCACTGAGCTTGACACCGGGACTCTGAAACGAAGTGGGGAGCAGAAGTGAACCATAATGATAGAAGATTCATTGGTTAAGGAAACAGAAAAGGTTCTGTGGACTAGAGCGAGATTCCTGGATGGTATGTTGCCTCTCTGGTGCCAGGGTCTGGGACATCTCGGTTCAAGAACTCAGCATTCTTAAGTCTGGGGGTGGGGGTTGATTGGCCAGACATCATATAACAACTACAGCACGGAGACAGGCCATTTCGGCCCTTCTAGACCATAGTCCATGGAGGTATCAATGGCATAGGTAGGAACAATGACAAGGTTCTACAAAGTTCAGGGAGTTAGGTGCTAAGTTAAATGACAGGACCTCCAGGCTTATGATCTCAGGACTTCTGCCAGTTCCAAATGTCATTGAGGCCAGAAATAGAAAGATCATGCAGTCATAGACATGGCTAAGTTGTTGGTGTAGGAGGGAGGGCAAAAGATTTTTGGATCACTGAGCTTTCTTCCATAGGTGGTGGGACCGGTACAGAAAAGATGGTTTGCACCTCACTGTAAGGGAACTGATATCCTAGCGAGAAGGTTTGCTAGTGGTGCGCGAGGTGTTAAGGTTTAGACTAGAGCTGCAGGGGGATGAGAGCCAGAGTGCCAGAACAGATAGTGGAGAGGTTCTGGAGACTAGGTGTTAAGACCTCAGACAAAGTCAAGAATCAAATAACAGAGCATGGTGCAGCTGATTTTCGAGCTGCATATATTTCGATGCAACATGTATTATAGGAAAGGCAGATGAGCTCAGAGCAAGGGAGCAACACCTGGAATTATGATATTGTAGCCATTAGTGAGTGAGACTTGGTTCCAGGTGGAGCAGGAGCAGCAGTACAATATACTGGGGTTTCATTGCTTAATCGCTACAGAAGGGAGGGACTAAAGGGGGCATTACTAGTCAGGAAAATGTCACAACAGTGTTCAGTCAGGCCAGACTGGAAAACTCATCTGGTGAGGCATTATGGTTAGAACTGAGGAATAAGTAAGGTATGACCATGCTAATGGGGCTATATTATGGATCATCCTACTGCCCGAGCAATTTTGAGGAACACATTTGTAGAGAGATCGCACACAATTGCAAGAAATATAAGATAGTTATAGTAGGTGATTTTAACTTTTCATATATTGACTGGGACTCCCATACTGTAAAAGGACTAGATGGGATAGAGTTTGTCAGATGTGTTCAGGAAACTTTCTTTTAATCAATGCGTAGAGGTCCCAATGAGGGAGTTTGTGATACTTGACTTGCTATTAGGGAATGAGACAGAGCAGGTGACAGAAGTCTGTGTACAAGATCACTTTGAATCTTGTGACCATAACGCATTAGTTTGAAAGTAAATATGGAAAAGGGAATGGTCTGGTCTGTGACATGAGATTCTAAGCTGGAGAACGGCCAGTTTTGATAGAGCCAGAAAGGATCTGGCAAGTGTGGATTGAGACAGTCTGTTTTCTGGCAAAGGTGTACTTGGCAAGTGGGAGGCCTTCAGAAGTGACATTTTGAGAGTACAAAGCTTATATATGCCTGTCAGAATAAATGATAAAGGAAACAGATTTAGGGAACCTTGGTTTTCAGGATCTATTGAGACCCAGTTGAAGAACAAAAAGGAGGTGCACAGCAGAGGTAGGCAGGTAGGAACAAATGAGGTACTCATGGAGTGAAAGAAATGCAAGTAAACACTTAAGAAAGAAATCAGGAAGACTAAAAGAAGGCATGAGGTTACCCTAGCAGACAAGGTGAAGGAAAATCCTAAATTATTCTATTGATATGTTAAGAGTAGAAGGATTGCAAGGAACAAAATTGGTCCTCTCGAAGATCTGAATACGGCACATGTGGAGCCAAAAGAGAGGGGGAGATTTTAAATGGATTTTTTGCACCTTTATTTTCTTGGGAGATAGACGCAGAGTCGAAAGAACTGAGGTAAAACAGCAGTGAGGTCATGGACCTGATACAGATTATGGAGGAGGAAGTGCTTGCTGTCCTAAAGCCAATTAGGATTCTTAGGGTCTGACAAGGTGTTCCCTTGGACTCTGTGTAGGAATTACAGGGGCCCTTGCAGAGATACTTAAATCATCCTTAGTGACAGGTGAGGACTGCAGGATAGTTAATGTTGTTCTGTTGTTTAAGAAAGGCTCTGAAACTAAACCAGGAAATTATAGGCTGGTGAACCTGAGATCAGCTATGGAAAAGTTATCGGAAGGTATTCTAAAGGACTGGATATATGCGTTTTTGGACAGTCAAGGACTGATTAGAGATGGTCAGCATAGCTTTGTGTATGGTAGGTCATGTCTAACCAATCTTGTATGTTTTTTTGAGGATAGATATTACCAGGATAGATGATGAAGGCAAGGCTATGGATGTTCTCTACATGGACTTTAGCAAGGCATTTGACAAGGTCCTGCATGGGAGTTTAGTCAGAAAGGTTCAGTGGCTTGGCATTCAAAATGACGTAGTAAATTGGATTAGACTTTGGCTTTGTAGGAGAAGCTAGAGAGTGGTAGTAGATGGTTGCATCTCTGACTGTAGGCCTGTGACTACAGACAGACAGACATAAAGACAGACAGACATACTTTATTGATTCCAAGGGTAATTGGATTTCATTACAGTTGCACCAACCAAGAATAGTTGAAGACTAGTGGAGTGCTGTGGGGATCGATGTTTTTTTCCATTGAGGTTGCAACTAGAGGCCATGGGTTAAGGATGAAAGGTGAAAAGTTTAAGGAGGACATGAGGGGAAACTTCTTCACTCAGAGCACCATAAGAGTGTAGAATGAACTGCCATTGCATGCAAGTTTGATTTCAACACTTAAGAGAAGTTTAGATAGGTGCATGGATAGTAGGGGTATAAATGGCAATGGTCTGGGTACAGATCAATGGGAGGAGACAGTTTTAATGATTCACCATGGACTAGATGGGCTGAAGGGCCTATTTCTGTGCTGCTCTTTTCTATGACTCTCCATGGCATTGTTATTTCTCTGCAATTGAAGACTACCTTCACATCATCAACAACCTAAGGAATCTTTATGTCATCTGCAGACTTATTCACATAAGTCTGCCTCCCATATTCTCATCCAAGTCATTCATCTATATTGCAAATAGCATGGATTCCACCACCAATCCTTGTTGGATACCACTAGCCACAGGCATCCAATTGCAAAAAAACAACCCTCTGCTATCACTGTCCTCTATTTCCAAGCTAACTTTGGATGTTATCTCTCATCTTGATCTGCATCCCAAGGACCCTCACCTGTTGAATCAATCTCCTTTGTGGGACTTTGTCAGCGGCTTCAGTAAAGTCATCAATACTCTTTATTACCTCTTGCAAAGTGATCATTATTCCTCCTCTTTAGAATCCTTTCCAGTATCTTCTTACTACTGATGTTAGACTCACAGATCAATCATTGCTATGCCCTTACCCACAAGGGCAATCCCAGTTAAGACATTGGAGTGTGCTGTTCCTCAGAAGAACTCACCTATTTTTAAGGAATCTCGTTGATATCTGTTCCTCTTTCTCCTGTAGACAGTTAAAGAAACCTGTAATACAACCCCAGCAAGGCAGCAGTACCCTTTTATTCTCTACCCATATGGGCTAGTTCAAGGAATCTTCTCTAATGTCTTCACTCACTTGCCCTCTTCTCATCACTACCACCAGAGAGGAGGTGTAGGAACACAAAGGCTCACAGTGAACATTTTAAAAATAGCTTCTTACCCACTGCCATCAAATTTCTGAATGGTCCATGAATACTACCTCACTAATTTACTATTTTATGCTGCGTCGCCAGCAGACTGGGCAAATGAGATCTACAGCGAGATCCAACAGCCAGGAAGGTGGTACTGCAACGCTCAGTGGAGAGCAAAGTGCTCAACCAGGCACAGAAGATGTCATGGTCGGCCATTGCAACCAAGGAAGATCTTAGTTTGTGACTCATGTTTATACCCCTTGACTTGGGTTTCTGAGGTCAAGGGAGTGCAGCTTCCCCAATGTAACGGCTTTTCCAATTTAAAAACTCTCCCGCCCAGGTTTCCTGTCATAGGCGAACATGGTGGACAACCATAAGCATGGAAGTTAGCAGAATGCTTTACAGTGCCAGTAATCGGCAATCAGGGTTCAATACCCACCCTGTCTGTAAGCGGTTTGTATGTCTACCCGTAACTGTGTGGGTTTCTTCTGTGTGCACCAGTTTCTTCCCACATTCCAAAGACCTGTGTGTTAGAGTTAGTAAGTTGTGGGCATGTTGGCAGTAGAAGTGAGGAGACACTTACGGGCTGTCCCCAGCACATATTCAAATGGTATTGGTCGTTGACACAATGCATTTCACTATACGTTTCAATGTTTCGATGTACATGTGACAAATAAAGCTAATCTTTAAATTTCTAGTTTTGCCTTCTCTTTGCACTATTTATTTTTTTCTCTACATTTTACTGTAATTCATGTAATCGTTTTATATATTGCGCTGTAGTACTGCGGCTAAGCAACAAACTATGTCAGTGATAATAAACCTGAGTCTGATTCTGATTCAATACTGAGGTAAAACTATCTTTGGCTGACTGTGCAATGGATCCTTTCCTGTGCACTCCTTTCTCCATTTCACCTGAAAATCCTACACCCTGATTTACTGAGATGCCAGTGCTGCTCATCCATCAGTTTTGTTTCAGTGCTAGATTCAATATTGAGAACCCCTGCGTTAATTAAAGATTCAAGTTCACCTACTTTACTCTGGATTTTTCAGCTGCAAGCCTTTGGAGTGGAGAAGGACAGCTTATGGTACCTTTTTGAACATCTACTTTTAGTGCTAAGAGGGCACATCGTGAGAATTATTACAGTTCCAGATACTCACATCTGCGGAAGCAATCATCGGCTCCAGCCCTGTTAGTCTTTCTCAGAATAAAATAAAGGATATCAAAAAGAGTTCTCCTCTTGCTTATTGTAGCTTCACTATAAAAAGAAATGTGGCAAGATTGCTGTTGCAATGTTTTGTACAGGTCATGGGGTCATAGAGAGATACGGAACAGAAACAAGATGTTCATCGCATTAAATTCGTGCTGACCATTAACCACTCGTTTATACTTATGATACACCAATCCTGATTTATACTGCTCACATTCTCACCAACTCTCCTAGCTTCCACCATCCACTTAGTTGGCAATTTATGGGGGACAGTGAAACTACTTACCTTCGCATCCTTGGGGTGTGGGAGAAAACCAGAGTACTAGAGGAAGCCCATGTGGGCATAGAGAGAACATACAAGGTCTATGCAGACAGAGTTGAAGATTCAAAATACCTGCTAGAGATGCTGCCTTAAGAAGGCAACGTCCGTCATTAAAGACCTCCACCAACCAGGATATGCCATCGTAGCTAAAGATTGGACAGGAATACAGAAGCCTGAAACACCAAGTTCTCAATTTTGAATGGACAATGATCCCATGAACACTACATCAGTATTTTTCCCTCTTTTTTGAACTACTTATTTAATTTAATTCTCTTTTTATATGCATACTTCTTATTGTAAGTTATAGATTTTTACTATTGCGTATTGCAATGTACTATTGCTGCAAAACAACACATTTCTTGATATATGCTGTGATGTTAAACCTGATTCTGAGTTCAAGAATAGCTATTTCCCTTCAACTGCCAGCACAACTCTAATCACTACCTTTAGTGCTAAGTGTTTACAGCAATGTTACAAAAACTTAGCACTAGAATGGACTCTTCATTGTTCTAAATGTGTTCTTCTTGTAAAATTGAGTATAATTTACAAAAACAAAAAAAAATCATGGCTTATGTGTTAATGGTAAACTTGATTCTGATATGATTAGCTATTGTGGACTGAGAGTGAGAAGAGTGCAGGGAGAGAGGAATCATGGTTGAGAAAAGGGGAAGGAAGAGGGGAGGAAGGGGAAATCACCGGAGAGACATTCTGCAATGATCAATAAACCAAATGTTTGAAATCAAATGTCTTTGCCTGGTGTCTCAGGATTGGGTGTGTCTACACCAGCACCACCCCTGCATCAGCATTTCTTCTCTGGCATGTGTCCCACTTGCCTCCCACGGTGCCCTGCCCTTGCTATTCCTAATGTCCTTTATCCTGCTGGATGTAATAGCTCCACTCCATATTGACAAATACAGTACTTTGCAACCATCTATATATATTGGAAACATATATTGGTGAGGGTGGCAGTGTGGGAGAGGTTTACCAAACTGACTTGAAAGCCACACAACATTAGGCTCCTGAACCAACATGGATAACCTCACTCACCTCAATGCTGAACTGACTCCACAACCCATAGACTCACTTTCATGTGCTCCACAAGTCATGTTCTCAATATTTACTATTTTCATGATTTGTCCTATTTTGCACATTGGATGTTTGTGAGTCTTTGTTTATGTATGGTTTTCCATAAATTCTATTTTATTCTTTTATTTTCCTGTAGATGTCCACAAGAAAATGAAAGTCAGGATTGTGTATGGTGACATATATGTATTTTGATAATCAATTTACTTTGAACTTTGAAAACCTTGGGTGATGGATGTCTGAAACAAAAGAGAACATGGTGGGGATAGACTGTAGGACAGCATCTGTGGAAACAACGAGAAATTTTTCAGTTCAACTGCCATTTTCAGAATTTTAGTTTTTATGTTTCACTGGAGTAATTGCTGGGATGAGGAGATGTCGAGTGAGAAGAGATGGAGTAAGACTGGGACAGTACTCTCTAGAGTTTAGAAGAATGAAAGGTGATAACATTAAAATACAAAAATAATTTCTGACAGGACTTGGCAGGGTGGATATAGGAATGACATTCCCCCTGGATTGGGGGTCTGGAACCAGTGGTCAGAGAATGAATCATTCACTCTGGGGAAGAAACTGCAGAGAGACGCTGACACAGCTCATCACATCACAGAAACAAGCCTCCCCTCCATCAACACTACCTTCACCTCTCACTGCCTCAGCAAATCAGCCAGCATAATCAAAGACCCCACCCAATCCAGGAGTCCCCCCTTTCCCGGCTCCCAATAGGCAGAAGGTTACAAAAGCTTGAAAGCACGTACTACCTGACTCAACAACAGCCTCTATGCCGCTGTTATCAGACGTTTGTACAATAAAATGCATTCTTGGTTTCGTAATGTACTTCATTATGATCTTGCACTTTATTGTTCACCTGCTCTGCACTTTCCCTGTAGATTTCACAATTTATTCTGCATTATTATTGTTTTACATTACCTCGATGATTTGATCTGCGTGAACAATATGCATCAGAAGCTTTTTTCTGTATCTTGGTACATAAAATTATAAAACCATAAGAAGCTATTTGGCTCATTGAACCTGCTCCGTTATTCCACCATGGATGATTTATTACCCTCTCAAATCAGAAAGAGGACAAGTAAATGACCTACAGTACCATGGAAAGGTCAAAGGCAGATATATACATATATATAACAAGGGTGCCTAACACCTTTGCAGAGTACTGTAGTAATTTTATATATTTCACTGTACTGCTGCTGCAGAAAAAAACAAATTTCATGACATATTTGAATGATGATGAATTTGATTCTGATATTGGTCACTATTGTGAACAGAGCGTGGGAGGGGGGGCAGGGAGAGCTGAATCATAGTTGGGAAAAGGGGAAGTGAGAGGGGAGGGAGTGGCAAGCACCAGAGGGGCATTCTATAATGATTAATAAAGCAATCGTTTGGAAACAAATTACCCTGCCTGGTGTCTCAGTGTTAGTGTGTCTTCTCTTGCACCACCTTCCCCTCCCCTCACCTGGCACTCCTGTCCCAGACCCCACCCACAGTGCTCCACTCTCGCCATTCCCAACATTCTTTGTTCCTGCAAGATTTACAAACTCACTTTCCACTCCACGTTGACAAATGTAAACTGTGCAAAGATCTTAAGTAATCTAGACTTATAGGTATCTAAGATTTTTGCAACATTCTGTAGGTGAATGTGAAACTCGAAGGTTTCAAAGAGTAGGCACAGGTACGAACAGGTAAGCTTTTGGTTTATTGTCTGTAAATCCTTAGCCCTTAGTTCAGTGTCAGCAGGATAGTTAAGCTAGTGGATTGCCGCCCCTGTGAGATGTGGGATTTCACAGTACCTGATCTTCTCACTGATGACTACATCTGCAGGAAGTTCATCCAACTTCAACTCCTGACTGTCAAGGTTAAAGAACTGGATCCGGATGTGCTCTGGAGTGTGAAAACCTCATGGACGTGACTTTTACAGAGGTGGTTGCATCGAGAGTGCATCCTTCAGATGGTAGATGGGTGACCACCAGGAGAAGCAGAGGAAGTTAGCGGTCAATTCAGTGTTCCCCTGTGGCCATTCACTTCAGCAACCAGAACTGTATACAGCTGAAGGAGGGGGGAACGACCTATCAGGGCACAGTGGTAGTAGCCAGGCTATTGGCACCATGGTCAGCTCTGTAGCTCTACCGGGAAGAGTTAAGCCAGGCAGAGTGATAGTGATAGGAAACTCAATAGTTAGAGGAATGGACAGGAGATTCAGTGGCTGAGAAAGAGAAACCAAGAATGTGTTTTGCCTCCTAGGCTCCCTGGTGCCAGGGTCCAGGATGTATTGGAACAGTTGCAGAAAATTCTCAAGGGGGTGGGAAAACAACCGGAGGTCATGGTGCACATTGGCATCAATGACGTAGGTAGAAAGAGGGAAAAGGTACTGCACAGAGTGCATAGAGAGTTAAGGAAATGGCTGAAGAGTAGTAATCAGGGCACGAGTGGGACGACAGTTCTGATGAATGAGTGGTTGAGGAACTGCCTATGTGATGGAAGCTCCAGGTGCTATGAGTCATGAAGTGTGTGAAGTTGCCATTACTAGAGAACAGGTTCTTGGGAAACTGAAAGGCCTGAATGTAGATAAGTTACCCAGTCCAGATGGTGTACACCCCAGGGTCCTGAAAGAGGTGGCTGAAGAGATTGTGGAGGCATTGCATCACTAGACTCTGGAATAGTTTCAGAAGACTGGAACATTGCAACTGTCACTCCACTCTTCAAGAGGGGAGAGAGGCAGAGAAAAGAAATTATAGGCCAGTTAGTCTGACCTCAATGGTTGTGAAGATGTTGGAGATGATTATTAAGAATGAGGTCTCAGGGTACTTGGTTTAGGAGACTGGGTAAAGAATTGGCAGATGGAATATATTGTCAGGAAGTGTATAGTCATGCGCTTTGTTAGAAGAAATGAAAGGGTTGACTATTTTCTAAATGGAGAGAAAATAGAAAAACACTGAGGTGCAAAGGGATTTGGGAGTCCTTGTGTAGGATTCTCTAAACGTTAATTTGCAGGTTGAGTCTGTGGTGAGCTAGACAAATGCAATGTTAGCATTCATTTCAAGAGAACTAGAATATAAAAACAAGGATGTAATGCTGAAACTTTATAAAGCATTGATGAGGCCTCACTTGGAGTACCGTCAGCTGTTTTGGGCCCCTTATCTTAGGAAGGATGTTCTGAAATTGGATAGAGTTCAAAGAAGGTTCACAAAAATGATTCCAGGATTAAACGGCTTGTCATATGAAGAGTATTTGATGACTCTGGGCCTGTATTCACTTGAATTTATAAGAATGAGGGCTGACCTAATTGAAACCTATAGAACGGTGAAAGCCCTTGATAGAGTGGATGTTTCCTATGGTAGGAGTGCCTAAGACCAGAGGACACAGTCACAAAATATAGGGGCATTCTTTTAGAACGGAGATAAGGAGGAATTTCTTTAGCCAGAGAGTGATGAATTTGTGGAATTCTTTGCCACAGGCAGTTGTGGAAGCCAAGTCCTTATGTAAATTTAAGGCAGAGGTTGATAGATTCTTGATTGGTCAGGGCATGAAGAGGTACAGAGGAAAAACAGGAGATTGGAGCTGAGAGGAAAAATGGATCAGCCATGATGAAATGACAGAAGAGACTTGATGGGCCAAATGGCCAAAAGGCCTAATCTTATGGTCCTATGGTCTTATCATCTTAAACCTTCTATCAAATCATCTATTATCCACACAGCCTTTCCAAATAAAACATGCTCTCTAATCCAGACTGCATTCTAGTAAACCTCCTCTGCACTCTCTCCAGTGCTTCCACATCCTTCCTATAATGAGGCGCCCAGAACTGAACACAATATTCCAAGTGTGGTCTAACCAAGGTTTTATGGAGCTGCATCATTAACTCAATTCCATGACTAATGAAGGCCTACCCAGCTTACACTTTCTTAACCACCTTATTAAATGTGCAATGACTTGAGGGATCTATGGACATGGGTCTTCACAATCCTTCTATTCCTTCACTCTGCCGAGACTCCTGCCACTAACCTTGTTCCACTTCTTTGAGCTTTCTGCAATTAGCCTGCTGCTTAATCAAGTTAGTAACATACTACATGCCTTATGCTCTTTTTCCCTTCTCCTTTCACTCTATCTTTTAGGCCCAGTAGGGAGTTCTGACTTAAATTCTCTTCCCATCTTATCAATGGCCTACACCTGAAATGTCTCTATTTGCAAGGTACATATATAAGAAGGGCATGGATGGATACAGGCTAAATTCAGGCAAAAGAGACTACCTCAGGTAGACAGTTTGATCAGCATGGGGAAGTTGGGCTGAAGGGCCTGTTTCTATGCAGTAAAACTCTATGACTCTAGTCTCAATTGCAGTTTTGCCTGCCAAGCTTTGATTCCATTTGGGGGTGACGCGGTAACACAGTGGCTAGCATAACGCTTTATAGAGCTAGCGATAATCAAGGTTCAATTCCTGATGCTGTTTGTTTGTACGTTGTCTCCTCCAGGTGCTCCAGGTCCTTCCCAAATTCTAAAGATGCATTGGTTCGGGTTTGTGAATTGTGGGCATGCCAAGTTGGCGCCAGAAGCATGGCACACTTGCAGGCTGCCCACAGCACATCCTCGGACAGTGTTGGGTGTTAACACAAATGATGCATTCCACTGTGTTTCAAAATTTCAAAGTACACTGATAAATAAAACTAATCTTAATCTTAATTGCAGTTAGTTACAGTCAGATTATTTTCCATCCATTTGAAACTGGCCATTCTCTCCCCTGGGGCGGGAATCCAGGAACAGATTATTCTCCGCAGGGCAACAACAACAATTTCCCTTCAATAGACTATGGTGAGAGATTTATTGGAAGAATTTGGAATGGTCTGAATACTTCTCTGTAGCTCTACTAAATTTAATATTATGTCTACAATAATGACCTTTCCCGTAGCTAAATGGTCCACATAGCAAAGCTATTTCCTAAAATAAAGTCCAACTCCTTCACTGCAGCAAAAATATACCAATAAAACTGATGCAACACACACAAAGTGCTGAAGGAACTCAGCAGACTGATCAAACTGATTTTAAACTTGCTAGCTACGTTGCACTCATATGAGTTACTGACCACCAAATCTGATAACTACCATGTTAGCTTGCACTGATTCATTATTTTGGATGGATACCAATTCATGGAGCTTTTGAAAATTAATTGCACATTTCTTGTGTCACTTATGCGTAGAGGATAGTATGTGATTACCAGAGCCTCTGCAATGGAGTTTCCCTTGCTAAATTTGACAAGAACATTTCCTCTGGGGTTTGGTTCTACTTACTGTATTTCTCAAGCCACTACTTAGAACTTGATAATGCTGAGAAAGTTAACTGTTTGCATCTTAAGTGTTGCTTTATGTAGCCATTTTCAACAACTTTCAAATCTTTTTTTTATTTCTCATTTCTTTTGATCGCAGTTCATGTGAGTCACTGCTGCCTGACTTGCTGAGTTCCACCAGCATATTGTGTATGTTGGTATCCAGCATCTGCAGCATCTCTTGTGTTTAAGAGTCTTTGTCATTTGTTGATTGCTTGCCCTTCTTCCATTAACAAGAACAAGTTAATCCTTGATATTTCTAAATCTTTGCACAGGGACTATTGGTCTTCTAAAACAATAGCTTTCATCATAAATTCTGGAACTTTATCATTAGTGTACTCAATATATATTTTGTCTCTCAGTCCTGAAATGCCTTAATTTAGAATTTTGCCTTTTTCCCTCCAATTCTCCAAGACATCCTTCAACAATATAACCCTTTGCGATATTTCTACTCCTCCAATTCTGGCCACTTGTACCCCCTTGATATTGGTCACTCTGCCCTGTGAAATCCATTATATTCAGCTACAAGCAACAGAGATCTGGAAGGTGGTCCATGTACCTGTCCCCCCTTTTCCAGTGCCTTCTCACCTACATCCCGGGCACCTCACATGCTGTCCACCTTTTCAATAATTTCTGATTCCTTGGTCCCCAACAATTTGAATGTTATGGATTATCGAAATCACATGTTGCATGAGAATATGGGAATATTTTTATTAAGCTGTACCACTTGGATTATAAATAAGTGTTTTGCACAAACTGAACTAGCACTGTAATCTTGTTGTCCTGAGCAATAAAAATAAAGTTCTTTTCTATTCAGTTCTATATAATCCAGGAGAATAAACAGATCATAGGTTTCTGGTTGAAATTCAACAGTACTTTGGCAACGCTGGCAAAATCATCTTCATGAGAACCTGCAGATACTGGAAATCCGAAGCATCACATCAAATGTTTTTGGAATTCAGCAGATCAGGCAGCTTGACAGTTCTGAATGACTTGCTAAAGAGACAGTTACTGGTCACTGCAAATTTCATAGGCACAGACATTATAGAAATACTGAACATTGAACGTGGAGCACTACAGTACTGTTAGGCCCTTCAGTCCACAAAGTTGTTCTGATCTTATAACCTATTTCAACGTAACACTTCCTTCCTACATAGCCATCCATTTTTCTAGCATTCATGTGCCTATCTAAGAGTTTCTTAAATGTCCCTAATGTACCTGGTTCTACTATCACCCTGGCAGAGTGGTTCATGCACCCACCACTCTCTGTGTGAAAAGTTTACTGTTACTTTCCTCCAATCACCTTAAAATTACGACACTTTCATATTAGCCAGTTACACTGTGGGAAAGATTTTGTCTATCCACTTGATCACCTTCTACACTTTCTCTGAAAACTTGGTGTCTATAATAGAAAATTAAACTTAAAATTAATAGTAAGAAAATTTCACAGTGAAAATAATGGAAAAGAATAGGATTTGGGAGACATCAGTACAAATGAGTACAACGTAAGTGTGATAGAGACACCAAAAATGAAGCAATATATAAAGAAAGTGTGTTTGCTTTGAGTGACATAGGTAGCATTTTTTGTTAGATTGGTTGAAAAATATCCAACAGTTCAAAAACTGGAGCTCTGAGCAATTGAAGAAGCCAATATCAGAGGAGTCTAGATTATAAGGCTAGCAGGAAGGAGCTTAAGAATGAAATTAGGGAGCCAGAAGGGGCCCTGAGAAGGCCTTGACTGACACGATTAAGGAAAATCCAAAGGCGTTCTATGTGAGGAGCAAGAGGATAAGAAGTGAGAGAGTAGGACTAATGAAGTGTGTCCGTGGAAAAGTGTATATGCAACCAGAGGAGATAGCGGAGGTACTTAATGAATACTTTGCTTCAGTATTCACTATGGAAAAGGGTCTTAGTGATTGTAGGGATGACTTGCAGTATACTGAAAAGCTTGAGCATGTAGATATTAAGGAAGAGGATGTACTGGAGATTTTGGAAAGCATCAAGTTGGATAAGTCCTCAGGGCCATGGGATTGAGTTTAAGAATCGAGAGGTAACATTGAAGCTATATGGGACCCTAGTCAGACCCCACCTGGAGTACTGTGCTCAATTCTGGTTGTCTCACTACAGGAAGGACGTGGAAACCATAGAAAGGGTGCAGAGGAGATTTACAAGGGTGTTGCCTGGATTGGGGAGCATGCATAAGAATAGGTTGAGTGAACTCGGCATTTCCTCCTTGGAGTGACGGAGGATGAGAGGTGATCTGATAGAGGTATACAAGATAATGAAAGGCTTTGATCATCAATTCAGAGGCCTTTTCCTAGGGCTAATAGCTAGCACGAGGGGGCATAGTTTTAAGGTGCTTGGAAGTAGGTACAGAGGAGATGTCAGGGGTAAGTTTTTTATGCAGAGAGTGGTGAGTGTGTGGAATGGGCTGCCAGCGACGGTGGTGGAAGCAGAGACAATAAGGTCTTTTAAGAGACTCCTGGATAGGTACATGAAGCTTAGTAAAATAGAGGGCTATGGGTAAGCCTTGGTAGTTCTAAGGTAAGGACATTTTCAGCACAGCTTTGTGGGCCGAAAACTGTGTATTGTACTGTAGGTTTTCTATGTTTCTAACAAAAAAAAATCAAGAAAATACCGGGGATTCTGTTCATTTATTCGGGACACTAAACCACTTAAATGAGGCAGGAGACTGTTGCTGAACAGTTTCTAACTAGTCACATTTACCTATGTGGCCGTTGGACACAACATCATGCTTCAGGCAAGCAGTTTTTAAGTGGTGTCAGTTGTGCATGTTCATGTACAAAATGCAGCAAATTCTGTCACTGATCTACAGTTTCTGAGAAATGAACAGTAAGACAATTCAGAACTGTTTTAGCTTGCTGAAGTTTCAGGCACTCAGCTTGGAGATGCCAGAAACAGCTGGAAGTGAAAATTAAATGATTTCACTACTTCAACAAATTAGAAACAATGAATAATTGAAAGGTGTTTGTTGTGTATTTAATAGGTCAGTAATATTTGAGTAATATTGTATATATATACTGTTTGATTATGTATTCTTCGGCGTTTAAATAATTCAAAATGTTTATATCTATGCAGTACGTGAATTTCATTTGTCATCATGACTCCACAGCATCAATCTATGCATTGTTAAAGTAAAAATGAAGTTAGATACACTATTCTCAGTTCCATGTTTTTCTTTGAATTAATTTTATGTTTTGAGGTTACAAACGTAACAACGGTGATGAGTTAACTATCCACCTGTTGAAGAGCAACAAGACATTCAATTTAAATAAAAAGCACAATGAGAAACAGGCTAATAAAAAAAAAGCACAGCATATGGTTCTTTGGAAATGGATAGAAATGTTTGAGTTAAAAAAATGCCAGAAAATGGACAGTTTAGAGGTTGATAAACAGTGAGTACCGGATAATAATAATTATAAATGACAAAAAGAGAAGTGGCTGAGTACTTCAGAAAGAAAGACCAGTTCAATTGCACAAAGAGAAAACTGGATATTGTATACTGAGTGAATTGAGCTGTATTTTGAAGCAAATGAAATAGGCAATGAGGAGTGCCAGTTTTGCTGAGGGCGTTGGATTTAAAGGCATGCAGTTGCTTGCAAGTTTAACTGCTCCAACCAAACCAGCTGAAATTAGCTGTGCTGATATTGTGAAAATAATGCAGTAACATTTAGAACCAAAGCCACTGTTGATTACAGAACATTTTAGGTTTCAGAAGCAGAATCAAAAGAATTTGTGCTGAAATTAAGAGACTATCTGAGCATTGTCAGTTCATTGATGGGCTTAATGATGCCCCAAGAAATCATTTAGATTGTGGAATCTTGCAAGGAAGCATTCAGAAATGTCTCCTAACTGAAACACAACTTTGGGGTTCTAAAGTTTAACTGTCTTTCATTCTTTGGGGCACTCCTCTGTTTTCGTGGATGGTTGCAAAGAAAAAGCATTTCAGGATGTATATTGTATACATTTCTCTGACATTAAATGTACCTTTGAAACCTTTGAAACTTACATTTAAAAGAGCAGTTGAAATAGCTGTATCAATGGAAGCAGCAGACAAGACACAATTCAATTGCAGTCAGGAATGAAATTTGGATGAGCAAAATTGTAACATAATCAGTGGTCCGACTGCTCCAGTTTTTGTAGTCAGTATATCTGAGAAAGCATCGGACATGTTAATCACTCAGTTACCGTATTTTCAAAATGTGGCTTGGTTTTAAGCTGGAAGTGAGTTCAAGCTACTTCAGGAAAGTAGCAAGCATTCAGCATTTGTGGATATTGTTGTGTTCTTTATATTAATACATACCATGGGTTTCTAATAAAGAACCATGTTCTGGAATAAATAGAACTTTTATTTAACAATAACCACGTGTGATTTACAGCGCCATGCTTCCTGATGTTTCTAACGTTTCTGCACATGCTCAGAACTCTCTCCAATCATGTTCTTACACATGATTTCACCACATCATCTTTTCCTTAAAAAGAAAAACAATTAGCAACATTGACTAGAGCGAATTCATAATTTAACATGTCTCTATCAGTCTCTCTGGGGGCTTATGAACATGTGCAGACCTTCTAAGTGAATCACGCAGTTCTTGTGTTTCGTTGTTATTTCCATGTTTCGTCTGGTCTGCATCAGTTAACTGAAACTCTGAAGTTGGGTCTTTCTTGAGGTCTTTGTGATTTCTTCTTAACACTGCTCCTTCTTCTGTTTGGAGCATGTATGATCTGGGTTGTACTTCTTAAAGTACTGTAGCTTTCTTAATTCCTTCCACTTCCATGTGTAATGAAACACAGATCTACTTTTCTTCATCTATAGTTTGTAATTCAATCATTAACTGTGTATTCTCTTTTTTATGCCAAAACTTCATCATTTCAATAAAACTTCTCAATTCCTTCACTTGTGCTTTCACTTCTTTAATTAGATCCTGATTCTTGTCACTCTTTGGCTTCAAATCAGTATTGCACTTTACCGGCAAGTCTGTCATCTGACCTCTTGTAGAGGTGAGATTGTGATGGAATGCATGTCCCATTGATGCATGTGCGTTACTTCCAGAGGGCAAAGTTGCAACTCCTGATTTTGGTGGCAATGCTTTGTCAGATGCTGGTAACAAAGGGATGGGTCTGGGAGCTCTCTTTATGACTTCTAGCTGTTCCATTCTGTCAAGCTCTGTTTTCAGTTGATGACATAATGCAAAAGGCACCTTTCTACATGGATGTGGCACTGTGTGGTCAATTTTAATCGTGTGCTCTCCTGGAAGACAAACAAGCCCTTTGAACAAGTCCTCATACTCTTTCATCAAGTCACTGTAGTCTGACTCTGTGTCACTGTCCAGAACTAAGGCTCTATTCACCAAATTCAATCTCTCACATGCAGATAAACCCAGTATCGACTGTACATTCTTTTGCACGACCACAAATGAAAGCATGTGCACCATATTTTTGTGTGATACTTTTGCCACACATGTTCCTTCAACTGGAATGTCTGTACCTGAATAACCAGTCACTTTTATATTTGTCTTACGTAACTTTGGTCTTGGCTTTAATGCAGTAAACTCAGATTCTGCAAGAACATTTACTTGTGCTCCAGTATTAAGTTTAAACAGAATATTGTTTTGGTTCACTTGCAATGGGATAGCCCAGTCATTTTTATTTTTTCTTTTCACAAGCAATATAAAACTCAAGTTCATTTTCAAGCACTGCATTTACTTGTTTTATTTTCTTTCTACTTCTGCAACAGCGTGAAAAATGATTACTCTTACCGCAGTCGTTGCACATTTTCCCATGCACTAGACTTTGTTTTGGCTGATGCCGCTACCCACAGTGACCACATAGCTTTTTTTTCTCTCAGATTACATCTCGCTCTCTGCCATTTTTGTTGTCATTTTATAAATTTTTCTAATACATTCACACTCATCTACATTGCAGCTCACAATGAAAAGTTCTTTAGCCTGTGTCAACATGGTTTCCAAAGCTTTGCACAGCATCAAAGCTTTTTCCAAATCTAAGTCTTGTTTTCTTAACAATCTTTCTCCCAGACCATTATCCAGAATCCCACAAACAATTCTCTCTTTAATGAGCGAGTCTGTCAGTTCTCCAGACTCGCATGTTTTACTCCAGTGTCTCAACTCAGTAACATATTGATCAATAGTTCACCAGCTCGCTGCTTACATGTAAAAAATTTATACCGCTCATATGTCACATTATGCTTCGATATGCAAAATGCTTCAAATTTGCCCATTATCGATTTTAACTTTAAATTATCTCCATTTTCAAAAATAAAATGATTATATACCTGAACTGCATTGTCACCTATTACGTGGAGTAGAAGCGCAGCTTTCGTTTTTCCGTTTTTTTTATCCACTCCAATCACTGATAAATATAATTCAACATGTTGCTTATATTTTCTCCAGTCCTCAGCTACTCTCCCAGACAATTGAAGTGTTGATGAAGGTTGCAAACCTGCCATTTGTAAATCTGTTAGCAACACCAAAACAGTTAGAAATCTTTTCAATTATCTTCGATTCTCCCGTGTTAGGTAATGTATTATTATTCCAGACTGACTTCTGACACCAGGTTATGTTCTTTATATTAATACATACTGTGGGTTTCTAATAACAAACTATATTCTGGAAGAAATAGAACTTTTATTTAACAGCAACAACCACACGTGTCTTACAGTGCCATGCTTCCAGATCTTGCTATCATTTCTGTGCATGCTCAGAACTCTCTCCAATCATGTTCTTACAAGTGATATCATCACAGATATGAAGTTCCAGAATCTGCTCTGTGTGCATTAAGGCTATTACATGAACCTCAAGGGGGAGATACAATTGTCAACAACATTGTATGAAGGCAGTTTATTATCTGCACTAGGTGCCAGCACTGACTTTGTTTACTTATGGTCAAAAAGAATGCAACACAGATAAATTCCTCTGTCCATAAGTATTAGGAACTAATATACATTTTATAGGACTACAGTAGCATTAGTAGTGTTATAATTTGTTTTAAATACATAAATACATTTAAATACATCATTTGTTATTCAGTTTGTTATTAATACCTTTGTAATTATTTCCATGAAACCAGTTAACTGGTGAGGCTGCTTAATTGAGCCAAAATGTACTGGGGGTCCTGACATGTCCCAGCTAACCTGAATCTACTGTATATCCCACACACAAGGTAGAATCTGACAGTATCATTAATTGAGGACTGTGCAAGAGCAGCACAAAAATGAGTTAAATTTATAAAATTACATTATAGGACATTCACAGGATACAAGGACAATTATAAGTGTATAACAGTCAGGCTGCCATTGCATCAGATCAAGGTTCTGCAGTCCCGATGTGTCCAAACATTGACTATAAGAGAGAATTAAACAACTAATGCATGAAAGCAGCTTCAGAGCCACCTGCACTCTCAGTATTGTGTTAACCCAGTATATTATAAATGCAGAAACATTTGTAAACATGTTCAAATAAAAGCTTCAAGTTCTTGGATCACTGGAACCTGTTCTGAGGAAGGGGTGACATGTAGAAGTGGGACGAGTTGCATCTGAACTAGAGGGAACCAATATCCTGGGAGGGAGGTTTGCTAATTCTACTAGGGAGGGTTTAAACTAGATTTGCAGGGGGGGTGAGAACTGAAGTGAAGATGCAGAGGATGGGGAGGTTTGAGCACAAGTAGTGACAGCTTTTGCAGAGTTTGTGAGGAAGGATAAGCAGATAATGGAGCAAAGAAGAATTCAGCCAGTTGGTTTGAGCTGTGTCTATTTTAATGCAAGGAGTATCATAAACAAGGCAGATGAACTTAGAGTGTGGATCTATACGTGGAACTACGACGTTGTGGCCATTACAGAGACTTGGATGTCTCAGGGGCAGGAGCTGCTGCTGAGTATGGCGGGCTTTAGATACTTTGAAAAGGACAGGCAGGGAGACAGGACATTACTAATCAGGGATAGTATCAGGGCTGCAGAAAAGGAGGAAGTCATGGAGGGGTTGTCTACTGAGTCAGTGTAGGTGGAAGTCAGAAACAGGAAGGAGGCAATAACACTACTGGGTGTTTTTTATTGACCATCCAATAGTAACAGGGACATCAAGGAGCTGATAGGAAGGCAGATTCTGGAATGGTGCAATAATTTATAGGGTTGTTATGATGGGTTATTTTAACTTTCCTAGTATTGACTGGCATCTCCTTAGAGCAAGGGGTTTGGATGGGGTGGAGTTAGTTAGGTGTGTTCAGGAAGGTTTCTTGACACAATATGCAGATAAGCCAATTAGAGGAAAGGCTGTACGTGATCTGGTATTGGGAAATGAACCTGGTCAGGTGTCAGGTTTCTCAGTGGGAGAGCATTTTGGAGATAGTGATCACAACTCTATCTCCTCTACCTTAGCACTGGAGAGGGAAAACATTTAATTGGGATAGGGGAAATATGATGCTATAAGGCAGAAACTTGAGAGTATAAATTAGGAGCAGATGTTTTCAGGGAAATAAACGGCAGAAATGTGGCAAATGTTCTGAGAACATTTGCATAACATTCTGCATAGGTATGTTCCATTGAGGTAGGGAAAGGATGGTTGGGTAAAAGAACCAGGGTGTACAAAGAATGTAGAAAATCTAGTTAAGAAGAAAAGACCAGCTTATGAAAGGTTCAAGAAGCTAGATACTGTTAGAGCTCTCAAAAATTACAAGGTTGCCAGGAAGGAGCTTAAGAATGAAATTAGGAGAGTTAGAAGGGGCCATGAGAAGGCTTGGTGAGCAAGATTATGGAATACTACAAGGCATTCTATGAGTATGTGAAGAACAAGCATGTGAGCCATATGGGAATTGGACAAATCAGATGTGATAGTGTAAACATGTGCATGGAGTTGGACGAGGTAGTGCAAGTACTTAATGAATGCCTTGCTTCAGTATTCACCAGTGAAAAGGAAGTTGGCAATTGTGGGGATGACTTTCAGTGGACTGAAACATTTGAGCTTATAGACATTAAGAAAGAAGATGTGTTGGAGCTCTTGAAAAGCTTTAAGTTAAATAAGTTGGCCAGTCTGGATGAGTATCCCAGGCTACTGTGAAAAGCGAGAGAGGACATTGCTGAGCCTCTGGTGATGATCTTTGCATCATCAAAAGGGATGGGAGAGGTTCCAAAGGATCAGAGGATTCCTTTGTTCAAGAAAGGGAGTAAAGATAACCCAGAAAATTATAGACCAGTGAGTCTTACTTCAGTAATGGGCAAATTGTTGGAGAAGATCCTGAGAGGCAGGATTTATGAGCATTTGGAGAGACATAATCTGATTAGGGATAGTCAACGTGGCTTTGTCAATGGCAGGTCATGCCTTATGAGTCTGATTATATTCTTTGCGGGTGTAACAAAACACAGAGATAAAGATAGAGAAGTGGGTTTAGTGTATATGAGTTTCAGTAAGGCATTTGATAAGGTTCCCCATGCAAAGCCTATTCAAAAAGTAATGGGGCATGTGATCCGATGAGATCTTGTTTTGTAGATCCAGAATTGGCTTCCCCACAGAAGGCAAAGGAGGTTGGTGACCAGTGATGTTCTGCAGGGACCTGTTCTGTGATACCTCTCCTTTGTGATTTTTGTAAATGACCTGGATGAGGAAGTAGAAGGATGGATTGTAAGTTTGCTGGTGACACAAAAGTTGGGGGTGTTGTGGATAATCAAATCACAAACAAGAGAAAATCTGCAGATGCTGGAAATCTGAGCATTACACACAAGATGCTGGAGGAACTCAGTATGCCAGGAAGAATCTATGGAAAAAAAACACAAAAGGGGTACCCATGGGAACTCTCATAGGTCCGAACTATGCTTGTCTGTTTGTAGGCTATGTGGAACAGTCTATGTTTCAAGCCTACACTGGTGACTGGCCCGGACTTTTCCTACGCTACATCGATGAATGCATTGGTGTTGCTTCCTGCACCCATGCTGAACTTATCAATTTCATCCACTTTGAAAGAAGCTGCAGAGGGTCTTAAATCTAGTCAGCTTGTGTTGGGCACTAGCCTATAAAGTACCCAGGACATCTTCAGGGAGTGGTATCTCAGAAAGGCAGCATCCAGTATTAAGGACCTCCAGCACCCAGAGCATGCCCTTTTCTCACTGTTCTATCAGGAAGGAGGTACAGAAGCCTGAAGGCACACACTCAGTGATTCAGGAACAGCTTCTTCCCCTCTGCCATCTGATTTGTAAATGGACATTGAACCGATGAACACTGCCACACTTTTTTTAGTATACAGTATTCCTGATTTTTGCACATTTTTAATCTATTCAATATACATATACCATAATTGATTTACGTATTTATTTATTGATGATGATGAAGATGATGATGATTATTATTATTTTATTTATTATTTTTTTCTTCTATATGATGTATTGCATTGAACTGCTGTTAAGTTAACAAATTTCAAGATGGCGGTGTGACGCAGCTTGCAGCGGCCACTCTGGAGCTGATATGCTATTTGTTAAGCGGGGTGCTGTGCGCAATCCTAATCTAATGAAAAACAGACGTGGGAGCTCGGAGCATGGAGGAACATCTGGAAATCTCCAGGAAGGCCCTCTTCGTTGCTGCTGCTGCTGCTGTGAGGTCCGGGTCTCTGCTGAGAAGAACAGGCCCCCAGTCCTCGGGGTTGCATTGCCGGTGGCCGTTGGCGGGGCCGTCTTAATACGCTCGGCAGAGGATGGTTCTCGGAGAAGCTGCGCCGGAGGGGATCGTCGGAGGCTTGGAAGTTCGATGGACTTGGAGTCCGCAGCGGTCAGGTCGCTTTCATTGTGTGCTGTGTCTGCGAGGCTGAGTCGAGTGGTGTCGTGTTAGTCCATAGCGGGGGTATTCCCTTCTGCTGCCAGCGTGAGATGACGAGTCTATCAGGACCCTGAGGACTTGTGGAAACTATGTGGTGGCTTCTTTTGAACTTATAATCTTTTAACATCTTTGGACTATTTTTACCATGCCCATGGTTCGCTTTTTATCAAATTGGGGTATTGTTTTGCATTGTTGTAACTATGTGGTTTTGTGCAGGTCTTGTAGCTTTAGTTTTTGGTCTTGTTTTGTCCAGTGGATTTGGAGCTCCTTTCCGGCAAACATGCTAAGATGGTAGCGTGATATTAATATGCAGCAGCCTCTCTGGACTCCGGATTGGGGATTGCCAAATGTTATGTGGATTTCTGGTGTAGTCTATTTTGTCATGTGCTTTTTTGATATCATTCTGGAGGAACTTTGTGTCATTTTTTAACTGCATTGCATTTGTGGTTTTTAAATGACAATAAACTGAATCTGAATCTGAATTTCACATCACATGTGGGGGATAATAAACATAATTCTGATTCTTTGCCTCCAACTTCCACATTGGCCTCAAATTCACCTGGTCTATTTTTGACACTTCCCTTCTCTTTCTCGACATCACTGTCTCTGTCTCCGGAGATAGCTTAACCACCGATGTCTATTATAAACCAAAGGACTCTCACAGCTACCTGGACGATACCTCATCCCACCCTGCTACTCATAAAAACGCCATCCCCTTCTCTCAATTTTTCCATCTCTGCTGCATCTGCTCTCAGGATGAGGTTTTTCTTTCTAGAATGAAGGAGATGTATTCCTTTTATAAAGAAAGGGACTTCCCTTTCTCCACCATCAATGCTGCCCTCAACTGCATTTCTTCCATTTCACGCATGCCTTCTCTTACCCCATCCTCCCACCACCCTACCAGGGATGGGGATCCTTTTGTCCTTACCTACCCCCCACCAGCCTCTGCATCTAGAAAATAATTCTCCGAAACTTCTGCCAAGTCTAAAGGGATCCCACTACCAAGTATATCTTTCCCTCCCTCCCCCACTTTCTGCTTTCCACAGGGATCGCTCCCTATGTGACTCCCTTGTCCATTCGTCCCTCCGCACTGACCTCCCTCCTGGCACCTATCCTTGCAAGTGGAACAAGTGCTACACCTGCACCTACACCTTCTCCTTCACTACCATTCAGGGCCCCAAACCATCCTTCCAGGTGAGGCAACACTTCTGTTGGGGTCATATGCTGTGTTTGGTGCTCCTGGTGTGGCCTCCTGTATATCGGTGAGACCCGACATAGATTGGGAGACCACTTCACCGAGCATCTATGCTCCATCTGCCAGAACAAGCGGAATCTCCCACTGGCCTCCCATTTTAATTCCGCTTCCCATTCCCACTCTAATTTGCCCATCCATGGTCTCCTCCACTATCGTGATAAGGCCCCCCTTTTTTCTTTCTTCTGTGGGTCTTTCACCAATCTACTTCTTAGCTCTTAGCTTCATCCCTCCTCCTCCAGGTTTCACCTATCACCTGGTATTTCTCTCTCCCCTCCCCCCAACTTACAAGTCTATTCCTCAGCTTTTTTTCTCCAGTCCTGCAAAGAGTTTTGGCCTGGCTGCACTTTTTTCCATAGAAGTTGTCTGATCTGTTAAGTTCCTCCGGCATTTTGTGGGTGTTGTGGATAGTCTGGAGGGTTGTCAAAGTTACAACAGGACATCGATAGGATGCAGAACTGGGGTGAGAAGTGGCAGATGGAGTCCAACCCAGATAAGTGTGAAGTGGTTAATTTTGGTCAGTCAAATTTCAAGACAGAATATAATGTTGATGGTAAGACTCTTGGGAGTGTGGAATCTCAGAGAGATCTTGGGGTCCATATCCATAGACACTCAAAGCTGCTGCGCAGGTTGATAGTGTTGTTAAGAGGGCATATGGTATGTTGTCCTTCATCAACAGTGGGATTGAGTTCAAGAACAATGAGGTAATTTTACAGCTATATTTAAGACCTTAGCTAGACTCCCATCTGGAATACTGTGTTCACTGCTGGTCACCTCATTACAGGAAGGATGTGGTTACTACAGAGAGAGTGCGAGAGTGCAGAAGGGATTTACAAGGATTTTGCCTGGATTGGGGAGAATGCCTTATGAGGATAGGTTGGGTGAGCTTGGCCTTTTCTCCTTGGGGTGACGGATGATGAGAAGTGACGTGATTGAGGTGTATAAGATGATGAGAAGCAATGATCCTGTGAATCATCAGAGGCTGTTTTCCTAGGGTTGAAATGGCTAACATGAGGGGGCATAGTTTGGAAGTAGGTACAGGGGGGATGTCAGAGGTAACTTCTTTCACACAGAGTGGTACTGCCAGCGACAATGGTAGAGGCGGATACATTAGAGTATTTTTAGAGACTCTTAGATAGGTACATGGAGCTTAGAAAAATAAAGGGCTTTTTGGAGGGAAATTCTAGGCAGTTTCTCAAGTAGGTTACATAGTCGGCACAACATTGTGGGCTGAAGGGCCTGTAATGTGCTGTAGATTTCTATGTTCTGTGTTCTTAAAGTGTCGGGTGCGTGGCCCAGTGTGGGTTCCTTTTCATTTTCAGGAACAAAATTGATTTACACTGCAGCACAGAAACAAGTC
Source organism: Hypanus sabinus (assembly GCF_030144855.1). Lineage (NCBI taxonomy): Eukaryota > Metazoa > Chordata > Chondrichthyes > Myliobatiformes > Dasyatidae > Hypanus > Hypanus sabinus. The sequence continues at coordinate 18,516,628 of NC_082708.1, forward strand.
CTTCATCCCATAGAGTCTGTACTGAGCTTCTCTTTTGGTAACTCAATGGATGCACCATGTAATGAATTCATCTCTGTGGATGGTATGCAACATTCATACAGGATATGTGACAATAACAATCTGCCAATTAAACCCAAGCAAGCCAGAAGTCCCATACCTTGATGGTTCAAGTATCCTTCCTAAGGTCACTTAAGGTCAAGATCAGTCATCCCCATCTTGGAGTCACAGGGCACAACAGCACAGCAACAGGCTCTTCAGCCCATCCAATCTATGCCAACCAGGAATTCCCTAGGCCCTTCTTGGTCAGACAAATTTTCCCTTCACACAAGCCATCTGATAAACAGTTGAATAGATGGTGCCCATGTGTCTGGTCATGAGAATTTTTAAACATCTTTTTTTTTTGGCTGAAGGAAGTGAGATGAGAAAATGTCTGTGATGAGAGGGTTCTTTGATTATGTTGTCTGATTTCTCAAAGAAGTAGGAAGTGCAGGCAGATTCAATGGAGGATAGGCTAGTTTTCATGATGTTTTCAGCTGTGTCCACAAATCTGCAATTTTTGTGTGGGCATGGGCAAAGTAGCTAACCAGCTGAGATGCATCCTGACAGGATACTCTCTATAATAATTGGGGAGGGTCAGTAGGGACATGCCAATCTCCTCAGCCTTCTGAGGAAGTCTTACAGGTTTCCTTGAGCTGATATTTTGTGTTTTGTTAAAAGAAAGAGGTAAAAAAAAATTCTAACTCAAAACTGGGCCAGGAGTGGATTTTAAAATGTTTTCAAAATTTCCATTTCTTATAATGGTCTCATCTTGCTTTTTAACTGTTTGTAGAAGTTTTCGTCCAAAACAAACTGAAACAAATCACTTCCCTATGCACAAAGACGGATTTGCTTTTTATAACATTGACATTTTGTGGATGAAGTCTGTGGAACACTTCCTCAAGTATCTGAATATCTTCCTACAATGATACAAAGAATCAGCAGTATCATATTGATAGTTGTCCAGAATACTGTTCCTGATGTTTCTACCCCATGTGGTATTGGGTACATGTAAGTGTTGATTTCCAAGCCGGAATGGTTTCTACATTTACGCAATGCTAGGTTTTGGCATGAGATACAGTAGCTCTGAATCCATAATGACATGGCCTCAATATATTATTCATTATCCATGAATTAAGGGTCAATTTATAATTTCAGAAGAAGTGAATGGACTTATTTGCCATGGTTGCTATCATGATGTGTGAAGTGCATCTAGCTGCAGCTTCTAAGAAACCACGCTAAGGAGACGGAGCTGGAACTTGATGAACTCTGGATTAGTTAGGAGGCTGAAAATGTGATAGATAGGATGTATAGAGAGGTAGTTACCCCTAAGGTGCAGGACACAGGAAACTGGGTGACAGTCTGGGAGGGGAAAGGGGTTAAGGAACCAGTGCAGAATATCTCTGTGGCCACACCCTTCAATAACAGATATGTCACTTTGGATACTGTCACGGGGGGTGTAGGGATGGTGGGGAATGACCTAACAGTAGAAAGTCACAGTGGTTGAGTCTCCAGCACTGAGTCTGCCTCTGTGACTAAGAAGGGAAGTGGGGGAGAGAAGAGTTTCATTGTGGTGTTAGGAGATTCATTAGATAAGGGAAAGGACAGGAGGCTTTGTGGGAGAAAATGAGGTTGCTGAATGGTATTTTGCCCTCTGGGTGTGAGTGTTTGGGGTATCTTGTATCGAATCGTCAGCGTTCTTAAGTCGGAGGGTGAACAGCCAGAAGCTGTGGTCCAATGACATGGGAAGGATGAGCACAAGATTCTGCATAGGGAGTTCATTGAATTAGGTTCTAGGTTAAAGGGCAGGACCTCCAGGGTTGTGATCTCATGATTGCTACTCGTGCCACATGCTACTGAGGCCAGAAGTAGGATAGAGTTTAATACGTGGCTAAGGAGTTGGTGTAGGAGGGAGAGCATAAGACTGATAGGCTCTCTTCCAGGTAAGGTAGGACTCATACAGAAGGGATGATTTGTGCCAGAACTGAAGGAGGACTAATATCCTAATTAAAAGGTTCATTAATACTGTATGGTGGGGTTTAAACTGGAGTTGCAAGGAGATGGGAACTGGACTGCCAGAATAGTTAGTGTAGCGTTAGTGGAAACAGCTGTTGGTACAACCTCAGACAAAGCTAGGAGTTAAACGGTTGAGCATGGTGTGACTGGTGTCCTGAGCTGCATATATTTCTATGCAAGAAGCATCATAGGAAAGGCTGATATAGTGTTGAAGATGAAGTAACTGGATGAAAAGAGTACTGGGCTGAGACCCTTTATCAGGACTGGAAAATAAAGATGAGGAGTCAGAGTAAGAAAGTGAAGGGAGGGGAGGAAAAACCACAAGGTGACAGGGGAAACCGGGATGGGAGAGGGGAAGGGGGTGAAGTAAAGAGCTGGGAAGTTGATTGGTGAAAGAGATACAGGGGTAGAGAAGGAGGATTCTGATAGGACAGGACAGAAGGCTATGGAAAAAAGGAAAGGGAGAGGAGCACCAGAAGGAGATGATAAAGTGAGAGAGGGAAATAGGAATGGGGATTGTAAAGGGGGGGGGGGCATTATCGAGAAATCGATGTTCATGCCATCAGGGTGGAGGCTACCCAATTGGGATATACGGTGTTGCTCCTCCAACCTGACTGTGGCTTCAGCACAACAGTAGAGGATGCCATGGGCTGACATGTTGAAATGGGAGTAGGAAGAGCAATTAAAATGGCTGGCCACTGTAATATCCCGCTTTTTTGGGCAGATGGAGTGTAGGTGCTCAGCAAAGCAGTCTCCCAACTGGCATTGGGTTTCACCGATATAAAGGAGGCCACACGGAGAGCACTGGACACAGTGTATGACCCCAACAGATTAACAGGTGATGTGTTGTCTCATCTGGAAGGACTGCTTGGGGCTTGAATGGTAGTGACGTGTAGGGGCAGGAGTAGCACTTGTCCGTTTGCAAGGATAAGTGCCAGGAGGGAGATCAGTTGAGAGGGACAAATGAACAAGGGAGTTGCATAGGGAGAGATCCCTGCAGAAAGTAGGGGGGAGGGAAAGATATGCTTGGTGGTGTGACCTCACTGGAAATGGTGGAAGCTTTAGAGAACTTTGTGCTGGACATGGAGGCTGGTGGGATGGTATGTGAGGATAAGAGAAACCTCATCCTTGGTGGGGTGAGGACAGATGTGCCCTCAATCCCATCTCTACCATTTCGCATAGTTCTGCCAGCCATTTTAATTCCACTTCCCATTCCCATTCTGACAGTTCAGTCCACGGTGTCCTCTACTGTTGTGATGAGGCCATTCTCAGGTTGGAGGAGCAACAGCTTATATTCCATCTGGGTAGCCTCCAGTGTGATGGCATTTGCAGAATTCCAGTAATGGTCCCACCAACTTCTTCACCATTCCCCACCATGTCATTGAACAAATGTCTTCACTATCTATGGTTCCTCCAATGTTCTTGGTATCTGCTAACTTCTGGTCATACTGCCAAAGTTTTGCTGCCAAACGTGGATCCATGTGGCACACCACTTATTACAGAAATCCAGTCTGAAAAACACTCATCTACCACTTTACTCTGACTGTACATCGTATTTGACAGAACAATTACGTATACAATCTTAACATTTGAGCAATCCCTCCCATATTTCCTTTGGTTATTGCTTGACAATAGTGATGGAGATGCAACATAAAGATTTTTACTCCCTCATGTTGTGAGATGGATGTAAGAAATAAAATTCTAATTCTAATACTCAAAAAATCTAATTCTATCCTAAGCCAATTTTAGATTTTGTTTACCAACACACCTTGGATTCCTTACACTTTAACTGCACCAGCTGATTATGTGGAACCTTGTTAAAAGCGTTATTGAAGACCATGTTAAACATCTCTACTAGCTCTCCCCAAATTGCCTGCTCAAAAACCCAATCAGATTTGTGAGGTATGATCTCCATTGTTGGAGACCATGGTAATCAGTCCATGCTTTTCCAAACAAGCACCAATCCAGTCCCTCAGCTCCTTCTCCAACTACTCCCCTACCATTGTGGTAAGGCTCAGTAGGCCTGCGGATTCCAGGCATATCCCTAACCACCCTCTGTAAACAATGTTAGCTATCCTTCCATCTTCTGATCCTCACGAGTCCTTACAATCCAGGAGGTGCCCTCTTCACATTACAACCATCTGAGAGGAGGCAGAGGATTCAGATTCATATTTGTTCATCCCATGGACATTGAAACATACAGTAAAATGAGCCACTTGTGTAAACAGCCGACACAGTCTGAGGATGAGCTGGGGGCAGCCCAGAAGCATTGTCATACATTCCATCACCAGCATAGCATGCCCGCAATGTTCTCCAGAATAACACAGAACAGAGCAAAATGGAAGGCTACAAGCACCAAAGCAACAACATCAAAATAAGCCCCTTTGCTCCCTTCCACCCACACATATGGACAGAAGCCTGAAGAGTCATACGCAATGTTTTTAGTAACCTCTTCTTTCCCTCCACTATCAGATTTCTGTACAGTCAACGAACCCATGAACACTATCTCATTATTCACCTTTTGTTCTATATACTTATTTTGCAACCTATAGATTGGCACAGTAGCGTGGCTGTTAGCATGGCACAATAACAGCTCGGGCCATTGGATTCGGAGTTCAATTCCAATGCCCTCTGTAAGCAGTTTGTATCTTCTTCCCATGACTGCATGGGTATCCTTTGGGTGCTTCAATTTTGGGTGCAAAGATGGATTAGTTAGTAGGTTAATTGTTCATTATAGATTGTCCCATGCTTAGTCTAGGGTTAAATATGTGGATTGCTGGCTTCGGTAGGCCAGAATCTGTATCTCTGAATAAACACATTTCATGGCACACACCAGTGATAATAAACCCGATTCCGATTTCTGGCACTTCACCCACGACCAAGGAAGTTACAAAAAATTCTGCCTGAGCCACAGAAATCCCCTTTAGAGCATTTCCTTCTCTTGGACAAAGACACGCTCCAGCATACCAGCATACTGCTTCTAAAACTCCCCATGCTTCTTCCTGATGTATGTTGATAAGGATTATTTATTTCCAAACTGCCTCAAATCGCCTGGCTCCAGTTCAATTGTGCATTTTTTGCCTTTGTGAACCTGTTCTTCCTCTTAGCTACACTCTTACTTCTAATATACATATAAAAGTCAATTAAATGCAGCAGAGGATGAAGCACGCCAATTACTTTGTCTCACCATTACTTCTATATTAATCGTGATAAGTACAATTCAAAGATTTGCCAAATAATTTCAAAAAAGTCTCCTTAACTGAAAATGCAATAGATTTCAGAGTTCTGACTTTATCTATGAGACCATAGGAACAGAATTAGACCATTCAGCCCATTGTGTCCATAGGACCCTCAAAGCAGCTATGCAGGTTGACTCTGTGGTTAAGAAGGCATACAGTGCATTGGCCTTCATTATTCGTGGGATTGATTTTAAGGGCCAAGAGGTAATGTTGCAGCTATATAGGACCCTGTTCAGACCCCACTTGGAGTGCTGTGTTCAGTTCTTGTTGCCTCACTACAGGAAGGACACAGAGGAGATTTACAAGGATGTTGCCTGGATTGGGGAGCATGCCTTATGAGAATAGGTTGAGTGAACTTGGCCTTTTCTTTTTTGGAGCGACGGAGGATGAGAGGTAACCTGATAGAGGTGTTCAAGATGATGAGAGGCATTGATCGCGTGGATAGACAAAGGCTTTTCCCAAGGGCTGAAATGGCTAGCATGTGAGGGCATAGTTTTAAGGTGCTTGGAAGCAGGTACAGAGGAGATGTCAGGGGTAAGTTTTTTTATGCAGAGAGTGGTGAGTGCGTGGAATGGGCTGCTGGTGGCAGTGATGGAGGCAGAAACAATAGGGTTTTTTAAGTGACTCCTGGATGGCTACATGGAGCTTAGGAACATAGAGGGCTATGGGTAAAGCCTAGGTAGTTCTAAGGTAGGGACATGTTTGGTACAGTTTGTTGGCCGAAGGGCCTGTATTGTGCTGTACGTTTTCTATGTTTCCATCCTTTCTTAGATAAGGGGTTCAAAACTGCTCACAATACTCCAAGTACAGCCTGACCAATGCTTTATAAAGCCTCAACATCACATCCTTACTTTTATATTTTACCAAGGTACATGATCATGCACTACCCTACTCTGTATTCCATCTGCCACTTCTTTGCCCAATTTGTCTAAATCCTTCTGCAGGCTCCTTACTTCCTCAACACTACCTGCTCCTCCAACAATCTTTGTATTGTCCACAAACTTGGCCACAGAGCCTGAGCCCTTGACTGTATTCTCTTTTCACTTATGATGCATTCCTGTACATGGTTCTAATTCTACAATCAAGTTTGCAGATGACACCATGGTAATTGGCCTGATCAGAGGGGATGACGAGGTGGTCTGCAGGGATGAGGACTGGCCACGTGGTGTGCCGACAACAACCTGGCCCTTAACACCCAGAAGACCAAGGAGATCATTGTGGACTTCAGGCATGCTAGGAGCCACACTCATGTCCCCATCTAAATTAACAGAGTTGTAGTGGAACGTGTATCAAGCTTCAAATTCCTTGGTGTCCACATTTCCAATGATCTCACCTGGTCCCTGAACTCCTCCATTCTGATCAAAAAGGTGCAATAGCATCTTTATTTCCTGCGGAACATCAAGAAAGCTCACCTCTGTCCCAGGATACTGATGGACTTTTACAGCTGACCATTGACAGCATACTCACCAACCGCATCTCAGTGTGGTGTGGCAATTGTCCCGTAACGGACCAGCAAGCACTGCAGCGTATGGTGAAAACCACCCAGTGGATTAATTGCCCACCATTGAGAACATCTACCATAAACGTTGCCTGGGCAGGGCGAAAAGCATTATCAAGGATGCATCCCACCCTAACCATGGACTTTTTACTCTCCTCCCATCTGGTAGGCACTACAGGAGCCTCCACTCCTTCACCAGCAGGCACAGGAAGAGCTTCTTCCCTGAGGCTGTGACCCTGCTGAACCTCACATCACAGCGCTAAGCAATATTGCACCCATATTGGACTGTCTCAGTACTTATACATTTGTGTGCTGTAACACTTACTTTTTATTCGCAGTTATTTTGTAAATAACACTATTCTTTTACACTTCTGGTTAGATGCTAATTGCAATTCATTGGCTTTGTATCTGTACTCGGCACAATGACAATGAAGTTAAATCTAATCAATTCTGAAATCCGGATCATTGACGTATAATGTGAGAAGAAGTGGACCAAAACCAACCTTTGTGGAAGACTACCAGTCATTGACTTCCAATGAGAAATGACCCGTTTTATTCTTTCACAGAACTGACTGTAGCAGATAACCACAATAGAAGCACTTCAAGGCTATAGGAAGATGTGTGTCCACAGAGAGTAAATGTGCCTGAAGAGTAATGCTTGGACTACATAGATAACACAGGATGTTTCAGATATGACTCAGACAATACACAAGGGACAACGATTGAGAAATGATGAATGCTGTCATTGTGATGTGGGACCTAAATGGCTTTTAGGGGAACTCATTGTGTGAACATTTTCTTTGACATGCTCCTGAGATGAATTTTATAGTGCTTTTACAAGGAAGTGGCCATCAGACTTCCATACTTAAAAGCAAAATTTACTCATTTCATGTAATACCAGTGTTGAAATTAGGCAAACAAATCTGCACATTATGAGCAAATACTTCATTCCGTCTTCAATCAGGTGGCATGAAGACCGATTTCTCTAATTGCTGATAATTTGTTGTCCCTCCTCCTTCGTTCTTCTTCCATTCCCCATTCTAGCTCCCCTCTTACCTCTCCTCTTCTCAACTGCCTTTCACCCTCCCCCTCTAGTGCCCTTCATCCTTCCCTTTCTCCCATGGTCTATTCTCCTCTCCTATCAGATTCGTTCTTCTTCAGCCCTTTACCTTTGCCACCTATCCCTTGTCCCATCTTCTTTCTCACTCTCCCATCCTTCTAGCTTGGACTCCTTCACTCTCCCCTCCCCCACCACCTTCTTATTATGGCTTCTTCTGCCTTCTGTTCCAGTGCTGATGAAGGGTCTTGGTCTGACACGTCAACCCTTTATTCCTTTCCATAGATGCTGCCTCGTCTGCTGAGTTCCTCCAGTATTTTGTGTATGGTTAACTATGGGTTTCCAGTATATGCAGAATCTCTTGAGCACAATACAGTGCATTGTCTATGACCATACTTTCAATATGAGTTATTTTTATTCCTGGTGTCTTGTTAACTAATCTTTGTTGGCTGCCAGTCAAAAATATTAACAAGAACTTTTATTTGGCTCAGGGCAGGTCAGAATGGTGGCTAGATTTGTAGGTGAAGCCCAAAATGGTGGTTTTTTCATACTTCTGTCAGTCCCTGGAGGTCCAGAGTGGTAACAAGAGTCCTTGTGGGATATACATATGTGCAACATGGGTGAGAACCCGGTTAAACTCAGATCAGGGTAATTCACAGTCACAAAGACATAGGGTTGAGCAGGTTAGGTCTATAGCCGGATGTGTGCAGGAGAGACATAGCCAGAGAGAGATATACTATCGAAACAGGCCCTTCTGCTCATTGTGTCCATGCCAACCATTAAGCACCCAAGAAGACTGAGAGGTGACCTTATTGAAAATTGTAAGACTCCCAGATGGTTGATAGAGTGGGTACTGAGGAGATGTTTACTCCAGTGAGTATTTCTAGGCATAAGTGACATGGTTTCACAATAAGGGGTTCTCTCCACGGTTTGTGAAGCTTTGAAGTTCTCCCACTGACCAGAGGTGTAGGGAGGAGCATTATTATCGATTGAGTATTCAATGACAATAGTGGAGTTAAGGGATACAGTGAAACCAATACACTAGGGATTTTGGTGATAGACCAGCAGATTTTCCAGTGATCTCTGATTGGGGTTCTAGCCTAAAGAGCTTGCATGCTCTCTCCGTGACCATCTGGTTTTCCACTTGGTGCTCCGGTTTCCTCCCATATTCCAAACCATGTACGGTTAGGGTTAGTGAGCTGTGGGCATGTTATGTTGGTGCCAGAAATATAGTGACACTTCCAGGCTGCCCAGGTCTGTGTTGGTCATTGATGCAAAACAATGCATTTCACTGTATGTTTCAATTTTTTTTGATGTTTTGATATACGTGTGTTATCAAAAGAGAGAGAGAGAGACAGAAGAAAGGAAATTATATGCCAGTTAGCCCAACTTCAGTGGTTGGAAGGATGTTAAAGTTCATTATTAAGGTGGAGGTATTGGGGTAATTGGAGGCACGTGATACAATAGGCCAAAGACAGTATGATTTCCTTAAGGGAATTTTTCTTGACAAATTGGTTGGAATTCTTTGAGGAAATGGCAAGCAGAATAAACAAAGGAGAGTCAGGGGATGTTGTTTACTTGAATTTTCAGAAGGCATTTGACAGAGTGCTGCATGCGAGGCTGCTTAACAGGTTACGATTCTATGGTATTACAGAAAAATGCTAACGTGGTTGGAAATCTGGCTTGACTGATAGGAGGCAGAATGTGGGAATAAAATGAACCTATTCTGGTTGGCTATCAGTGACTAGTGGTGTTTTGCAGGTGTTGGTATTGGGACCTCTTATTTGCATGTTATATGTCTATGATTTGCATAACAGAATTGACGGCTTTGTGGCTGAGATGGCAGATGGCACAAAGATAGGTAGAGGGCCAGGTAGTGTTGAGAAAGCAGAGAGATAAAGGTCTTCTAAGCAAGACTACACTGGTGACCTATGGTAGCTCACAGAACTACTAGATACCTTAATAGATAATGTGCATCTTCTGAAATTCATTACTGCTGCCTGTTATTTGCTTTTTAAATACGTACTTCTGAACCGACTAAAAAATCTGATGCTTTCAGTGAACTAGACTCTAGAGAGTGCTGTCACTTGGGGTGAACACTGTGTCAAGACTTGATGTGGAAAACAAGCCAATGGTCAGCTCCATTACTATGTGATGATTAAAGCACTGAGCAAGATTGAGATCAACCAGGACAAGAGCGAAAAATGAACTGGCATTCAGTGGCCCCCCATCTGCGTTTGATGGGTCTCCTTCTCTTCTTGCAATTACTGTCAGGTGGGAGTTGCAGGAGTTTTGGGTCCAATGCTGCCGGGTTTTGGGGGCAATTGTTGCACTGCTGTCATCAGACTCCTGGACCAACTTCACACACTTTAGTGCTGAAATGACTCCGCAGTTGTGGACTCACTTTCGGGGTTCATGTGCCATGTGTTTTTGTTTACTTGTTTACTATTTGTGTGATTTTGTCCTCACATGGTAGCATTGTGTGTGTTCCAGTGAATTCTGCTGTGCTTCTTTGTTTTCTGGCTGCCTGCAAGCAGTTGAATGTTGAGGTTGTGTATGGTATACATATATTGAACGTTAAACTTGAACGTTGACCTGGACAGATTGTAAGAGGTGGCAGATGGAATAAAGTGCAGGGAATTGTATGATCATGTGCTTTGGTAAAAGGAATAAAGGGGAGAAAATTCAGAAATCCCAGGTTCAAGGAGACTTGAGAGTCCCCCTGCAAAATTCCCTAAAGGTTAACTTACAGATTGAGTGGGTGTTAAGGAAGCAAATGCAATGTTAGCATTTATTTCATGAGAACTACAAAATAAAAGTAAAGATGTAACCCTGAGGCTGTATAAATCATTGTTCAGACCACACTTGGAGTATTGCCAGCAATTTGGTCCTCTTTTCAAAGAAAAAAATGTACTAGCTTTGGAGGCGGACCAGAGGAGTTCACGAGAATGATTGCTGGAACAAAAAGGTTCATTACAGTATGAGGAGTGTTTGATGCCTCTGGGCCTGTACTTGCTGCAGTTTGGAAGAATGAGGAAGAATCTCACTGAAACCTATTGAATATTGAATATTGAAAATTGACCCACCAGCCTCTGGGTCCAACACAATTCTTCGTAACTTCCACCACCTCCGATGGGATCCAACTACCAAGCACATCTTCTTCTCCCCCCCTTTCTGCTTTCCACAGGGATCGCTCCCTATGTGACTCCCTTGTCCATTCATCACCCCCATCCCTCCCCACTGATCTCCCTCCTGGCACTTTACCTTGTAAGTGGAACAAGTGCTACACCTGCCCTTACACTTCCTCCCTCACCACTATTCAGGGCCACAGACAGTCCTTCCAGGTGAGGCAACACTTCACCTGTGAGTTGGCTGGTGTAATAAACTGCGTCCGGTACTCCAGTGTGGCCTTCTATATATTGGTGAGACCCGACGCAGACTGGGAGACTGTTTTGCTGAACACCTATGCTCTGTCTGCCAGAGAAAGCAGGACCTCCCAGTGGCCACACATTTTGACTCCATATCCCATTCCCATTCTGATATGTTTATCCATAGCCTCCTCTACTGTCAAGATGAATCCAAACTCAGGTTGGAGGAACAACAACTTATATTCCATCTGGTTAGCTTCCAACATGATGGCATGAACATTGATTTCTCTAACTTCTGTTAATACCCCTCCTCCCCTTCTTACCCCATCCCTTATCAATCTATCTATCTATCTATCTATCTATCTATCTATCTGTCTGTCTGTCTGTCTGTCTATTTATCTATCTATCTATCTGTCTGTCTGTCTGTCTGTCTGTCTATTTATCTATCTATCTATCTATCTATCTATCTATCTATCTATCTATTTATCTATCTATTTATTCATTTATTCATTTTATTTATTTATTTATTTGTTTGTTTGTTTGTTTGTTTGTTTGATTGTTTGTTCGTTTGTTTATTATTCTCTCCTCCCCCTCTTTTTTCCTCTCCTTTTTTTGTTTTTTTCCCCCCTTTTTTTCTCTCTCTCAGCCCCTCTCACAATCACTCCGTGCCTGTTCTCCATCTCCTACTGGTGCTCCCCTCACCCTTTCTTTCTCCCTAGGCCGCCTGTCCCATGATCCTTTCCCTTCTCCAGCTGTGTATCTCTTGCCAATCGGCTTTCCAGCTCCTCCCCCTCCTGTCTTCTCCTATCATTGCAGGTCTCCTCCTTCCCCTCCCACTTCCAAATCTCTTACTTTCTTTTCTTTCAGTTAGTCCTGACGGAGGGTCTTGCCCCGAAACGTCGACTGTACCTCTTCCTATAGATGCTGCCTGTCCTGCTGCATTCTACCAATGTTTTGTGTGTGTTGCTTGAAATTCCAGCATCTGCAAATTTCCTCGTGTTTGTGTTTTGAATATTGAAAGGCCTAGGTAGAGTGGACGAGAACAGAATGTTTCCTTCTAGGACCAAAGGGCACAGCTTCGGAATAGAGGGACATCCCTTTCAAACTGAGTTGAGGAGGAATTTCTTTAGCCAGAGTTCTCTGAATCTGTGGAATTCATTGTCTCAGACAGCTGTGGAGGCCAGGTCATTGGGTATTGTTAAAATTAAGGTTGATAAGTTCTTGATTATTAAGGACGTTAAAGGTTTTGAGGAGAAGACAGAAGTATTGGGGTTGAGAGCCATAATACATCACCCATGAAGAAATGGTGGAATAGACTTGATGGGCCAAATTCCCTAATTCTGCTCCTATATCTTATAACGGTGAGTTGGATTACAAGAAGGAGACAGAGCACCTAGTGACCTGGTGTCTTGAAAATGATCATTCCCTCTATATCAACAAAGTGCTGGTCATTGACTTCAGAAGGAAGTGTAGGGGTGGTACACATGCTCCTCTCTACATCAATGAAGATGTTTAAGTTCCTAGGTGTGAACATTACTAAGAGCTCTGTGGCCAAGCTTCCAAAGATAGGTGGAAGGGGAGGTAGTGTTGATGTAAGAAGGAGAAGGACAGATCAGACAGTTCAATACCGTATCGAGAATTGTAAACTCATACACTTTGCTGGAAGGCATAAAGATGTAGATTATTTTGCAAACAGGGAGAAAATCAAAATTAAGAATGCAAAGAGACTTTAGAATCTTTGCACAGGATTCCATAAAGGTTAACTTTGAGGTTGAGTTGGTGGTAAGGAAGGCAAATACAAAATTAGCATTCATTTCGAGAGGACTAGAATATAAGAGCAAGTATATAATGCTTTATTAGGCATTCGTCAGACTGCACTTGGAATATTGTGAGCAGTTTTGGTTCCCTTGTCTAAGAAAAGATGTGCTCGCATTGGAGAGGGTCTAAATGAGGTTCACAAAAATAATCCCAGGAATGAAAGGATTAATGTATGAAGAGCATTTGATGGCTCTGAGCCTATATTTACTGGAGTTTGGAAGAATGGGGATGGAGGGAAGAATCTCACTGAATCCTATTGAATATTGAAAGGCCTTGATAGAGTGGGTATGGAGAGGGAATTTCCTGCAGTGGGTGATTCTTGGTCCAAAGGGCTCAATCTCAGAATACAGGAATGGCCCTTTAGAATAGATATGGGAGGAATTTCTTTAGTCAGAGGGTGGTGAATCTGTGAAATTCATTGCCAGCTGTGGAGGCCTAGTCATTGAGTATTTTTAAAGTGGAGTTTGATACGTTCTTGGTTGGTCAGAGCATCAAGGTTTACGGGGAGAAGACAAGAGAATGGGGTTGAGAGGGATAATATATCAACCATGATCGAATGGTGGACAAACTCAATGGGTGAAGAGGCCTAATTCTGTTCCTATGTTTTATGGACAAGTTAAGATCATCTTTAATCTTAGTCTTCAGTTATTATTTATTATTTTGGTTACCATCCCATCACAATTACTCTTTTTTTAAATTTTTCATAGTATTCAGTTAAAATTTCTAGTGTATCATGTAAATTTTAAAGGGAGCATGGGAATGGTCAGCGGCAGGAGAACAAGGGAACAAGAAAACCCAAGTGATGTGAAGACAATGTGTGACCAGGTGACCCCACAGTGGAAAGAGATGCAGGAACTGGGGCCTTAGTGAGTGGAAAGGAAGCACAGGATGCATTATCTCAGAAGCCAGGTGACAAACCAAACTATTGGCATTTCCAAATAATCCAATAGCAGATTATTGGAGTCTCATGCCATTGAGAATGGATATGATGCGGCGTTTGGTGTAATACTGTTACAGCACAAACGACTTGATTCAATTCTGCTGCTATCTGTAAGGAGTTTGTCCATTCTCCCTGTGATTGTGTGGGTTTCCTCCACATGTTCCACTTTCCTCCCACATTCTACAGATGTATGTGTTAAAATTCTGGTTTAACGTGGTGCTGGTGAATCTCAGTGGCTTCTGGCTGGTGACTCACAAAACAAGGAAACAACTGAGTACTTTGTTAGTCACACTTTTTATAGGAAACCATCGTTGCAAGTAATAGTCTGTAACTTTTCTTTGGACTTGAAGGCAACTTGATGTGGCAGAACTGAGGCAAGGTGAGGCAGTGGGCCCGCCGCTGAGAACGAAAAAATGCTCGAGGTTCGATCGTTTTAAACGCCATGCTGAATCAGAAAGGTCGATTACAGGGTGAAATGAGGCTGCAAGGTCCGGATATCAGAGTGTATCGATTCAACTGAACTCGATGTTTGGACAGAGACTTAAGTGCCATGCCAAATTGGAAATGTTGGTTACGGGCTTAAACTAGGGGTGAGGTCCAGGCACCAGAATGTATTGAACTCAATGTTTGGATAGAGATTTAAGCACAGAGGCAAATCAGAAAGTTTCGGTACTAGCCAAATCAAGGTGCTAGGGTCCTGGCCTCAGACTGTATCAAGATGATTAAGTCTGATGTTTGGACATCGATTTAAGCACCGGGCCAGATTGAAAAGGTCGGGGTGTTGGGGCCCAAGGCAAGGGACGGGCCAGTTCAAATCCCTGTTCCACGACTCGGCTCTGCGCTGAACTTTGGGATTCTTTTTGCAGATATCATTTCAAAGCGGTATTTGCTTGTGGTTATTGTTTGTATGATGTGCTTTTTGTTCTCTGCATGCTGGGTGTTTGACGGTCTTCTTTTTGATACGGGCTCTCCTTAGTTTCCTTGTTTCATGGCTCCTGTTAGGAGGTGAATCTCAAGGTCAGTGTGACAGCTGGTTCTTTGCTTGCAAAGATCAGCAGGGAAGAAGAATCCTCAGGAGAGATGGCCCGATTGTTGGTGACAGCAGAGGGCAGTTCTAGATCGGCAGACTCCAGAGCAGTAGGGACACGGGAACAGCTGAGATGTGGGGGCTCATGTGGTAGGATACTTCCTGCATCTCCTCTTCTCTTCAGCAGTCACTGTTTTGGATTCCTTGAAATTTCTGACTGCTCCGTGGATCAGTGTTCTCCAGCCACTGCTGCAAGCTATTGACGTTGATGCTCGCCTGAGAGAGCTGCTGCTTAACTTGATCTTACACAGGGCACCATGATCTCTCTTGCCCTGAGAGAGTTCTCCGTAGAGTACTGCTTTCGGAAACCTGGAGTTGTCCACGGCCTGGCCAGCAAAGCTCCCTAAACAGCAGAGTGGTTTTGATGTTTGGAAGTTGAGCCTTCTCCAGGACCTGGTTGTTGGGGACACAATCCTTCTCGAGGACACCCATAACGGAGCAGTGGCAGCACTGATGGAAACATTTGGGAACAGCTTCTTTCCAGCTGTGATAAGACTGCTGAACAGATCCTGACCCAGATCTGGGTTGTACCTTCCAAATATCACGACCTGACTTGCACTACCATACTTTCCCTTTTCTATTTTTGAATTATGATTTATAATTTAAATTTTTATTGCATTTACTTCGATTTGTACTTCAGGGAGCGCGAAGCGCAGAAACAAATATCACTGTGATGATTGTACGCTCTAGTATCAATTGTTTGGTGGCAATGAAATATTTGTATTTGAGCAACTAGGTTTGCTTGCGGTACAAGACCCAGCATTGTTGTGGTGACAGCAGCCTTGTATACCTCAATTTTTGTGGACAGATGTAGCTACTGGTTCCTCCACATACGTTCCTGGAGGTGCCCGAAGGCACTGTTGGCTCTGGCGGATGGATTGTCATCGTCCCTCACTACCACAGCATCATTGGAGACAACACGGCCCAGGTAGGTGAACGGCTAAACTGTGGCCGTGAACGGTGATCTGAGGTGGATTATGATGGAGGATCATTGTTTTTTTCAGACTAAAAGTTAACCCAAAATCCCTTACAGCCTTGGTGAACGGGCTGACTGCAGTCTGTAGCATGTCCCCTGTGTAGGTGAGAAGAGCACAGTCATCTGAATATAGTAGCTCGAGAATGGATTCTTGCATGGTTTTTGACTGGACAAGAAGGTGGCGGAGGCCGAAGCTATTTCCGTCAGTGTGAAACCGAATGTACGTGCTCTCCAAGGTGTTCTCTTTTGTTTCCCACAGCATCTTGCTGAAAAAGACGGCAAAGAGCACCGGTGGTGAAACACAGCCTTGTTTCACACCGGTACTGCTGTGGAATGGGTCAGAGAGGTCGCCTTTGTGTTTAACCTGACCGCTTTGTCCTTTATGGAGCTGCTGCAGGATGGTGAGGAATTTCAGGGGACAGCCGAGCTTCAACAGAATCGTCCAGAGACCAACACGGCTGACTGTATCAAAGACTTTGTCAGGTAAATGAATGCCGTGTATGACCCCATGTTCAGTTTACGACATTTCTTCTGTATTTGCCACAGGACAAAGATCATGTCAGACGTGCCTCTGTTCAGTCTGAATCCCCACTGACTCTCTGTGAGGTTTCTTTCGGCAATGATAGGGATGATTCTGTCCAAGGTAATTCCAACAAGTATACATGCGTATAATATATTTATACACTTTGAACTTCGAACTTTAGTAGGGGAATTGGTCACATGGATGCAATTGGGCAGAGTGTGCTTTTTGAGTTAGATACCGTGCTGTCTCTCTGAATAAAAATAGATAAAATAAATAAAGATCTGACGCTTTTGAATTTAATTACTGGTAGAGTTGGATTGAGGTACCTTATGTTCATAAGTGATTGTCTTCTCTGCTTAACAGAAAAAGCCTAGCACAGTAGGCCTAACTTCTGCATACCAACACCAGTCAGTGCAAGTTCAGCTCCACTCAGCACCAGACGATGGTGAAGTGGTGAGAAAGAAGGACTTGACACAGTGCAGAGAGCCTCGCTGCAGTTTTTTTAAGATAAGCTTTTATTTACAATGGAGCTGCAAATCAAATCAAGACTGGTCTTATCATCCAGTTGGATGCCCATTTGGAGTGCCACTCCCACAGAACATAGAACAGTAACACACAGTAACAGGCTTACAACGTCCCTGCCATGTATGATGCCAGATTAAATTTATCCCCTCTGGCTGCACATAATCCAAAACCTTTCTTTCCTGCATGTCCACATGCCTGTCTAAATGCCTCATAGACGCCACTATGATTTCAATAACCACCACCACCTTTGGCAGGTACTTACCACGGCAGCTATTGAAGTTCGGGAAAACTCTGCAAAAAGAAGCACAAATGGCTGAACATTCTCAGCATGTTGTGTAACATCTGAATGGAGAAGAGGTTGGTTGCGATTATGCGGGCAGTGGGCTAATTAGCCCCCTTGTGATTTTTGATCTCGACACTTGAGATTCAGTTTCACGTGACCCTGCCACTTTGATCTGGCCCACGCTTTCATTAACCAGGTCCAATACTTGCCTTTGTTGAATCTTGTTCCCCTTGACATAGGATATCCAGTTTGTGGGGGTTTAGCAAGGTTTAATAGGGGTGTGCTTACGGTCTGTGGGGCCAAAGCCAGGGTTAATCGGGGAATGTGTCCCTTTTGGACTTTAGGATTAGGTTTGTGTGCTGGGCTGGTGGAGGTATATATCGGGTATGTGGGGGTTTAGCAGGGGTCAGTCGGGGTGTGCTTAGGGTTTGTGGGGCTGGAGCCAGGGCTAGTCGGGAAGTGTTTAGGGTTTGTGGGGGTGTGTGCCCCTTTTGGACTTCAGGGTTAGGTTTGAGTGTTGGGCTGGTGGATGTATATATATATATATCGGGTTAGTGGGGTTTAGAAAGGGTTAATCGGGGTCAAAGATGCTAGAATGCCCAGTGGGAGAGGGGAAAAGAGAATGAACAGTGTGGGATGGTCCTGGAGTACCTTAGCTGCTTTCCCAAGGTAGTGGGAAGTGTACGCATAGTCAATAGAAGGGAAGGCTTCATTGATCTACAGGAGTGATGAGATGAAAGCATGACTATCGTGGATGGAGGGGAGAAGGGGGTTAGGTCTGTCTCTCTTTCTGCAGATGCCACCTGATCTGCTGAGTACTTCCAGCATCTTCTGCATTTAGTTTGGATCTGAAGGGTTTTTGTTTGATTTTCAGTTCAATTCAATTGCTTTTCATGAGAACCAAAAACAAAAGAGATATATAACAATCTCTAAATAGCAGTGAGACAAGGAGAAAGCGGAAGGTAAAAATGAAAGGGAAGTCTACACAAATAACTGTGTAGCTAAGCTAAGCCGTATTCAAGCTGGATGATGTCACCACTATTGTAGGGTGAATCAAGGTTAATAATGGGTCAGCATATAGGAGGGAGATTGAAAATCTAGCTGAGCGATGCCATAGCAACAACCTGCTACTTAATGTCAGCAAGACCAAGGAGCTGATTATTGACATCAGGAAAAAGAGACCAATGATCCACGAGCCAGTCCTCAGCAGAAGATCAGAGATGGAGAAGGTCAACAACTTAAAATTCCTCAGTGATATTTTTTCGGAGGACTTGTCCTCAGCCCATGCATGTAAGTGCAAGTTTGAAGAAAGCACAGCCATGTTCCTATTTCATTAGGAGCTTGTGGAGATTCAAAATGACATCTAAAACTTTGACAAACTTCTATACATGTGTGGAGGAGAGTACATTGACTAGCTGCAACTAAAAGAATGATTAGGAGGGAAAAGATGAAATATGAAAGCAAGCTAGTAAGTAATATCAGAGGACTGGAAAATTGCAAATGTCACTCCACCCTTTAAGAAAGGAGGAAGACAGCAGAAAGGAAATTATAAACCAGTTAGCCTGACCTCAGTGGTTGGGAAGATGTTGGAGTCAGTTGTTAAGGATCAGGTTATAGAGTACTTGGCGACACAGGACAGAATAGGACAAAATCACCATTTTCCTTAAGAGAAAATCTTGCCTGACGAACTTGTTAGAATTCTTTGAGGAGATTACAAGTCGGAAAGATAAAGGGAATGCAGTGGATGTTTTATATTTGGACTTACAGAACGCTTTTGACAAGGTGCCACACATGAGGCTGCTTACTAAGGTAAGAGCCCATGGTATTACAGGAAAGTTACTGGTATGGTTAGAGCATTGGTTGATAGGTAGGAGGCAGGTAGTGTTGAGGAAACAGGTAGGCTGCGGGGGGACTTAGACAGATTAGGAGAACGGGCAAGAAAGTGGCAAATGAAATATAATGTTGGAAAACGAATGGTCATGCACTTTGGTAGTGGAAATAAATGTGCAGACTATTTTCTAAATGTGGCACCCTAAAGGTTGACTTGCAGGCTGAGTTGGTGGTGAGGAAGGCACATGCAATGTTAGCATTCATTTCAAGAGGTCTAGAATACAAGAGCAGGAATACGATGCTGAGGTGTTATAAGGCACTGGTGAGGCCTCACCTTGAATATTGTGAACAGTTTTGGGCTCTTTATCTCTGAAAAGATGTGCTAGCACTGGAGGGGGTTCAAATGAGGTTCACAAGGATTATTCTGGTAATGAAAGGGTTATCATATGAGGAACATTTGATGGCTCTGGGACTGTAATCGTTGGAATTTAGAAGGATGAGGGGGATCTCACTGAAACCTTTCGAATGTTGAATGGCCTAGACAGAGTAGATGTTTCCCATGGTGGGATAGTCTTTAGGCAAGAGGGCACAGCCTCAAGATAGAGGGGTATCCATTTAAAATAGAGATGCAGAGAAATCTCTTTAGCCAGTGGGTGGTGAATTTGTGGAATTTATTACCACAGGCATCTGTGAGGTTCATGTCATTGGATATATTTAAAGCAGAGCCTGATAGGTTCTTGATTGGACATGCCATCAAAGGTTATGGGGAGAGGGCTGGGGAATGGGGCTGAGGAGGGGAAAAAGAATCAGCCATGATTAAATGGTGGAGCAGACTCGATGGACCAAATGGCCTAATTCTGCTGGTATGTTTCATGGCCTTATGGCCTTACTAAATATGTAAATCCATTTCTTGCCAACAGTGCCACGCCACCACCTATGTCTTCCTGCCTCTATTTTGATACAAAGTATATACTGTACTTTGATGTTAAGCTTCCAACTCTGGCCGTCTTTCAGCCACAACTCAGTGATGCCCATCTAGTTGTGCCACTAGTTTGTCTACCTTATTCCAAATGCATTTAAATACGGCACCTTTAGTCCTGCATTCTTTGCCCTTTTGAATTTTGCCTCTGTGGTACAATTCAACTCATTGCTCTGTCTACATTTGTACCCACCCATCGGCTTTTCCTTCCTTTATTCATGTTATATCCATCATCTACTTGTAAACCTGCTGGCTGATCCTCAGCTCTGTCCCTGCCACATTAACTTAAAACCGCTCGCAACAACTCTAGTAAACCTGCCCACAAGAATATTGGTCTTCTTTTAGGTTCAAGTGCAACCCGTTCCTTTTGTGCAGGTCACACCTGCCCCAGACGGGGTATCAGAATCATTACGTGCAGCAGGGAAGCAGGTACAATAGATGCCTGTAGATAAACATTTCATGTGTGTAGAATTGATGGGTAAGGATTATGTGCATACAGAGGTGATGTAGTTTAATTTGGCATTGTCTTCAGCACAGACATCATGTGCTGAAGAGTCTGATCCTGTCTTAATATGACCTATGTTATATGCTGTTCACAGTCATTTAGAGTGTTATCTGTTAACACAATGGTGAGTGCAAAAGGTTGTATAATGAGAAGAATATGAACCATAAGGAGAGGTTGAACAAACTTGTATTGTTTTTTCTGGAGTGTCAGAGAGTGAGGCGTTGACCTGACGGAAAACTGTGTAATAATAGGAGGCACAGACAGATTAGATGTTCTGAATCTTTATTGTTCCCCTGGGATGAAAATCTCAAAGTCAAATTTATTACCAAATATGTGTACCAAATACTGTCTAGTGATTAATTTTTGTGCAGCATTTACAGGAAAATAAAGAAATACAAAATAATATATGAATAAAGACAGATAAGCAATGTGCAGAAAAGACAAATTGTGCCAATAAAAAAATACCGAGAGCATGAGTTGTAGAATCCTTGAAGTGGAGGAATCATTTCAAAGTTGTGGTGAAGTTCACCCACTAAATGCAGAATTTCTTGGTGGCCAGACATCTTGACACCGACTCCCATTCCCGTTCTGACATGTCCGTCCACGGCCTTGTCTTGTGCCATGATGAGGCCCTCAGGAACGAGAAGAAACTCTTTATATTCTGAACACAAGAAAATCTGCTGGTGCAGGAAATCCAAGGCGATACACACAAAATGCTGGAGGTATTCAGTAGGTCAGGTAGCATCTATGGAAAAGAAAAAACTGTCAATGCTTCAGGCCAAGACCCTCATCAGGACTTATATTCCATCTGGGTGCCCTTCAACCTGATGGAATGAATATTGATTCTACTTCCAGTAAAAAATTAGTTCCCCTCCCCTCTTCTTCTGTGCCCAACTCTGAGTGCTTCCTTTTTCTCACCTGGGTCCACTCCTCTGTTCTCCTATTATAGTCCTTCCTCTCCAGCCCTTTATCTCTCCTACCCACCTGGTTTCACCTATATATTCTAGCTATCCCCCTTTCCCTCTCTTCAACTTTTTATTCTAGCATCTTCTCCCTTCTTTTCAGTACTGATGACAAGTCTTGGCCTGAAATGTTGTCCCGTTATCTTTTCCACAGCTGCTGCTTGATTTGCTGAATCCCTCCAACATTTTGTGTGTGTTACTGTGGTGAGTGAAGTTATCACTGATTTAGAAGCCTTATTGTTGTAGGGTAACAAATGTTCTGGAAGTTGGTGGTGTGGGATCTAAGGCTGATGGTAGTTGTGAGAAGTGAGAGTGGGAAAGTTTAACGGGATGTGCAAGGTAAGTTTTTTTTACACAGAATAAAGGGTGCCTGGTCAATGATGCCAAAGATGGTGGAAGCATGTTTAAGACACATTTGAACAATCGCGTGAACAAGAAAGGAATAGAGATATGTTCTTGTATTGGAGAGGGTCCGGAGTAGGTTTACAAGAATGATCCCGGAAGTGAAAGTCTTGACTTATGAGAAACATTTAGTGACCTTGGGTCTGTGCACTCACTGGAGTTTTGAAAAACGAGGGGCATCTAATCGAATTTTGAAAGGCCTTGATGGATTGGATGCGGAGAAGATGTTTCCAATATTGGAGGAGTGTGGGACCAAAGGGCACAGCCTCAGAATAAGAGGGCATTCCTTTGGAACAGAGATAAGGAGGAATTTCTTTAGCCAAAGGGTGATGAATCTGTGAAATTCATTGCCACACACTGTTGTGGAGGCCAAGTCTTTAGGTATATTTTCAGTGGAGCTGGATAGTTTCTTGACTAATCAGGGCATCAAAGGTTACGGGGAGAAGTCAGGAGAATGGGGTGAACAGGGATAATAAATTTTCCATGATGGAATGTCAGAGCAG
Source organism: Hypanus sabinus (assembly GCF_030144855.1). Classification (NCBI taxonomy): domain Eukaryota; kingdom Metazoa; phylum Chordata; class Chondrichthyes; order Myliobatiformes; family Dasyatidae; genus Hypanus; species Hypanus sabinus. The sequence continues at coordinate 18,539,175 of NC_082708.1, forward strand.
CCTTGATAGTTCAAGTAGCCTAATTCTGCTCCTGTGTCTTATGGTCTTACGTGCAGCTAGATGAGATTAATTAAATAGTTAGCTCAGAACTGATAGACCAAAGGGCCTTTCCCCTGTTCAATATTTAATGTTTTATCATTCAACTTCAAAGGGAATTGCACAAAGAGAGACCAAGTTACATTTTGAGCTTAGTGTCCATGCTTGAGTCATATTTCATTGAGGGCAATCTGATGAAGGTGCTTAAAGTAATAAAGATTTTAGTCACCATAAATAAATCAGGGATTTCAAGCTGAGAAGCCACATCCTCAGCTTCTGAGACAAATCATTTCAGAATGCAGAAGGGAACATAAGAAATAGAAGCAAGAGAGGCAGAAGATCTACTGCTCCACCAATCAGTCAGAGTGCGACTGATCCGGTCTCCGCCTCAGTAAAACTTCCCCGTCCTCAGATCATGTCAAGTTTATTGTCACTATGTCCGGGTACATAGTGGGTGGCAGGGTGGGGATACATCTTTACCAAAAGAGCCATAAGATCAACCATGAAGTCATGGGAGTAGGTGGTAGATGGTCGTGCGAGCAGCAGATGCATGTCACAAATGCTGGCACTGCGACCATTGACGCCAGGCAGACAGTCTCTGAAGAGTATTGATAATGGCTAGGGTCATCCTTTTTTTTAAGACACTGCCCAGAAGGTGGCAGTGGCAAACAACTGTAGAAAACTTTGCCAGGACCAATCAGTGGTCATGGCAAAGACTCTAACTGCCCACGTCATACATTGTACACAATGATCGAGCACAGATACATGTACTAACTGCACAGGCTCAAAGAAAAACTTAGTTGAAGAAGCATAGCATCAAGAATGTAGCAAACAAAAATTATTGAAGAAAGAACCCAATCAAGAAACAAAAATATGATGTTTATTGTAGTACAAATGACTCAATTGGTCACTATGTTGCTATACTGAGGCAGTGATTAGGGTTGTGCAAGTTGCTTCAGGAACCAAATAGTTGATTGGGAGTACAGTAGTTGCTCTTGGATCTGTTGGTGTGGGACTTCAGGCTTATGTGACTCATTCTGGTTTAAATTGCTGTCACTTTGCATGTACACCCAGTGGCCACTTAATTAGATACATGCATGGGATCTGGTGTGGTCTTCTGCTGTTGTAGCCCATTTACTTCAAGGTTTGACATGTTGTGTGTTCAGAGATGCTCTTCTGTACACCTCTGTTCTAACATCTGGTTATTCTGAGATACTGTGGCCTTCCTGTCAGCTTGAATAAGTCTGGCCATTCTCCTCTGCCCTCTCTCATTAACAAGGCATTTTCACTCACAGGACTGCTGCTCACTGGATATTTTTGTGGGTTTTTTTTGGGGTATTTTTGCGCCATTCTCTTTAAAGTCTAGAAATTGCTGTGCATGAAAATCCCAAGAAATCAGCAGTTTCTAGAGACTCAAACCACCCTGTCTGGCATCTACAATCATTCCACAGTCACTTAGATCACATTTCTTCCTCTATTCTGACGTTTGGCTGAACGACAACTGAACCTCTTGGCCATGAATGCATGGTTTTATACATTGCCTTTCTGCCACATGATTGGCTAATTAGATGTTTGTTTTAACGAACAGGTGTACAGGTGTACCTAGTAAAGTGGCCATTGAGTGTATGTAATGACTTTACTTCCACATCACTCTTAATGGATAAAATTCCTCACCTTCACCTGAAATAGGGGACCTATAATTCCCAGATTTAGGAGTTCCAGCAAGGGAGGATTTCAATTAACCTCCATTAAAACCTTATATACATTCAACATATTTTGAGGTAATTTTTGGTTTTTCAGATTGGTAATTGAAGGGAATTGAGTTAAAGTGATTGGCTAGGGGATTAGCAATCTGTTTAGATCTAGAATACAGTGTGTGAAGGTAGATTTAATTACTTTCAATGAGTGTTAGATGAGAGATCAAAAGGGCAACATTATGCACTGAAAGTGGAAGAACAATGGAGGGAAGCAAATTGGAGGGCTCTTTCCAGTACCCAGCAGAAACTTCAAACAAGAGAAAATCTGCAAATGCTGGAAATCCGAGCAAAACACACAAAATTCTGGAGGAACTCAACAGGCCAGGCAGCATCTGTGAAACAAAGTACTGTACAGTCAATGTTTCGGCCCGTACATGTACTTCATTCCCTGGATGCTGCCTGGCCTGCTGAGTCCCTCAAGCATTTTTTTGTGTTACCAGCAGAGACTTAATGAGTTGAGGTGTCTCCTCTGAACCTCTATCAGCTAGTGCAATGACAATACGATAGAGGAATGTTGGGCTTTCGGTATAAGGAGAGACAGGGTAAGTTGGGGCTTATTTTCCCTGGAGCAGAGTAGTCTGAGGGGTGATGTTTTAAAGGTAAATAATAACCTGAGAAGCATAGATAGGGTGAGTAGTTGTTATGGAAACACCAATGCCCAAGAATAGGAAAGTCTACAAAAGTAATGGATACAGCCCAAGAAAAATCCTTCCCACCATTAAACACATCTACAAAGGGTGTTGCCACAAGAAGGTGACATTCATCATCAAGGACCCAAACATCCAGCCCATATTCTCTTCTCACTGCTGCCATTGGGAAGGAAGGGCAGGTTCAGGGAACGTTCAACAATCAGGCCCCTGAGCCAGTGTTGATAACTTCACTCACCTCAACGCTGCACTGATTTCAGAACTTATCTGCTCACTTTCAAGCACTGTACAACTCATGTTCTCAATATTATTTATTTACATATTTATTTATTATTGTTAGCTCTTTTTGTATTTGCACTTTGTCTTCTCTTGCGCATTGATTGTGTGTCAGTCTCTGTGTACAGTTCTTCATTGATTCCATTGTATTTCTTTGCTCTACTGTGAATGCCCGCAATAAACTGAATCTCAGGGTAGTATATACATACTTTCAGAATAAATTTACTTTGAACTCTTGAAAGTTGAATGGTCACATTCTGTTTTCCTCGGGTGGTGGAGTTTAAATTTAAGGGGCATGGATTTAGGGTGAGAAGGGAAAATCTGAAAGAGGACATTAGCACTAATTTTTTTTCACACTGAAGGTGGTGGATGTCTGGAACAAGCTAACAGAGGAAGTGATGGAGACGGAAACTATTACTGCAGCTTTAAAGGAATTGAGAGAGTTACATGAATAGGAGGGGTTTAGAGAAGCATGAGTCAAATGTTAAAATGTTAAAAGTGGGGTTAACTCAGGTAGGCAACTTGTTTGGCATATGGATGAGTTGGGCTGAAGGTTCTGTTTCTGTGCTGTGTAACCATAAGACTCAAATATCACTTTGCAATCCACATTTGAAATAAATCTCCTTAAAGATTCAAGATTAATTCCCAGTACACAAGTGCCAAGGAAACATAGTGGTTAGGGCGACACTATTAGAGCCTGGGGCGCTCTGGGGTTCAGAGTTCGATTCCAGTGACACTCTGTATGGAGAATCTGTTAGTCATCCCCATGGAATGCATACGTTTCCCCCCCGCTGCTCCGGTTTCCTCCCACGGTCCCAAGATGTCCCGGGTTGGTTATTTGGTTATTGCATGATTAAGTTAGGGTTAATTGGGGCTGTGGGGTTGCTGAGGCAGTGTAGCTCGAAGGGCCAGAAAGGCCTACTCCACACTATTATCAATAAATAAATAAACAAATACATAAATAAATAAAGTGTGAAGGAGAACCAAATAATTATTATTCTGGATCCAATGCAGAATAAGATGAAGAGCACAATAATAATAAAAAAACCACAATAATATACAGAATTCGCAAAAGTCTTAGGCTAGGTGCCTAAGACTTCTGCACAGCACTGTAAATACGTAAGATAGCCTATATACATAGATTGTATGTCTGTAAAGTGACATACAATGTCTTGCAGCTGATGATTAGACTCAGCCTTTACCGTATGGTAAATTGAGCGTCTATGAACAAATCCCTATCCTCGTTGCTCTATGAATTAAGGTTTGCAGCAGATATTTGATGGTTTGTGTGGCTTGTATTATTTTGTTGTGCTTAGCAATTGGCAGGGCAGCAGTCAAAATCTGGGTAGATCATGCCCCCTGTTGTCTGGATAAAAACACTGCAAGGTTGAAGAAGTGATAACACGGCAACAAAGTTAGGTGAACGCACACAAAGTGCTGAAGGAACAAGCACATCTACGAAAAGGAATAAACAGTCAATGTTTCAGGCCAGGAATGGGAAGGAAGGGGGAAGAAGTTCATCAATGTAATTTATTTTGGGAATTATGTGGGCTTTCCCTTGAAAAGCTAGCATTTGAACTTATGTCAGACATCTCCAGAACAAAGTGGAAGGATGAAGTGACTTGTCAGAAAGAAAGTGATGTGAATGTTTAGGGGCAAAGCTCATGGTTGTACTTGTGGACTAATTATCATGTTGGTTATTAAAATAACTTGATTGTCACAACAAGAAGTGTAATACTTGAAGTTGAACTGAAATATCACTAACAGCAAACATTAACTTTTTTTTCCTCTATGAAGATGTTGACTGCTTTACTGAGGCAGCAAAAATTGAAGACATAGTCCATGGAAGAGAGTTTTTACCAGTCGTCACGCTCTGCTCTGCCTGGATCTGCAAAAAACTGCAGCGAGTGCAGCAGAACATATCACAGAAACCAGCTTCCCTTTTGTGGACTCTGTCTAAACTTCTCTCTGTATCAGTAAAGAAGCCAGCACAATCAAAGACTCTACCAAACCTAGGCATACTCTTCTCACCTCTTTCATTAGGCCAAGAACCTGAAAGGGCAGTCCTTCAGCCTTTATTTCTTTCAACAAGCAGCTTCCCAGCACTTTACTTCACCCCCTCTCCATCCTGTTTTCACCCATCACCTACCATCGTTGTATTTCTGCCTCCACTCCCTCCACCTTCTTACTCTGACTCCCCATCTTCTTTTTCCAGTTTTGATGAAGGGTCTCAGCCTGAAACATTGACTGTTTACTCTTTTCAATCGATGCTACCTGAACTGCTGATCTCCTCCAGCATTTGTGTGTGTTGCCTTTGAAAGAACGTTCCATCAGACTGAAGTTAAGGGGCAAAAGTTTAGGGGTAACATGTGGGGGAACTTCTTTACTCAGATAGTGATAGCTGTGTGGAATGAGCTTCCAGTAGAAGTGGTAGAGGCAGGTTTGATTTTGTCATTTAAAAAAAAATTGGATAGATATATGGACAGGAAAGGAATGGAGGGTAATGGGCTGAGTGCAGGTCAGTAGGACTAGGTGAGAGTAAGCGTTCAGCATGGAATAGAAGGGCTGAGATGGCCTGTTTCAGTGCTGTAACTGTTATATGGTTATATGAAGCCCATCGTCTAAGACTATTGAATGATCCCCTAGTGGGACAAATGGACTCTTGACATCACAATCCTCATTATGATTTTACATCTTATTGTCTACCTTTACTGAACTTTCTCTGTAGCTGTTGCACTTTATTCTGCATTCTGTATTGTTTTACTTTGGACTAAAACTGCGAGAAGTCCATTCAGCAGCAGCTTCTAAAAATCCACATTAACGAGTTGGAGCTGGAATTGGATAGGGACACTCAAGGATAGGGACGCTCATAGGGTGAGGCTGTATTAGGCTTCGCTCCAATCCTTTTACTCTTTTTACCTGCAATCACCCCCTAACTGACTTATTTATACCTACACTAAAGGGGTTGATAATTAAAGATATACTTTTTGACTTTTTGAATTATTTTTTTCAACTTGTCAAAATAGTTGGCAAATCACAAGAAACTAAAGAAGCAAAACTAACTAAAGAACCATTAACTCTGGACTCCATCGGGAAACTTATGGCTGGAAGACTGGAGAATAAACTTGTCCCAAAGTTTCCTCAGCTTGATGAAACTTTAAAGACAGTCAACGTAAGTCTTCAATCACTTAAATCGGAAATTCAACAACACAAAGCAAGAATTTCAGCTTTTGAAGAAGCCGCCCGCCAGAGAGATCGTAAAATTGAAACTTTGGAACAAAAGCTGTCTTCAACTTCTCAAGTGCTGGAATGTTACAAGTCCAAACTTATTGATCTTGAAAATTGATCTCAAAGAGAGAAACTGTGCATAATCGAGCTCCCGGAAAATGTTGAGAAGGGAGATCCAGTTGAATTTTTCTCTAAATTCTTAATGGATGTCTTCGGCTCACATGTTCTGGATACCCCTCCAATAGTTGACCACACACACCGCTTTTCTCGCTTAAAACCAGCTCCAGGTGAGAGACCATGGCCAGTAATTCTCTGGCTTCACTATGCTCATATTAAAGATCGCCTGATTCGAGCTGCCCAACAGAAGGGTATGATCAACTTTAAAGATTTCCAAGTTTCGTATTCTGGAAGATTATACCCCTGAAGTTGTGAGGGAAAGAATGGCTTTTAAATCGGTTATGACAGAATTCTATTGGAAAGGCTAAAACAAGTGCTATTATTTCCAGCGTAACTGAGAGTCGTTCTTCCCATTGATTCTCATCGGCTGTTTAAATCTCCAGCTGATGCCCAAAACTTTCTCGAGGAACAACACCTCTCTACTACGATTAACATATTGTATTGTTATTATCCATTTTTAATGGCTTTTTATTGTTTCGGCTTTTTCCTTTAGCTAATAATTAGCCTATAGATTCAGACTTTTCATAATTTGAAGATCCTTATGTGATGACTGATGGTGTATTTTTTACCTGTTCAAGTAAAGGTCTATATGGTTTATTTTGAGACTTTTTTATTATTATTCTTTTGATTTTGAAAACTACTAATTAAATGTTTTTAAGTTTTCATACATTTTTGCCTTATATCTTTTATGCTGAAATATTTAGTCTTTTTTTTTAATTTCTCCTTCCAAGATATTGTTTCTTCTTCCCATAAGACCTCAGTTCTTGGGCACATCACATCCATTTGGGTGCGGCTGAACAAGACTGCTGGTCTTCTTTCGAAATATTAGTATAACGCTATCCTGTTTTAGGTTTTAACAGTTTAGTTTTTTTTCATCTTTCTTTCTTAATCTTGTCTTTTTATTTAATAATATTAATTTTATAGTCTTATTCCTGTTATACTAACCCTTTACTTTTTTTGAATATGGGTGGTTTGTGTTTTTTTTCATTTATTTTCTGAGCTGTCGTCTTGAGAGATGGGGGTAAAATTAGTGTTAGTTTGCCTGCTTGCCTCTCTCTGGCTTTTTCCTGAGTTTTCATGGGTGGGGGGGAGGGGGTTTCTCTTTTGCTTTTGCTTTTTGCTTAGTTTTTCCTTCATGGGCTGACTCGAAACTACCAAAATGGCTGAAGTGTCGTAACTTCCGGTTCCTCTTTGAACTTGCTCTCCTCTTCTAGATTCCTGAGTTTATCTTCTGCTTAACCTTGTGTATTTACTATGATAAATATTAGCAATATGGATAAGATTATTAACTTTGTTTCTTGGAAGACAAATGGTTTAAATCATCTGATTAAATGAAAAAAATATTTAAAGTATTCCACAGAATGAATGTGAATATTTCTTTGCACAAGGGACTCATGTGAGGAAGGAGGATAGTCATTTTTTTTTAGGTTCTGGAAGGAACAAAAGTATCATTTGAATTCTCAAACTAAAGTAAGAGGTGTTTCTATTTCTATCGACTCCTCAACCTCTTTTGTACATTATGAGACAATTACAGACCCACAAGGTAGATTTTTGCTCCTTACTGGTTTACTTTTTAACCAAAAAGTTGTTTTAGTTAATGTTTATGCTCTGAATATTGACTGTCCTGAATTTTTTAAGTGTTTGTTTACATCCTTCCCTAATTAAAATGAGTATATGTTGATAATGGGTGGGGATTTTAACTGCTGTCTAAATCCCTCGATGGACAGTTCTAAGTCCATTCAGGTTCTTCTGAATAAATCGGCCTCTCTCATTAACTTCTTTATGGTTGATTCTGGAATCTCTGAAATTTGACAATTTCTACACCCCAAGGATAAAGAATTTTCATATTTGTCTCATGTTTATCATAATTACTCAAGAATTGACTATTTCTTTATTGATCATCGTTTACTTACAGACATTATTGATTGTAACTATAACTCTATTACTATCTCTGATCCTGCACCTTGAAACTATCTATTAAGACAACAGATTCATCCTCAAGTGTTAAATCATGGCGGTTCAACTCTACTCCAGGACTCAGACTTTCTCAACTTTATTGAACAACAAATTGATTTATTTTATTCAACCAACTTTACAGAAGAGACTTCTGGTGGAATATTATGGGACACTTTTAAAGCATTTATCCATGGACAAATTATTTCATACTCTGCTGGAGTCAGGAAACGAATTAACACTGAAATACTTATGTTGGTTGATAAAATTAAAGAAATTGATAAGACTTACCCTGTGACCCCTAGTAAAGAACTTTATAAAAAGAGAGTTGAACTTCAAATGGAGCACAGTTTGCTATTATCCTCTTCAATTGAAAATCAGTTAATTAAATTTAGGACTCAGTTTTATATACATGGGGACAAATCTGGTAAATTATTGGCTAATGAATTGAAAACTGCTTTGGTTAAACAGCAGATCATTAAGATTTGTAAACAAGATGGCACTTTGACAATTGATCATAAAGAGATAAATAAAGTCTTTCAAGATTTTTATAACTCTCTATATCAATCAGAATTTTCTGATGATTCTTCCATAATGGGTGAATTTTTAAGGAAACTGAATATCCCGAAATAAACAGCCGATGATTGTGTATCCTAGATGCACCTATTATGGAAACCGAAATAAAAGAGGCTTTTTTTTTTCAATGAATTTAGGTAAAGCCCCTGGTCCGGATGGTTATACTGTGGAATTCTTTAAATCTTTTTCCTCTATACTCTCTCCTTGGTTATGTAAAATTTTTAAGGAAGCATTAACTGTAGGTAAACTACCACAATCTTTTTACGACTCCTCCATTTCTTTAATAAAAAAGATAAAGACCCTATTGAATGTGCATCCTATCGGCCTATATCTTTGCTGAATATGGGTTCCAAGATTTTTACCAACATTTTGGCCTCTAGATTGGGAAATATATTACCTCAAATTATTTCTGAGGACCTGACTGGATTTATTAAAAATCATTATTCATCTTTTAACATCAGAAAATTATTTAATATAGCTTACACTCCATCTAAAATCCCAGAATGTGTCATTTCCTTAGATGCTGGAAAAGCGTTTGACAGAGTTGAATGGCCATATTTATTTAATATGTTGCAGAATTTTAACTTCAGCCTGACATTTATATCATGGATTAAATTAATATATTATAAACCTTTGGCTTTGGTTCTTACCAATAATCAAAGATCTTCCTTTTTTCAGCTGTTTCGTGGCATGATTCAAGGCTGTCCTTTAAGTCCTCTACTGTTTAATATTGCTTTGGAACCCTTAGCCATTGCTATTTGTGACTCACCTAATATTTTTGGTATTACCCGTGGGGAAGGGACATATAAGCTATATGCTGATGATTTGTTACTATACATCTCTGATCCTGAGAGATCTATTCCTGTTATTTTATCTTTGTTTGCTCAGTTTAGTAGCTCTTCTGGCTATAAACTGAATTTTAATAAGAGTGAATTATTCCCATTAAATATGCAAGTTACAATCTATAAATATCTACCATTTAAATTAGTTACAGATAACTTCACATATGGGTATTAAAATCACCAAGAAACATAATGATTTATTAAAAGTTAATTTTTTACCTTTAATTGACCAAATCAGCAACTTGTTATCAGATGGTCCCCATTATCTTTGTCATTGGTTGGTCGAATCAGTGCTATTAAGATGATACTTTTACCTAAATTTTTATATTTATTTCAAGCACTACCTATTTTTATTCCTAAATTTTTTTGATATATTGATTCCAAAATATCCCATATGTGTGGCAGAATAAAAATCCCAGATTAAGTAAAAAATACTTACAGAAGCCTAAGAAGGAAGGTGATTTGGCTTTGCCAAACCTAAGATTTTACTATTGGGTAGTTAATATCTGATATTTAATATTTTGGGCACAGGAATCAGTGACATTACAAAGCCCACAATGGGTAAATTTGGAGTGCAAATCTGTACAAGACTTTTCCGTGTTCTCTTTTCAGACTTCCCTTTGTTTTATCTAAACTGAATAAACAACTAACTAACCCTATAGTTAAATATACATTACGAATATGGTTTCAATTTAGTAGATTTTTTGACTTGAATAAGTTCATCTTATCAAGCCTTATTATACCTAACTTTCTTTTTCAGCCCTCTGTTATGGACCAAGCTTTTGTGCTATGGAAAATGAGAGGTATAACATGTTTTGGTGATTTATTTTTAGATAATTGTTTTATGTCCTTGGAACTGTTGTCCAATAAATATAATTTGTCTAGAACCCATTTTTTTAGAAACATACAAATTAGAAATTTTTTGAATAATATGTTACAGTCCTTTCCAAATGATATTACGGAAAAAATTCTAGGTTTGAATCCTTGTCAGAAGGGTTTAGCAGCCATCATTTATAATGTGATCATGAAAATACTACCAGGGATGTTAGATAAAATTAAGAAGGAATGTGAAAAAGAACTTCATTGTCTTTTACCTATAGAGCAGTGGGAGAAAATTCTACAGTTAGTTAACTCCTCTTCTATTTGTGCCAAACATGCCCTGATACAATTCAAGGTGGTACATAGGGCTCATATGTTCAAGGCCAAACTTGCTCGATTTTATTCTCATATTAATCCACTCTGTGACAGATGTCACTCTGAAGTTGCCTCATTGACTCACATGTTTTGGTCTTGCCCTTGTTTGCAAAATTACTGGAAAGATATTTTTGGCATTATTTCAACAGTTTTGAATATTAACTTGCAACCTCATCCTATTACTGCAATTTTCGGTTTACCAATGGTGGTTAATAGTCGTTTATCCCCCTCAGCCCGGTGGATGATTGCATTTGTCAAATTAATGGCTAAAAGATCTATTCTATTGAACTGGAAAGAAATTAATCCCCCAACTACATTTCAATGGTTTTCCCTAACTATTTCTTGTTTGAGTTTAGAAAAAAACTTAGAAATGTCATTTTTGACCCCTCGGTCAAATTTAAAGAAACCTGGAGACCATTTATCCAATATTTTCATATGAGTTAAACTGACCTTTCCCAAACCTTTTTCTTATCATCCTTAATTATTTGGATAGAGGTGCGGAGTTATTGACTCTACTGTGTATACTTGATATGATACAATAGCCCATGTCGGTTAGGTTCATTTTTTTGTTTTTTTTGTGTTTTTTTTTTCATTTTTCCAGTTTTTTTTACATACCATGAGTTTGGGAGGCTATTATATGTGGATTATTAACTCTTTGTATTTGTATTCTAGCCTATCAATTATGCACTCTCAAGCTCTCTGTACTCAACGTTTTTCTTCTTATGCTTGTTTGAAAATTAATAAAAAGGTTTAAAAAGAAAAGAAAGAAAGGAATTGGATAAACTTTGGATCATTCAGGAGGCTGAAGGATAGGACATACAATATAGACAGGTAGTTACCCCTAAGGAGTAGGACACAGGAAACTGGGCAACAGTTAGGAAGGGGAAAAGGGTTAATAGTTCAGTGCGGTGTAACCCTGTGGCCATCCCCCTCAACCACAGGTATATTGCTTTGGAGACTGTTGAGGGGTGGAGGTTGACCTAACAAAGGAAAGTCACAGTGGTCGGGTCTCTGGCACCGAGTCTTCCTCTGTGACTCAGAAGGGAAGGGGGAAGAAAAGGCGGGCTGTGTTGATAGGGGTATTCTTTAGTTAGGAGAACCGACAGGAGGTCCTGTAGGTGAAAACAAGATTCCCAGATAGTAAGCTGCCTCTTGGGTGCCAGGAGCCTGGACATCTTGGATCAAGTCCTTGGTGTTCTTTAGTGTGAGGGTGAACAGCCAGAGGTCACGGTCCACGTAGTTACCAGTGGCATGGGTAGGATGAATGAAGAGGATCTGCATTGGGAGTTTGGGGAGTTAAGTAATAAGTTAAAGGACAGGATCCTCAGGGTTGTGATCTCAGGATTGTTACTTGTGTCATGTGCTAGTGAGACCAGAGGTAGGAAGATTATACAGTTTAACACATGGCTTAGAAGTTGGTGTAGGAGGAAGGGCATAGATTTTTGGATCATTGGTCTCTCTTCTAGGGAAGGTGGGGCCTATACAGAGGGGACAGTTTGCTCATGAACTGGAGAGGGACTAACATCCCAGCGGGAAGGTTTGTTAATGCTACAAGATGGAGTTTAAACTAGAGTTGTAAGGGGATGGGAACCAGAGTGCCAGAGCAGTTAATGGAGAGGTTGTGGAGGCAGATGTTTGTAAGACCTCAGACAAAGTCAGGAATCAAAAGGTTGTGTGTGGTGTGACTAGTGTCCTGAGCTGCATATATTTCAATGCAAGAAGTATCGCAGGAAAGGCCGATGAGTTCTGGGCATGAGTTTCAGCACCCGGTATTATGATGTTGTAGCCATTAATGAGACACAGTTGCAGGAGGGGCCGGACTGGCAGCTCTCTATTTCAGGGTCCCATTGTTTTAGATGTGAGAGAGCAGGAGGGATTAAGGGAGGAGGATTGGTGTTATTATTTAGGGAAAAAGTCATAGCAGTGCTCCATCAAGACAGTCTGGAGAACTTGACTATGAGGCATTATGGGTGGAACTGAGACAGAAAAGAAGATATGACCATGTAAATGTCACTATATTTCAGACCACCCAACTGTCCTAGGGATCTAGAGTAACAAATTTATAAAGAGATTGCAGACAGTTGCAGGAAACATAAGTTTACTATAATATTTCCACATATTGACTGGGAATCCCATTCTGTAAAAAGACTAGATGGAATAAAGTTTGTCAAATGCCTTCATGAAAGTTTCCTTCATTGGTACGTAGAGGTCCTAATGCCAGAGCAGGCGATATTGGATCTGCTATTCGGGAACGAGACAGGAAACGGGACAATAGTTTGTGTAGGGGAATTCTTTGCATCCAGTGACCACAATGCCTTTAGTTTCAAAGTAAACGTGCAAAGAGGTAGGTCTGGTCCGTGGGTTGAGATTCTAAATTGGAGAAAGGCCAATTTTGATGTTATCAGAAATGATCTGGCAAGTGATCCGGTTTTATGGTAAAGGTGAACTCATCAAGTGAGAGTATTTCAAAAATGAAATTTTGAGAGTGCAGAGCCTCTATGTGCCTGTCAGGGTAAAAGGTGAAGATAATAAGTGTAGGGAATCTTGGTTTTCAAGAGACTTGGGGGCCCTGGTTAAAAGAAAAAAGGAGATGCATATCAGTATAGGCAAGGAGAAACAAATGAGGTGCTTATGGAGTACAAGAAATGCAAGAGAACACTGAAGAAAGAAATTAGGAGTGCTAAAAGAAGGCATAAAGTTGCTCTAGCAGGTAAGGAGAAGAAGAATCCTAAGGGATTCTACATGTACATTAAGAGCAAAAGGATTGCAAGGAACAAAATTAGTCCTCTGGAAGACCAGAATGGTAATCCATGGGGGAAACCAAAACAGATGGGGGTGACTTTAAATGCATTCTGTGCACCTGTATTTACTTTGTGATGGATACAGGGTCTACAGAAGTGGGGCAAAGTCGCTTCAATTTCACCGACCCTGTTCAGATTACAAAGAAACTGTTTGCTACCCTGAGACAAATCAGAGTAGGTAAATTCCCTGGGCTGACAAGGTGGGCTCTCGGACACTACGGGTGGGAAGTCCTGAAATTGCCGGGACCTTAGCAGTGATACTTAAAACATCCTTAGTGACAGGAGAGGTACCTGAGGATTGGAGTATAGTCATAGTTGATCCATTGTTTAAAAAACAGCTCTAAACAGAAATCAGGAAATGATAGGCTAGTGAGTCTGAAATCAGTTCTGGGAAAGTTACTGGAAGGTACTCTAAGGGATTAAGTACGTAACTATTTGGATAGACAGTGTGGCTTCAGGCATTGTAGGTCATATCTAACCAACCTTATAGAGTTTTTAGAGGAAGTTACCTGGAAAGTGGATGTAAGCAAGGGAGTGGATGTTGTCTACATGAACTTTAGTAAGGCATTTGGAAAGGACCCGCATGGGAGGCTGGTCAAAAAGTTTCAATTGCTTGTCATTCCGGATGAGGTAGTAAATTGGTTTAGGTATTGGCTATGTGGGAGAAGCCAGAGAGTGGCTTAGAAAAACTGGAAAACCCATCCCTGAACAGAGCGGGTGGGGTACAACACCACCTATCAGCTACTTACATTACAGTCCTAACATCTACTTCGGCATCTCCACAACAATTCACACATCAATTCATGCAAAGTTAAGACTAATGACCCTCTCATTACCACGATGACTCTTAACGACCTTCATGTGATTGCGATAACTTCAAACAACTCAGAGGTTATAAACCAGCAAACTAGGTACTATGGATTAGAACTGAAGAAGACCCTCAGATAACGCACGCAAAATGCTGGTGGAACACAGCAGGCCAGGCAGCATCTATAGGAAGAAGCGCTGTCAACATTTCGGGCTGAGAACCTTCGTCAAGACTTAGATGAGTAGCAAAATGTCTTCTAGGCAACACAGCAAATCCAGTTGCCTTGATTTACTACTGCTTGATATAGGGGGTACTGACAGGGTAAATGTAAGCAGGCTTTTTCCACTGAGATTGGCTGGGACTATTACCAGAGTTCATGGGTTAAGGATGAAAGATGAGAAGTTTAAGAGGCTGTACCATGGTTAAGCTGGTACACTGTGTAGCTAATTGATCTGCGTGAAGAGTACGCAGGACAAGCTATACATGGCACCTCAGTGCACTTGAAAATAATAAAACAATTTCAATTCCACTCTTTGATGTTGTCCTTGTTAGGTGTAGACTGGGTAAGCTGATCTAGCTAATCTTCCAACAATATTCATGTTTAAGTAAATGCAATGAAAGTCAACACCTTGTTTGGATTTACTTCAATGTTAATAGTTTTCCTGCAAAGTTCAAATAAATGTATTATCAAAGTATATCTATTTCACCATATACAACCCTGAGATTCATTTTCTTCTGGGCATGCATATTCAATAAATCCATAATGGAATAATAAGCATAATTTATCAATGAAAGACTGCACAAACTCAGGTGTGCAAAAAAAAAAAAACAACAAACAGAACAGTTTTCATCATATTAAACTTTGGCCAAGTTGTTAATATTCTTCCTTCTGAGCCAGAAGGTGCTAGTTTGAAGTCTAACAAAAAGAGCCTAGAATGAAAGTGTAGGGAAACAAAGTCTACACAGCACTGAAGGACTGCCACATTGCTGGAGGAATGGGCTTTCAGACAAGAGGTTAGAATGTATTTCCATAAAAGATAGCAACCTGTGAGCTCGACAGAGAGCAGAAGAGGTATTCCTAATGTTCTAGCCTATATTTTATTGTTTACTCAACATCAGAGAACATAGAACATTACAGCACAGTACATACCATTGGACCCTCAGTATCATGCCAAGCTTTTAAGCTGCTCTAAAATCAATCTAATCCTTCCCTCTCCCATAGCCCTCCACTTTTCTTTCACCCATTTGTCTACCTCAGATAGCTCTCCATTTTTCTTTCATCCATTTGTCTATATCAGGGTTTCTCAGGTATCCCTAAGGTCACTGGCAGTGTGTACCAGCACCTACAAATCTCTGTGTAAAAACCTACCTTCGGCATCCCCATTATGCTTCCCTCCAATCTCCTTAAAACTATGCCCCTTCTTGTCAGCCATTTCCACTCTGGGACAAAGTCTCTGGCGGTCCACTCTAATCTGTGTCTCTTATTATCTTGTGCACCTCAATCAAGTCACTCCTAATCCTCCTATTCTCCAAAATAAGGTTGTAGCTTGCTGAACAAATCCTCATAAGACATGTTCTCTAATCCTGGTAAAGCTCCTCTGCACCCTTTCGAAAGCTTCCACATCCTCCTTATAATGAGGTGATTAGAACTGAAATCTCTCTCTATGACACTAAGGCCATGAGACTGCCCCCAGATGCTTTGCTTCTTGTCTGCATTCTTTGCAGTGATTTTCCCCGCTAAAATGATGAACTGAATACTGAGGCTTTGGGCCTACTCCAGACTTATATGGGGATTTGTATCTAAGGACTCAGTTTGGTTGGGAATGCTGCTGCTGTTACTCGCATGATGTGCTTTTCTCTCTTCCTCTGAGTGCATTGGGGGTTGGACTTCTTAAAAATTGGCTACCTTGCATTGCAACTGCCTGTAAGCAAACAAATCTCAAGGTTGTATAATTTATACATTCATTGATAATAAATGTACTTGATCTTTGAATAAAAAGCCCCTTCAGGGTAATGTTGTGCCTTTCCATTCCTTGTGGCACAACAAGCGGCAACCTTGCCATCCCTTTACCATTTCTGTCTGTTCTTTTTTTATGAGACTGTGTTGCTAGCTCGGATGCTTAACCCAGCACAAATAGAAATTGTGCAAGGAGCTGGCCAGATTCGAACTCAGGAGCATTTGGCTCGAAGTCCAGTGTGGAGGCTACCTCGCCACCGGCTGGCTTCTTGAGGACAAATGAGCTGATGTGTTTTGTGATATGGACTGATTGGTTGATTCAAGAAAATGTTTTGTTGCAATTAGATACTGATCCTGGGTTATAGTCTCAGATTGGTTGGGAATATAGTTGCATACGATGCAAAATCTGTACCGAATGGTACAGGTCACATGAATTTGTGGTAAGGATATCATAATCGTATCCAACCACTATCTAATTTGATCGTAGACCAGGCTCAGCAACTCTTGCTCCTATTTCTTATGTTCTTATGAGTTGTGAATTTTAAGTCGTTGCAGAATTTAATATCTAAGAGACATCTTTGCAAGTGCTTGAATTTATCTGTGAACAAAGGGGATGGAGTCTTCTCTGATAATAGGAGGGTTTAGAGGGTAAGAATATAAAGCTGTACACAATTTCTGTTCATTGCAATCTGCACGTTTTTTCTGATAAGAAAAACTTACAAATTTCTGATCATGAAAAGATAACTTAAATGACATTTGTATCATGACATCCTGCACGAAATGGGTACATGTATTAGTATTCCACCCACACACAGGAAAAACTATTTGTTCTAGGTTTCCTGTACATTTTGTTCTCTTCTTACAACTCACTTTTGTTTACAGCTCTCTGTCAATATCTTCATTGGAGGGAGGTTTATGTTGAATTTGTATAAAACATTAAATAGACAATAATATATCTATATCTGATCTCCACACTTTCAGAAAAATGTTGCCAGAAACATACCCTAAGCAAAAGAAAATGTTTTATTTTTGTTTACTCTAAGCAAAGGTTAACTCCAGTGGTTGAGATTATAGTGAAATTAAAATAGAGAGGTTTACCAGAATCACAAACATGAGGAAATCTGACGGTGCTGGAAATCCGAGCAACACACACAAAATGCTGGAGGAACTCAGCAGGCCAGGCAGCACCTACGAAAAAGAGTGAACAGTCGATGCTTCAGGCCGAGACCCTTCATCGGGACTGGAAAAATGATGAGAAGTCAGAGTACAGAGGTGGTGGTGGGGGGAGGGGGGAGAATTACAAGGCGGTAGGTGGCAGGTGAAACCGGGAGAGGAGAGGAGTGAAGTAAAGAGCTGGGAAGTTGATTGGTGAAAGTGATAAAGGGCTGGAGGAATCTGATAAGAGAATAGAAGGCAATGGAAGAAAGGGAAAGAGCAGGAGCACCAGAGGGAGGTGATGGGCAGGTACGAAGTTAACGTGAGTGAGAGAAACAGGAATGGGGAATGGTGAAGGAAAGGAGGCAATTACCGGAAATCGATGCTCATGCCATCAGGTTGGAGGCTACCCAGATGGAATATAAGGTGATGCTCCTCTGACCTGAGTGTGGCTTCATTGTGACAGTAGAGGAGGCCATGGACTGATGTGTTGGAAGTAGAACTGAAAAGATTGACTACCAGGAGAACTCACTATTTTCTGGTGGATAGAGTGCTGGTGCTTGGCAAAGTGGTCTCATAGAACCAGATTCAGTAGATAATGCCAACAGACTTGCAGGTGAAGTGTTGTCTCACCTGGAAGAACTGTTTGGGTTCTTGAATGGTAGTGAGGGAGGAGTTGTAGGGGCAAGTACGGCACTTGTTCCACTTGCAAAGAGTAAGTACCAGGAGGGAGATCAGTGGGGAGGGATGAGTGGACAAGGGAGCCACTTAGGCAGCATTTTGTTCCTTTTCCATAGATGCTGCCTGGCCTGTTGAGTTCCTCCAGCAGGTCTACAGTGGACACAATCCTACTGGCTCTCCGTGTGGCTTTGGTTCACCTGGACAACACAAGTCCATGTGTCCGGATGCTGTTTATTGACTACAATTCAGCATTTAACACCATCATTTTTACAGTGCTGATCAAAAAGCTCCAGCACCCGGGCCTCTGTACCTCCCTCTGCAACTGGAGAGGAGAGGAGTGAAGCAAAGAGCTGGGAAGTTGATTGGTGAAAGAGATAAAGGGCTGGAGGAATCTGATCTGAATCTGCAAATGGATCCTTGACTTCCTAACCATAAGACCACAATCTGTGCAGTTTGGAAATAACATTTCTGACATTCAACACTGCAGAACCTCAGGGATGTGTGCTTAGCCCATTTCCCTGCTGTCTCTACACTAGTGGTTCCCAACCCTTTCTATGCCCCACACCCCTAGGAAATGTTTGATTAATGTTCGCACCCCCTACAAATGTAGTATCACATTTGAAGATGAAGAAGTCTAATTTCTAATTTTTGAACCACATACAATACTATGGGTGAACAAACTGAACTTAAAAAAATAAGCTTTTAACTCAGTGCATAAAATGCAAATATAAATTGAGCAATTAGATTCTAATTTATTCAGAAAAATTTATAAACAGTAAATTGATGAGACTCCTCAACTCTGAGGTGTTACTTCCCTGGTAACGCTGAGGAGAATCCTCAACGCTGACTCGGGCAGCGGGAGACTGGAGTGTGCTTAGGACAAACGTTACTACCACTTCTCAAGGCACACTGGCAGCTGGCTGAGAGGTGACTCATGACTCATCACTCAAGCACACAAGCCACTCTTTGTCGCACCCCCTGAAATTCCATCTCGCACCCCCTGGGGGTGCGGGCACCAAAGGTTGGGAATCCCTGCTCTACACCCATGACTGTGTGGCGAGTGATGCACCATCAATAACTCACTCTGAGACGTAAAGGCGAGATATCAGCTTTTATTGACTGGAAGAAGGAACAAGCAGTGGTTCACAATCATACTACATCCTGGAGACTGAGAGGCCGGGCTCAGACCTCAATCGCCTTTATACCGGGGTCAGTGGGAGGAGCCACAGGAGCAGTCAGCAGGGGGCGTGTCCAGACAGGTATATGTAGTTCACCACAGCGAGGCACAGCTCAAATGCCATCTAAAAATTTGCTGGTGATACAACCATTGTTGGCAGTACCACAGATGGAGACAAGAGGGTGTACAGGAGTGAGATATTCCAGCTAGTTGAGTGGTGTTGCAGCATCAACCCTTCACTCAGTGTCAGTAAGGCCAAAGAACTCATTGTGGACTTCAGAAAGTGTAAGATGAGGGAACACACACCAATCCTCAGAGAGGGATCAGAAGTGAAGAAAGCCTTCAAAACTCGAGTGCACAAACACCGATCATCTCTGGGAGGGAAGTCACGTGCTTCTTCATAAGCTATCACGAAGGGGACCAGGATGGCAATGCTTGGTTGTTGGCAGGTAGGGTTAATACCCGACTTTCAAGAGCACTTGTGAGTTATGTTCCAGCTGGACTTAGTCCTTAAAATGCTGGAGAAGAGTGCGGAAAGATCAGGAGCTGTTTTCTCCCGGTAGGGATTAGTTTATAGTTCCAAGTGCTCCTGTCACGTTTTGTCACCCTGTAACCTTATCCTTCAATCTCTCTGAATTATGGAGGACAGCATTTGTATAAACGTCTCTCTCCAGCAGACTTCATCATGACTCCAGTATTTCTACTATTTTTTTTAATGTTTCTTAATTGTACATATGAATTTTTTTATATGTTCTATTGCTGAGCAGCAGTGAACCCAACTGGCTGGCCTATCAGAGCTCTCTTTAGGAACTAGTTGACTTGATCTACATTTCTGATCTGATTATTGTTCATGATTGCACTTAATAAAAAAAGATGTGAATAATTTCAAGTTCCTGGATGTCAATACCTGAGAGGACCAAACCCGGACTCAAATTATCAATGCAGCTGTAAAGAAGGCCAGACAGCAGGTATATTTCATTGGGAGTTTAAGAAGATTTGGTATATCACCAAAAACACTCACAAATTTCCCAGTTGCATTGTGGTGAGGATTCTAACTAGCCGTCTGGTCTGGGGGAGGGCTACTGCACAGGATCGAAATAAGCTGCAGAAAATTGTAGAATTAGTCAGCTCCTTAATGGCCACTAGCCTACATTCTATCCAGGACATAAGAGTGTAAGATATAGGAGCAGAATGAGGCCATTTGGCCCATCAGGTCTATTTGATCAGGGCTGATTCAGTTTTTCTCTCAGCCCCAATTGCCTGGCTTTTTTCTGTATCCCTTCATTCTCTGACCAATGAAGGCTCTATCAACCTGTGCCTTAAATATAAAGACTTGGGACTTGACCACGACAGCTGCCTGTGACAAAGAATTCCACAGATGCGCCACTCACTGGCTCGAGAAATTCCTCCACTTCTGTTCCAAAAGGACTCCCCTCTGTTTTGAGGCTGTTCCCTCTAATTTTAGACTCTCCCACCATAGGAAACATGCCCTCCACATCCACTCTATCAAGGCCCTTCACCATTCAATAGGTTTCAATCAGGTTTTAGAAACACAGAAACATAGAAAACCTACAGCTCAATACAGTCCTTTCAGCCCACAAGACTGTACCAAACATGTCCTTACCTGAGAAATTACCTAGGGTCACCCATAGCCCTCTATTTTTCTGAGCTCCATGTACCTGTCCAGGAATCTCTTAAAAGACCCTATCGTATCCGGCTGCACCACTGTCACTGGCAGCCCATTCCATGCACTCACCACTCTGCGTGGAAAACTGACCCCTGACATCTTCTCTGTACCTACTTCCAAGCAGAGCCCTCTTGTGCTAACAATTTCAGCCCTGCAAAAAACCCACTGACTATCCACACGATCAATACCTCAGGCACACCTCTGCAGACCAACTCCATGCAGAATATGACCTGTCTACAACCACTCTTTGCCTTCTGTGGGAAAGCCAGTTCTGGATCCACAAAACAATGTCCCCTTGGATGCCTCCTTACTTTCTCAATAAGTCTTGTATGGGGTACCTTATCAAATGCTTTGCTGAAATCCATATAGACTACATCCACTGCACGACCTTCATCAATGTGTTTAGTCACATCCTCAAAGAATTCAGTCAGGCTCATAAGGAATGACCTGCCTTTCACAAAGCTGTGCTGACTATTCCTAATCATATATGCCTCTCCAAATGTTCATAAATCCTGCCTCTCAGGATTTTCTCTATCAACTTACGTAGAAACATAGAAAACCTACAGCACAATACAGGCCCTTTGGCTTATCCATAGCCAAATGTACCTGTCCAAAAGTCTCTTAAAAGACCCTATCGTATCTGCCTCCACCATCAATGTTGGCAGCCCATTCCATGCGTTCACCACTCTCTGGGCAAAAAACTTACTCCTGACATCTCCTCTGTACCTACTTCCCAGAACCTTAAACCTGTGTCCTCTTGTGGCAACCATTTCAGCCCTGGGAAGAAGCTTCTGACTATCCACTTGATCAATGCCTCTCATCATCTTGTACACCTCTATCAGGTCACCTCTCATCCTCCATCACTCCAAGGGAGAAAAGGCCAAGTTCACTCAACCTGCTTTCATAAAACATGTTCCCCAATCCAGGCAACATCCTTGTAAATCTCCTCTGCACCCTTTCTACGGCTTCCACATCCTTCCTGTAGTGAGGCGACCAGAACTGAACACAGTACTCCAAGTGAGGTTTGACCAGGGTCCTATAAAGCTGCAATATTACTTCTCAGCTCCTAAATTCAATTCCACAATTGACAAAGGCCAACACATCGTATGCCTTCTTAATGACAAAGTCAGCCTGTGCAGCTGTCTTGAGCATCCTATAGATTCGGACCCCGAGATCTCTCTGATCCTCCACACTGCCAAAAATCTTACCATTAATACTATATTCTGCCATCATATTTGACCTAACAAAATGAACCACTTCATACTTGTGTGGGTTGAACTCCATCTGCCACTTCTCACCCCAGTTTTGCATCTTCTCAATGTCCCACCCTCCACACTATCCACAATGCCTCCAACCTTTGTGCCATCAGCAAATTTACTAAACCCATCCCTCCACTTCCTCATCCAGGTCATTTATAAAAATCACAAAGAGTAAGGGTCCCAGAACAGATCATTGAGGCAAACCACTGGTCACTGAACTCCATACAGTATATAACCCGCCTGTAACTGCTCTTTGCCTTCTGCGGACAAGCCAGTTCTGGATCCACAAAGCAACGTCCCCTTGGATCCCATGCCTCCTTACCTTCTCAATAAGTCTTGCTTGAGGTACCTTATCAAATGCCTCGCTGAAATCCATATACACTACATCTACTGATCTTCCTTCATCAATCCGGAACTTCTCCCGTCCCAATTGATGCAGCAATCATCACCAAAGGCTCAGCAATCTACTCCCTCACCTCCCACAGTAGCCTGGGGTACAACTCATCCAGTCCCAGTGACTTATCCAACTTGATGCTTTCTAAGAGCTCCAGCACATTGTCTTTCTTAATATCTACATGCTCAGGTTTTTCAGTCTGCTGCAAGTCATCACTACAATCACCAAGATCCTTTTACATAGTGAATACTGAAGTAAAGTATTCATTAAGTACCTCTGCTATTTCCTTCGGATCCATACACACTTTCCCACTGTCACACTTGATGAGTCCTGTTCTTTCACGTCTTATTCTCTTGCTCTTCACATATTTGTAGAATGCCTTGAGGTTTTCCTTAATCCTGCCTGCCAAGGCCTTCTCAAGGCCCCTTCTGGATCTCTTAATTTCCTTTTTAAGCTCCTTCTTGTTAGCCTTATAATCTTCTAGATCTCCAACATTGCCTAGATCTCTGAAACTTTTGTAAGCTTTTCTTCTTGACTAGATTCATTATAGCTGTTATACACCATGGTTCCTGTACCTTACAATAACTTCCCTGTCTCATTGGAACATACCTATGCAGAACTCACACAAATATCCCCTGAACATTTGCCACATTCCTTCTGTACCTTTCCCTGAGAACATCTGTTCCCAATTTAAGCTTCCAACTTCCTGCCTGATAGCCTCATAATTCCCTTTACTCCAATTAAACGCTTTTCTAACTCGTCTGTTCCTATCTCTCTCCAATGCTATTTTATAGGAGATAGAATTATGATTACTATCTCCAAAATGCTCTCCCACTGATAGATCTGACACCTGACCAGGTTCATTTTCCAGTTTTCTTTCTTCTGCCTCCAGTATTCCAGGATCTAGTGATTTTTGAAAGGTTATTACTAATGCACTCATGATCTCTTTGCTCACCTCTTTGAAAACTCTGGAGTGTACACCATCTGGTCCAGGTGACCTACCTACGTTCAGACCTTCTGTTTCCCAAGAAACTTCACACACTTCATGCCCCTTGACACCAGAAACTTCCAGCATATTTCTGGTGTCTTCCACTGTGAAGTCTGATGCAAAATACTTATTCAGTTGGTCCGCCATTTTGTTGTCCCCCATTATCTGCATCACTGCCCAGTTTGGGAATTGCACCATCTCAGATCGCAAGACTCTGCAGCAGATAGTGAGGTCAGCTGAGAAGATCATCGGGGTCTCTCTTCCCGACATTACAGACGTTTACATCATACGCTGCACCCATAAATCTAACAGCATTGTGAAGGACCCCATGCACCCCTCATACAAACTCTTCTCCCTCCTGCCATCTGGCAAAAGGTACCGAAGCATTCGGGCTCTCACGATCAGACTGTGCAATAGTTTCTTCCCCCAAGCCATTAGACTCCTCAATACGCAGAGCCTAGACTGACATCTACATCATTTATTATATTGAAATTTGTCCTCTATTGTGCCTATTGTCTTGTTTGTTTATTTATTTATTTATGTGTTATTGTACTGCCCTGCACTGTTTTGTGCACTTTATGTAATGCAGTGTAGGTCTGTAGTCTAGTGTAGATTTTGTGTTGTTTTACGTAGTCTAGTGTAGATTTTGTGTTGTTTTACGTAGTCTAGTGTAGCCTTGAGTTGTCTCACATAGTCTACTGTAGTTTCATGTAGCACTCGGGTCCTGGAGGAACATTGTTTCATTTTTACTGTGTACTGTACCAGCAGTTTGTGGTCCAAATGACAATAAAAATTGACTTGATTTGATTAGCTCTCCAGCATCGTTTTCCAGTTGTCTGATATCCACTCTCGCCTTTTGTTTACACTTTGTGTACTTGAAGCAACTTTTGGTGTCCTCATATTCTATCTTTACATTTTTAATGACGCTTTTAGTTGTCTTCTCTTGGTTTTTAAAAGCTCCTCAGTCCTCTAGCCTCCTTTTGCTGTACTATATGCCCTCTTTTTGGCTTTTATGTTGGCTTTGATTTCTCTTGTCAGCCAACGTTGTGTCATCTTGTCTTTAGAACTCTTCTTCCTCTTTGGGATGTATATATCCTGTGTCTTCCAAATTGCTTCCGGAAGTTTCAGCCACTGGTGCTCTACCTTCATTCCTGCTAGTGTTTTATTCTAATCATTTCTACCCAACTCCTCTCTCTTGCTTCTGCAATTTTCTTTACTCCACTGTATTACTGATATGTCTGACTTCCACTTCTCCCTCTCAGATTTCAGGGTGAATATGATCACTTGCCCCTAACGGTTCTTTTACCTTAAGCTCTCTAATCACTTCTGGTTCATTGCTCAGCACCCAATACAGAATAGCTGATCTTCTAGTGGATTCAACCATGAGCTGCCTTAAAAAGCAATCTCGTAGGCATTCTAGAAATTCTTCCTCCAGGAATCCAGCACCAATCTGATTTTCTGAATCTACTTGCATGTTGAAATCCCCTATGACTATTGCAACATTGCCCTTTTAGCATGCATTTTCTATCTCCCCATTGTAATTTGTAGGCAAGATCCTTACTGTTGTTTGGGAGTCTATGTACTACTCCCATCAGGGTCTTTTTACCCTTGCAGTTCCTTAGCTTTATCAAAAAAAATGCTTCAACCCCTTCCAACCCTATGCTACCTCTAATGATTTGATTTCATTTTTTACCAACAGAACGATGCCGCCCCTCTGCCTTCCTGCCTGTCTTTTCAATACAATGTGTATCTTAGCACATTAAGCTCCCAACTGTAATGCTCTTTCAGCCATGATTTAGTGATGCCTGCATCATTCATACCTGCCAATGTGTAGCTACGCTGCAAGCTCATCTACCTTATTCCATATACTGCACACATTCAGATACAACACCTTCAGTCCTGTATTCACCCTTTTCAATTTTGTCCATTTTTAACATTGCAACTCATCCTGTTGACTGCAATTTTGCCCTATCATCAGCCTCTCCTCTCTACACATTGCCTCTGTAAACCAGCTACCTCATCTTCAGCGCTATTATCCACCTTTCCTATGATACTTCTTGCTTTGAAATATAGGCAGCTCAGGTCTCTAGTTGCACCGTACTCAACCTTTTGATTCCTAACTTTGAGGTCTTACTAATTTCTGCTTGTACAACCTCTTCACTAACTATTCTGGCATTCTGGTTTCTATCCTCCTGCAAGTCTAGTTTAAACCCACCATGCAGCATTAACAAACATCCCCAGTTGGATATTAGTCCCTGTCCTGTCCAGGTGCACGTCACCCCTTCTGCACAGATCCCACCTTCCCTGGAAGAGAGCCCAATAATCCAAAAATCTTATGCTCTCCCTCCTACATTAACTCCTTAGCCATGCATTGTATAATTTTTCGAGGTTTGGCCTCACTGTCATGTGGCATGGGTAGTAATCCTGAGATCAGAACCCTGGAGGTCCTGCCCTTTAACTTAGCACCTGAATGAAGGCCTGTGCACTCATTCATCACTCGTTCTACCCATGTCATTGTTACCTACATGGACCACAGCTTCTGGCTGTTCATCCTCCTACTTAAGAATGCTGAGGGCTCGATCTGAGATATCCCAGACCTGGCTCCCAGGAGGCAACGTCCCATCTGTGAATCTTGTTCTCCCCCACAGAACCTCCTGTCCATTCCCCTAATTAATGAATGCTGTATCACCACAGCATATCTCGTCTCTCCCCTTCCCTTCTGAGGTCACAGAGGCACACTCAGTGCTGGGGACCTGACCACTGTTACTTTCCTTTGTTAGGTCATCTGTCCAGACAGTATCCATAGTGATATACCTTTTGTTGCGGGGGATGGCAACAGGGGTACTGTGCACTGGCCCCTTAACTCCTTTCTTCTTCTTGACTGTCACTCAGCTTCCTGTGTGTCCTGCACCTTGGGATTAACCTCCTCTCTATATGTCCTGCCCTTCACCCCTTCAGTCTCCCAAATGATCCAGATTTCATTCAGTTCAAGCGCCAACTTCCGAACACAGTTTGTTAGAAGCTGCAGCTGGATGTGCTTCTGGCAGTTGTTGTTGTCAAGGATGCTGGAGGTCTCCTTGCCTTCCCACATCCCGCAAGAGGAGCATTTCACTATCCTGCCTGTCATCCCCACTGTCCTAGCCCAGCAGATATAAAGAAGAGAATGAAAAATAATGAGCTTTTCTTTGCTTTGCTTTCTCTGAGTGAAGCCACTCTTCAAAGAACTTTAGCCTTAATATCACCTCCCTGACTTTGTTCCATCAGCTGCACTTTAATTTGCTCTTACTAATCAATCCCAGGAGTGGTGTCTCAGAAAAGCGGAGTCCAGCGTTAAAGACTTGCACTACTTTTCTCATTGCTACCTTTATGAAGAAGGTACAGAAGCCTGAAGGCACACACTCAATGATTCAGGAACAACTTCTTCCCTTCTGCCGTCTGATTTCTGAATGGACATTGAACCCACCAAAACTACATCCTTACTTTTATCTCCTTTTTTTAACAATACATGTTTAACTATTTTATTATTGGAGGATCTCAGCAGGTCAGGAAGAATCAGTATCTATGGAAAAAAAGTACAGTCAATGCGTCAGCCCGAAACGTCAAATCTATTTTATTCCATTGATGTTGCCTGACTTGTTGAGTTCTTCCAGCACTGTGTGTGGGGCTTGGATTTCCAGTATCTGCAGATTTCCTCTTATTTATGTATATATTTACTGTATTCACTGTTTTTTCTCTATATTATGTATTACATTGTACTGCTGCCGTGAAGTTGACAAATTTCGCTACATATGCCGGTGATATAAAACCTGATTCTGCTTTTGATTATGAGCTCAATACTTTCATATGTCTCCAATCTTCAGAATCCAGATCTCCATAACACTATTCCACCTTGCCGGACTCCAATCTAATTTAACTATGGTATGCACTTACGATTGGCTGTCCAACCCCAGAAACAAGGCCAAGTAGACAACTTGACCACAGGTATAAAAACGAGAGGATTAGAGAAGTGAGAAAAGGATCTCGGAAAACATTTGAAATGACCGTGCTCTGGCAGATAATGAAAGTGAAACAAGCTGCGGACTCCAAGCATGACATTAGAATACCAAGGTGTGAAAGATGAGGGAGGTTTGTTGACAATAAATCCAACAACAATCAATGGAGCCAATGACTCACTGAATTACCTTTCTATGTTTCCAAACAATCTGCTGATGTTACTATCAATTAGCAATGAAATCAAACACAATGTTTGTATAATGGTTCCTCTGAAGATTATAGCGGATGCTTCCTCTATATATTAATTTTAACAAAAAATATGTAGAATCACAGATGCAAACAAACAGCAAGCAAAGGAAGGCACTGGTGTTCACTACAACAGCTTGTGGAGCCGAGCTTGACCTGAAAAGACCTTCAGGGAAATAGTTTGCCTGCTTTTTCACATGCCTCATTGCATCATTTAATCCTGCATTAAGCTCCAAGTAAATTTATTATATTTAAATTCTGTAAGTGTAATATACGTTACATTTCCGACTTGGAGATTCATTTTCTTGCAGGCATTTCCAGAAAAATAAAGCACAATAGAATGTATGAAACAAAGACAAAC
The DNA here is from genome assembly GCF_030144855.1 of Hypanus sabinus. Taxonomy (NCBI): domain Eukaryota; kingdom Metazoa; phylum Chordata; class Chondrichthyes; order Myliobatiformes; family Dasyatidae; genus Hypanus; species Hypanus sabinus. The sequence goes on from NC_082708.1 coordinate 18,567,368, forward strand.
AACCAAAGTGCAAAAGACAAATTGTGCAATTAAAAAAAATGCAGAGAACACAAATTGTAAGAAGTCCTTGAAAGTAAGACAGTAAGTTTTAGAATCATTTCAGAGTTGTGGTGAGTAAAGCTATGCATGCTAGTTCAGATGTAGGGTGATAACTGTTCCTGAACCTGATTGTGCGGGGCCTAAGGCTCCTGTACCTACTAACCACTTGTAGTAACAAGAAAAGAACATGACCTAAGGGTCTTTGATGATGGATACTGCTTTCTTGTAACAGCACTCTGTGTGAATGTGCTCAGTGGTTTGGAGGCCTTTGCCTGTGATAGACTGGGCTGAATCCACCATCTTCTGTAGACATTTCTGTTTCTGGGCATTGGCGTTTCAATACGAGACTAAAATATAAGTCAGAGCACACTTCAGGACAGCACCTATACAATAATTTACCATAATTACTTTGCCATGGATGGATAAACATTAAAAATAGGAACTACAGTGTTGAGGAACAGGACTGGATATCTGGAATACCTCCTTAACCTCTTGAGATCTTAAGCTTGGAATTGAGGGAACCAAAACTGATTTAATTGAAACATGTGACAAGTGTCATTATGAACAAAAGTAAACTAGTTTAACGTTGATCTATGCAAGCAATGTGAACTGGACCACTTTGAACTGGTGAAAAAGGGTCAGTCTAGTAAAAAGTGAATTAAGGATGATGGCATAATCATTTTCTTCATGCAAGCATTGATTAGCATGTTATACTTAGTGGTGTTGCAATGATAGAGGTACAGATATGGTTATCAGATTAAGTTCAAAATTCAACGTAAATTTATTATCAAAGTACATATCTGCTACAATATATAACCCTGATATTCATTTTCTTGCAGGCATCCTCAATAAATTTATAGAATAATAAACATAACAGCAACAATGAAACATTGCACCAAATTGGGCATTCAATCAGTGGGCAAAAGACAACAAATTGTAGAAATACAAAAAGAAAGAAATAATAATAATAAATAAATAAGCAACAAATATCAAGAACATGAGATGAAGAGTCCTTAAAAGTGAGTCCATAGGCTGTGGGAACATTTCAATGATGGGGCAAGTGTAGTTGAGTGAAGCTATCCCCGTTGGTTCAAAAACCTGATGGTTGAGGAGCAATAACTGATCCTAAACCTGATGGAGCTAGTCCTGAGGCTCCTGTACCTTCTTGCTGATGGCAGCAGTGAAAAGAGAGCCTGAGCTGGGTGCAGAGGGTCCCTTCTGATCATTCTCAATCATCCTAAAATAAATGTCCTCCAGCTGTCTTGATCATGTGACTTCAGTTTAAACTTCTTTGAAAAATAGAAGTTAGAGAATGTCACATATGACGATCTTGCTGCCCTATTAGCGGTTAGAGTTGGAAACTTATTTAATTGTTATTTTGTGATTAAGTGATGTTCAGATTAACAAAAGGAAACTGATTACAGAGAACAAAACGTAATAATGGTAAATGTAACCTATTAACTGAAGATTTATAGATAAATAACCTTTACCAATATAACCACTATTGTCTGGGCCACAATTAAGAAAATGAAGAATAATATTACAGTTCGTAGTTCTAAATTCTGATTAACTATTTCTCTATAATCTTAATTATTTAGATTTATGAATATGTTAGAAATATATTCACATTCTTAAGAACTTGGAATGTTAAAGTCTTTTTTCATCTTTGTTATTTGCTTTCTTCTGTATATTATTTTGAGAATGTGTAAAAAAAACCTCAGACGTAGTTAATAGAAAAATAGAGAATGCTGGAATGCAGAATAAGTTTTAAAAATGTGAAGATGATTTAAGTTGGAGGGTCGTCAAACAGTGAAGATGATACCAATCACACTTATAGCTATGATGTAGTTGTAACTATCTGTACAAGATTTGGATGATTGGTTTATGGGCAAAGTGAGGATGCTTACTCCCAGAAAATGAAACACAGAGGGTATTAAGCATACGTTTTACAAATTAGCAGCTAGCTGCAGTGAAAGCTTTGTTGTCGGGTTTCTTCTTATTGGTACCGATGAAATAGGAAAGAAAAGAGAATTTAGAGAGCTAGGTAGAAAGCTGAGAAGCAAGATCTCCAGGATAGTACACTAAAACACTAGAATACTACAGCACAGTTCAGGCCCTTCAGCCCTCGATGTTGTGCCGACCCATATATTCCTTTAAAAAAGTACTAAGCCCACACTACCCCATAACACTCCAGTTTTCTTTCATCAATGTGCCTGTCCGAGAGGCTCTTAAATACCCCTAATGTTTTAGCTTACAGCACCATCCTTGGTAAGTCATTCCAGGTACCCACAACCCTGTGTAAAAAACTTACCCCTGATCTCTCCCCTGAACTTCCCTCCTTTAACTTTGTACATATTCCCTCTGGTGTTTGCTATTCGTGCCCTGGGAGACAGGTACTGGCTATCCACTCTATTTATGCCTCTCATAATCTTGTAGACCTCTATCAAGTCCCCTCTCATCCTTCTACGCTCCAAAGAGAAAAATCCCAGCTCTGCTAACCTTGCTTCATAAAACTTTTTTTCCAATCCAGGCAACATCTTGGTAAATCTCCTCTGCACCCTCTCCATAGCTTCCACATCCTTCCTATAATGAGGTAACCAGAAGTGAACATAATTCTCTAAGTGTGGTCTTACCAGAGATTTGTAGAGTTGCAACATGACCTCTCTATTCTTGAACTCAATCCCCCTATTAATGAAGCCTAGCATCCCATAGGCCTTCTTAACTACCCTATCAGCCTGTGCAGCGACTTTGAGGGATGTATGGATTTGAACCCCAAAGTCCCTTTTTTCATCCACACTCTTAAGCAACTGACCATTAACCCTGTACTCAGCCTTCTGGTTTGTCCTTCCAAAATGCATCTCCTCACACTTATGCAGATTGAACTCCATCTGCCACTTTTCTGCCCATACCTGCAGCCTGTCTATATCCTCTTGTAACCTTTGACAACCTACAGCTTTATCCACAACTCCTCCAATCTTTGTGTCATCCACAAACTTACTCACCCATCTTTCTGCCTCTTCAACCAGGTCATTTATAAAAATCACAAAGAGCAGGGGTCCCAGGACAGATCCTTGTGGCAATACATTAGTCACAGACCTCCAGGCAGAATACTTTCCTTTCACTACTACCCTCTGCTTTCTTCCTGTAAGCCAATTTTTTATCCAAACAGCCAAGGTTCCACTGATCCCATGCCTCATGACTTTATGGTAGAGTCTGTCATGGGGACCTTGTCAAATGCCTTGATAAAATCCATGAAGACCACATCTACTGCCCAACCCTCATCAATTTCTTTTGTTACCTCTTCAAAAAACACAATTCGGCTTATGAGGCACAACCTTCCCTTCACAAAGCAATGTTGATTTTTCTTCAGTAGACTGTACATCAAATGCTCGTAGATCCTATCCTTAAGAATCCTTTCCAATAGTTTTCAGACCACTGATGCAAGACTCACTGCTCTATAGTTCCCAGGATTCTCCCTGTTACCTTTTTTTAAATAAGGGAACTACATTTGCCATTCTCCAATCCTCCGGCACCTCCCCTGCAGCCAAAGAGGATTCAAGTACTGCTCCAGTGATCTCTTCTCTTACTTCCCACAGCAACCTGGGGTATATCACGTCCGGCCCTGGGGATTTATCAATCTTGATGTTTTTAAGAAGATCTAACACTTCTTCCTTAATCTCCACATTGCCCAGCACACAAGCCTGTTCTATTCTGACCTCACCCTGATCAAGGTCCTTTTCACTTGTGAATACTGAAGCAAATTTCTCATTTAGGACCTCCTCAACATCCTCCACCTCCGGCCATATGTTGCCTTCTTTATCCTTTAGTGGCCCCACCTTCATTCTTGTCATCCTTCTGTTCTTCACATATACATAGAATGCCTTTCCCCCTTTGAACTTTCCTAAGTGCTTTCTTAAGCTCCTTCCTGGATACCCTATATTTCTCATCAGCCCCTCCTGCTTCCTATATCTAGCATGTGCTTGCTTTTTCCTCTTGATGAGTTGCCTCACGTGTTTCATCAGCCACGGTTCCCTTTTCTTACCATTTTTTCCTTGTCTCAGTGGGACAAACCTATCCTGAACCCAGCACAAGTGGTCCCTAAACTTCTCCCACATTACTTCTGTGCTTTCACCCTTGAACATCCAATTTACTCTTGCTAGTTCCTGCCTCATCCCTTCATAGTTAGCCCATCCCCAGTTAAGCACTACCACATTTTGTCTGTTTTTATCCATTTCTATAGCTGTGCTGAAGCTAAGGGAATTGTGGTCACTCTCACCAAAATGCTTCCCTACCAGCAGATCTGTCACCTGAACAGGTTCATTACCCAGAACTAGATCCAGTATGGCCTCTCCTCTCGTCGGACGGTCCACATACTGTGTCAGGAATCCTTCTTGAACACACTTGACAAATTCAGCCCCATCTATCCCCCTTGCAGTCAGAAGGTGCCAGTGAATGTAAGGCAAGTTGAAATCACCCATAACTACAACCCTGTGTTTCCTGCACTATTCTAAAATCTGCCTGCTTATCTGCTCCTCAGTGTCCCGAGGGCTATTTGGGGGCCTATAGACTACTCCCAGCATAGTGATTGATCCCTTCCTATTTCTAACTTCCACCCACATCAACTCAGTGGAAGCTCCCTCTGCAGCATCCTCCCTTTCTATAGCCGTGATACTATCCCTGGCCAGTAATGCTACACCCCCACCTTTTTTACCTCCCATCCTATTCCTTTTAAAACACCTAAACCCTGGTACCTGCACCAGCTAATCCTGCCCTTCCTCCAGCCAAGTTTCAGTAATGGCCACAATATCGTAATTCCACGTACTGATCCATACTCTAAGTTCATCCCGTTTATTCCTAATACTCCTAGCGTTAAAATAGAGACATTTCAACCCCTCTAACTGGCTACATTTATGTCCTTCCTCACCAAATCAGAACACATAGCATCATGCCCTTATCTTTTTACCCTAATCTCTGCACTCACATTCTGATTCCCACCTCCACCCGCCCACCCGGCCAAACTAATTTAAACCCTCCCCAACAGCTCTAGCAAACCTGCCTGCAAGGATATTGGTCCCTTTCCAGTTCAGGTGCAGCCCATCCTTTTTGTACAGGTCAGACCTTCCCCAGAAGAGATCCCAATGATCCAGAAATGTGAACCCCTGCCCCCTGCACCAGCTCTTCAGCCACACATTCATCTACCATACCTTCCTGTTCCTACCCTCTCTGTCTCGTGGCACAGGCAGCAATCCCGAGATTTCCACCTTTCAGGTCCTGCTTTTTAACTTCTTTCCTAACTCCCTATATTCCTTCTTCAGGACCTCATCCCTACCCCTATCCATGTAATTGGCCCCCTCACGGACCACGACATCTGGCTGCTCACCCGCTCTCCTGAGAATACCAAGAACTCGATCCAAGATATTGTGGACCCTGGCACCAGACCATCCAGGATTCTTGATCTCTCTCACAAAACTTCTTATTTGTTCCCCTAACTATCGTATCACCTATCAGTACTGCTCTCCTCTTTTCCCTCCTTCCTTTCTGAGCTGAGGGTCCAGTCTCGGTATCAGAGACGTGACCACTATAACTTGTCCCTGGCAGGTCGTCCCCACCAACAGTATCCAAAACAGTATACATAATGTTTTTTTTTTAATTTTTTTAATGAATTTTCAAAAAGGTTACAGAAGGAAAAAAATATATACTTATTGTTGATGGGAATGGCCACAGGGGTCCTCTGCTCTTTCTGTCTATTCCCCTTCGCTCTCCTGACAGAGACTCAGTTACCTGTCTCCTGACTTTTAGGGGTGACTGCCTCCATGAAGCTCTGATCTATTACCGCTTCTGCCTCCCAAATGATCTGAATTCATCCAGCTCCAGTTCCCTAACATGGTTTGTCAGGAGCTGCAGCTGGATTCACCTTTCACAGGTGTAGTCATCGGGGACAACAGTCCTCGCCCTGACTTCCCACATCCTACAATCGGAGTACTGGACTACCCTCTCTACTGCCTCCATTGCCAACTCCTAAGCTAATTAAATTAATTAAAGAAACTTACCTAGACTTACCTCACTGGGAGCAAGGCTTGTCCTCCGCCTCTTCTCGCTGAAGCCTCTCAAGCCAAAGCCTCAAAGCTCCACTCCTTTACTGGCCCACTCACTCACTGGCCGTTCTGCTTGAGCTATTCCTCCTTTTATTTGTTTAAGCTTTTCAATTTTTGATTGCCCAATCAGCTGTTTTCTGCTGAGTTTGAGCTATTCAAATCTTGATTGACTTGATTGCACAATCCAACTGCCAAAACCTCTCATGCCAAAGCCTCAAAGCTCCACTCCTTCACTGGCTCACTCACTCACTGGCCGCTCTCCACTGTAATTTTTGGATTGCTGTCTCTGCCATGTGCCAGTGAGGATAGATCAGGATGATCTGGCAGATTAGTGTGTGGCTGAGAATTCAGGATCTTGGATCATTGGGATCTCTTCTGGGGAGGTTTGACCTCTTCAAAAGTGATAGGTTGCACCTGGACCCAAGGGAGACCAACATTCTCACAGGCAGGTTTGTTTGAGGTGTTGGGGAGGGTTTAAACTGATTTGGTAGGGGGATGGGAACCTGAGGGAAGGAACTCAGGGTAGGATGGATGGTAAAGAAGCAAATATATCATGCAGTCAGACTGTCAGGAAGGACAGACAGATAATAGGACAAAATTGCAGCTAGCAGGGTGAGTATCAGTGCATTCAGGTTGGAGAATCAAGAAAGGTAGCAAATACAGTACTCAAAGTGTTATATCTCAATGCATGGAGTTTAAGAAATAAGGTGGATAATCTTGTCGAACTATTACAGACCATCAGGAATGACGTTGTGGCCATCAGTGAATCATGGCTGAAGGATGGTTGTGGTTGGGAGCTGAATGTCCAAGGTTACATGTTGTATTGGAGGGATAGGAAGATAGACAGAGGTAGTGATGTTGATCAGCTGGTAAAGAATGGCAGCTGATCAGTAGAAAGATGTGATATTGAATCAGAAGATGTTGAATCCTTGTTGGTTGAGTAAACAAACTGCAAGAGTAAAAGGACCCTGGTGGTGTTATATTCAGTCCTCTGAACAGCAGCTGGGATGTGGACCACAGATTACAGCAGGAAATAGAAAGGACATATCAAAAGGACAATGTTATGATAGTCATGGGAAATTTCAACCTGCAGGTTAATTGGGAAAACCAGTTTGGAAATGGATCTCAAGAGATTGAGTTTGTTGAATGCCTATGAGATGACTTTTTAGAGCAGTTTGTCAACGTGCCTGCTAGGGAATAAGCTATTGAGTGTTATGTAATGAACCGGGGGTGATTAGGGAGATTAAGGCAAAAGAACCCTTTGGAGACAGTGAACACAATATGATTGACTCCAACTTGAAATTTGACAGGAAGGAAGTAAAGTTGGATGTAGCAGTATTTCATTGGAGTAAGGGAAATTCTACTGGCTGAGAGATGAATTGGTTGAAGTAAATTGGAAGGAGATACTGGCAGGGATGACAGCAGAGAAACAATGACGTGAGTTCCTGGGAAAAATGAGGAAGGTGCAGGGTAGATGTTTTCCAAAAATAAAGAAGTTCTCAAATAGCAATATAGTACAACTGTGGCTGACAAGAGAAGTCAAAGCTAAAGTAAAAGCAAAAGAAAAGGCATACAGCAATGCAAAAATTAGTGGTAAGACAAGAATTTGAAAGCTCTTAAAAACCTATAGAATCACGAGGAGCAAAAAGATGAAATATGAAAGCAAGCTAATAAACAATATCACAGTGGTTTGCAAAAACAGTTTCATGTATGTGAAAAATAAGAGATGAGAGCGAATAACAAGAACATGAGGCTGGAGAAATAATAACAGGGGCCAAGAAGATGGCAGATGAACTAAATGAATATCAGTGTTCACTATGGAAGACACTAACAGTATGCCAGATGTTGAAAGATGCAAGGGTAAAGAAGTGAATGCAGTTACTATTACAGGGAGAAGATGCTTAACAAATGAAAGACCCAAGGATATGCAAGTCACCTGGACCAGTTGAACTTTACCCTAGGGTTCTGACAGAGGTAGTGGTAGAGATAGTGGAGGCATTAGTAATGATCTTTCAAAAATGATTGGACCATGGCACGGTGCCAGAGGACTCGAAAATTGCAAATGTCACTCCATTCTAAGAAAGGAGGAAGGCAGTAGAAAGGAGATTATAGACCAGTTAGCCTGACCTCAGTGGTTAGCAAGATGTGGGAGTCAGTTGTTTAGTGTGAGGTTATGGATTACTTGATGACAGAGGACAAGATAGTACAAAGTCACAATAGTTTACTTAAGAGAAAATCTTGTCTGACAAACCTGTTGGAATTTTTTGAGAAGATTACAAGTAGGATTGATAGGATGCAGTGGATTTTTTATATTTGGACTTTCAGAAGGCCTTTGACAAGGTGGCGCCACACATGAGGCAGCTTACCAATTTAAGAGCCCATGGTATTACAGGAAGGTTACTGGCATGGTTAGAGCATTGGCTGATTGGTAGGAGACAGTGAGTGGGAATAAAAGGATCCTTTTCTGGTTGGCCACCAGTTACTAATGGTGTTCCGCAGGGGTCGGTGTTGGGACCGCTTTTTCATGCTGTATATAAATGATTTAGATGATGGGATTGTTGCAAGGACGAGACTGAGGATGAACCCAAGTGCAAGGCACAGGTGCGGAGGCAGAGTCATGAGGTGTTAGCACCATCGCGAATGGGGAACCAATATCCAGGAGACTCTTCACACAGAGACAAGGTTTACATAGAGTATCCAGGAAATGATGCTGAGCTTAGAACTGACAGTCCTAAGGAATCAGGAAACGAGTTTTACTCACACTAGAGTTGGCCAACAAACTAGCAAGGCATGGCTGTGATGCATGAGTTTTATCCTATATTTGCTAATGGGAACCACGTGTGCTGTAATTAGTGGAACTGGGAATGATTGTTTCCGTGTGAAGGGGGTAGACCGGTGACGAAATCTAGGGCGATGTGCCACCAAGGACGACCGGCCACAGGTAGGGGACGAAGTAATCCTGCAGGTGGTCAATGGGTGGCTTTTCCACAGGCACAGACGGAACATGCAGAGACACAGGAACGGGTATCCACCTCCACGGAAAGCCACCAAAAGTCTTTTCAGGAGAGCCAGTGTCCGATCACTCCCGGGGTGGCAGGCAAACCCAGGTGTGTGCCCCCACCGGAGACCTGATGGAATCAGGCACAAAAAGGCGATTGGTGGGTCCACTGCTGGGGTTGGACTTCCTTTACTATGGACTCACTCCCAAGTGAGGGTTGCCACCACACAGTATGTTGGGAGGATAGTCTGTGGGCTGGAAGTGTCCTCCTTGGAGGTGTATTGGCGGGAAAGCGGTCCGGCTTCCCGTTGTTGGACCCTGGTCAGTATGTGAGGGAAAACTTGAACTGTCAAAAAAGTAATGCCTAATGGGTCTGGCAGGGGTTCAAATGTTTGGCGGTCTGAATATATCCCAGGATCTTATGTTCAGTCCAAACAATAAATGGGTGTTCTGCCCCCTCCAGGCAGTGCCTCTACTCCTCCAATGCCAGATTTGCCACCAGTAGTCCCCGATTCCCCACGTCGTAATTCCACTCGGTGGGGGACAACAGCAATAAAAGAAGGCACAGGGATGAAGCTGTTCGTCCGGACTTGATCATTGGGACAGGACTGCTCCTACCCCGGAGTCGGAGGTGTCAACCTCAACAATGAATTGATGGGAGGGGGTCCAGTTGGACCAGGATAGGAGCAGTTGTGAATCGCCTCTTCAGGTGAGTGAATGCCGAAGAGGCCTCGGAATCCCAGCAAAAAGGTGTTGTAAGTTGGGTAAGGGACACTGCCACCCAACTGTGACCCCTGATAAATTGGCAATAAAAGTTTGCAAACCCCAGAAATCACTGACTTTGCTTGCGGGTCGTGGGTCCAGGCCATTCTTCCACCGCCCGGATCTTCTCGAGATCTGCCCTCACCTGCCCGCTCTTGATGGTGTAGCCCAGGAAGCTGACCAAGGGGACGTGGAATCCACATTTTTCCACCTTCACAAAGAGCTTGTTTTCCCCACAGTCTCTGAAGGGCCTGACAGACATGGTGAATGTGTCTCTGGGGGCTGCTAGAAAATATCAAGATATCATCTAGATAGACGAGCACAAAGCAATTTAGGAAGTCCCTCAGCACATTAGGGCTTGAAAAATAGTGGAGGCATTGGTGAGGCCAAACGGCGTGACCAAGTATTCGAAGTGGCCCAGAGATGTATTAAAGGCCGTCTTCCAGTTGTCTCCCTCCCTCATCCTGACTAGATGGTAGATGGTACGAAGGTCCAACTTCGAGAAGACGGTGGCTCCATGAAGTGGTTCAAATGCCGAGTTAATGAGGGGTAGTGGGTACTTATTTTTAACTGTTATATTGTTTAGGCCTCCGTAATCGATTCAGAGATGAAGCAATCCATCCTTATTCTCTACAAAGAAGAAACCAGCTCCCACTGGGGAGGATAAAGGTCGAATGATACCCGCCATGAGGAACTCACTAATGTATTTCTCCATGGACTCTCTCTCCAGTCGGAATAAGTTATAAAGTTGACTGGTGGGTCACGAGGCCCCGGGGAGAAGGTCGATAGCCTAATCATACGGGCGGTGTGGAGGCAAGGAAAGAGCCCGTTGTTTGCTGAATACCCTGTCTACTGGTGAGCTCTCCCTTTTGGTTGAAGAGGACAGGTATCCTGGAAATGTCCCAGCTGGCCACAATAGTAACAATCCCCAGCTCTCCTCCTCTGAAGTTGTTCGGCCAGGGAGAGATGGTTCTGTCCCAGCTGCATTGGTTCCTCCCCCAGGATAGTGGGGACAGTCGGGGCAGCAGATATACCTGGAGTGACTGGGGAAGGGAGGCTGGCTGAAGATGGTAAGGTGGGACATGGGCTGACCCGAGGACTGGTCTTTTCTCTCAGACGCTCTTGAAGTCAATTATCTAGCCTGGTGGCTAGAGAGATCAGAGTGCAGGCTGTCTGCATCATCCCTCACTGCGAGTTCATCTTCTATCTTATCTGAGAGGCCCTGTCGGAACACATCTTCTAGTGCCTCGTCATTCTACCCAGAGTCCACCGCTAATGTACAGAACTCGCTGGAGTATTTTGCTACGCTTTGTGAACCCTGACAGAGAGTTAACAAGCACTTAGTGGCATCCTTACCATGAATGGGCTGTTCAAAGCCTTTCCTCATTTCAGAGACAAAGGAGGGGAAGGAGGAACAGACCTCTAGGTGGTTGTCCCAGATCGCGGTGACCTATGCCAAGGCATCCCCTCGTAACAGCCCCATGATGTACGCAATCCTTGATCTGTCTGAGGTGTACGCATATGGCTGTTGCTCAAAGATCATTGTAATAAGAAGGCCCAGCACTTCCCTTGGTCCCCAGCATTGGGTTTTGGTTCAAGTACGTACAGCTCTCAAGGGGACTGTGTTGTCAATCCAAGGGACTTAGCCATCCCAGGCTGTGCAATTTGGTCAGTCGGGGTTCTTGGTAGGGACGGAGTAAGGGAAGCGGATACTCGGTCAATCTGCTCACTGACCTTCCTCACATTCTTGGACAGGTTTTCCGTGACCTCTCTGAGCGGTTGGTGGTGGGCACCCGTAGGTAGCCCTGGCTGGCAAGGGCCTGTTTCATGGGGTCCGTGTCCATTAGGCCAGTTTGTTCTGTTGCAAGGACGAGGCTGAGGATGAACCCAAGTGCAGGACACAGGCACGGAGGCAGAGTCATGAGGTGTTAGCACCATCACAAACAGGGAACCGGTATCCAGGAGAGTCTTTATACAGAGACAAGGTTTGCATAGAGAATCCAGGAAATGATGTGGAGCTTAGAACTGAAAGTCTAAGGAATCAGGAAACAAGGTTTACTCACACTAGAGTTGACCAACAGACTGGCAAAGTAGGGCTGTGATGCCCGAGTTTTATCCTCTGTTCACTAATGGGAACCAGGTGTGCTGTGATTAATGGAACTGGGAATGATTAGAAATCAGATGAGGGGATTAAGGCCCAATTAAGGAGGTAATAGCAAGGTGGGGAATTGCCAGACGGGACCATGACAGGAATAGATGGCTTCATTGCCAAGCTTGCAGATGATATGTATTATAGATGACATGAATATAGTATTAATGGTAAGACTCTTGGCAGTGTGGAGGATCAGAGAGATCTTGGGGTCTGAGTCCATAGGACACTTAAAGCAGCTGCGCAGGTTGACTCTGTCGTTAAGATGGCATACGGTGTATTGGCCTTCATCAATCGTGGGATTGAATTTAGGAGCCGAGACATAATGTTGCATCTCTAAAGGACCCTGGTCAGACCTCACTTGGAGTACTGTGCTCAGTTCTGGTCACCTCACTACAGGAAGTATGTGGAAACCATCGAAAGGGTGTAGAGGAGATTTACAAGGCTGTTGACTGGATTGGGGAGCATGTTTTATGAGAATAGATTGAGTGAACTCGACCTTTTCTCTTTGGAGCGATGAAGGATTTGAGGTGTATAAGATGATGAGAGGCATTAATCATGTGGATAGTTAGATGCTTTTTCCCAGCGCTGAAATGGTTGCCACAAGAGGACACAAGTTTAAGGTGCTTAGGAGTAGGTACAGAGGAGATGTCAGGGGCAAGTTTTTTACTCAGAGTAGTTAGTGCGTGGAATGGGCTGCCGGCAATTGTGGTGGAGACAGATACAATAGGGTCTTTTAAGAGACTTTTCGGTAGGCACATGGAGCTTAGTAAAATAGAGGGTTATAGGTAAGCCTAGTAATTTCTAAGGTAGGGACATGTTCGGCACAACTTTGTGGGCCAAAGGGCCAGTATTGTGCTGTAGGTTTTCTATGTTCTCTATGAAGATTGAAGATTGGTGGAGGGACAGGTTGTGTCGAGGAAGCAGGTAGGCTGCAGAAGGACTCAGACAAATTCAAAAAGTGGCAAATGTTAGAAAATGCATGGGCATGCACTTTTGTAGAAGAAATTAATGTGCAGACTATTTTCTAAACAGGAAGAAGCAAAGGGACTTGGGCGTCCTTGTGCAGAACATCCTAAGATTTACTTGCAGGTTGATTCGGTGGTGAGGAAGTCAAATGCAATGTTAGTGGAGCAGACTCGATGGGCTAAATATCCTAATTCTACTCCTATGTCTTATGGTTTTCTTCTGTCTAATATACTGTGTCACCCAGTTCGGATATGACTCAAGTGCAGAGTGAGAGACACTGAAGCAGGTAGATATTTCACAGACTTTAATGCGAACAGTGTTAAAGGGAAAAAAAACAATAAACACTAGGCTGAACAGGGCCCTTGGACTAAAACTCTCAAATGGAAAATGAAGCCGACACTGCAGCTCAAAAGAACAACTAAGAATTAAACGAATACTGCTCGTCTTCAGATTCAGTTGACTCAGCAGTCCAGTCTCTCAGGCAAGGCAGGATGTAGGAAGCGAAGTATTTCTGTGTCCAAGTCTCAACAAATACTGCGACGGAATGAATTGAGTTAAATACTATCACAATGAAATAATAATTAGTTGACACGTGCACATTCACGAGTGCAATCGCCGAATCCGATGCGCTGATAAAATCCGTGGTAGTGACAGGGCCCCCCTCCCTAGGCACAGCTCCTGAGGTGCCACAGACCCATGTCCACTGGAAGTCCCGAATGAAGGTCTTGTCCAAGATGTCCTCCAGTGATGCTGGTAGATAAGTGCACTGGTGTGCACGGTCAATATCGGAGCCGAAGACAGCCATGTAGAGACAGAAACAAGAGCTTAGACAGAGGTAGCCTGACCGAGTGACACTGTGAGACAAATCATTCTTAAAAACGAAGACCCTCAAAGCATTGGGAAACCGCAGTACAAAGAGCAAGTTGCTCGGGAAAAAACCACAAGGAACTCTATAACCATTAATAACTGTCAATCAACAATTAATCAATTCAGGTGCTCTAAAAAAAACCCTCAGAGCCCAAAACCTTTCTGATGCCCTGTACAGGCTTGAAGTAATCACGGGACCCCCTCCCTTCAGTTGGCACCTGATGGCCAATTTGAGAGACTTGGGGAACTTGAGAATGGAATGAAAGACCAGGGAATCCTGAGGGGCTTGAGAACCCCGTCAGACTGAGAGACCAGGGTACCTTGGGTGGGGCCAAGAGGGAGGACATTGAAAAACCCTAAACACATTGAGCCTTGGGAACGATCAGAAAGAGGAAAACTGGGAACATGGAGTCCTTGGGAAAGGTTGAAACCACGAAACTTGGAACCTCGAGAAGGAACCTTTTCAAATCTTGTTCACTGTGTTTTATCTTTCACAGTCTTTTTCCGAGGACAGTTAGGATATACTCTCAACTTTACAGATCAAGACAGCATAGACAGGTTTCTTCCATCGCTGAGCTAGCCGGTTCTCTGTAGATCTGTTTGATTTGCTACATGGAAGTTCAGTTTTCCTAGTCTGTACCTGACTTTCATCAAGGGGTTAAAAATACCCTTGATAGGGTTACTTTAGTTGTGCATTTGCACACTCCAGCCAGAGATCAACTTTTGGAGTAGGGTTCTTCCAGAATTTACAGTATTGACTTGAATGGTGACTTGCTGAATCAATTGATAAGTTGCTTGAAACTCTCATTTGTAATGCAGACCGGAGTCACAGGATAACAAAGCTGGGAACCTAAGTGCTTGTGATTTGAAAAGCTTGGAATGAATACCGGAGAAAGGCGCTGCAGACTAGGGAAGCTCAGTATGTAGACTCGGAACTCTTGGAATGCAGAGTCAGGATATGCACTGAGAATAAAGGCACCCTCTCCTCAAGCCGCCAATGTCAACACATCACTGTTCAAACTTCGCTGGGTCCACTACTTGGCAAACCACTAAATATGTCAGGGATGGGGTAAGAAGGGGAGGAGGGGCATTAACAGAAGTTAATGTTCATCTGTTCTCATCTCCCTCTGGTGCTCCCCCACATCCTTTCTTTCTCCAGAGGCCTCCGGTCCCATGATTCTTTCCCTTCTCCAGCTCTGTATCACTTTCGCCAATCACCTTTCCAGCTCTTAGCTTCATCGCACCCCCTCTGGTCTTCTTCTATCATTTTGCATTTCCCCCTCCCCCCCCCCACTACTTTCAAATCTCTTACTATCTTTCCTTTCGGTTAGTCCTGACGAAGGGTCTCGGCGCGAAACGTGGACAGCGTTTCTCCCTATAGATGCTGCCTGGCCTGCTGTGTTCCACCAGCATTTTGTGTGTGTTGTTGTTTGAATTTCCAGCATCTGCAGATTTCCTCGTGTTTACTGTTCAAACTTCGCTGGGTCCACTAGTTGGCAAGATCCTTCTGTCACGCTGGAGACAGACACAAAAGTTCATAGATAGGAATTCCAACAGAACATTGTTGCCTCGATGAATCACTCCAGTCAATGAATTTCATGACAAAGGTCAGCTGCCCTCTCTCTGCTGGGTCCATCTTTGTGTGGTCGAGACTTGCTATCACCCGGTTTGGATATGGCCCACGTGCGGAGTGAGAGGCACTGAAGCAGAATCGATAGATCACAGACTTTAATGCAAACAGTGTTAAAGGGAAAGAAGACAATAAGTACTAGGCCAGACAGGGCCATTAACTAAACTTCTCAAATGGAAAACGAAGCCTACACTGCGGCTGAAAAAAACAACTTAGAATTAAACAAATACCGCTAGTCTTCAGATTCAATTGACTCGACAGTCCAATTTCTCAGGCAATGCAGGAAGTGTTTCTGTGTCCAAGTCTCAGCAAATACTGCGATGGAATGGAATTAAATGCTATCACAATGAAATAAGAATTAGCCAACACGTGCACATTCATGAGCGTAATTGCCGAATCTGATGCGCTGCTGAATCCGTGGTTGTGCACTCTGTTGGTCAACTATCTCCCAGTTAAAACCGATTTATAGTTGTGCGTATGGGCTACAGTGTAGCCTATGCCGTAGCCCTGATTTTCACCCTTGTGTTGCTCTATGCCATAGCAAGCATGCGTTGATGTGTGCCAAAACACTAGATGGTGGTGGGGTTGTTATGCCACTGTGTTGAGTTTCTTTGTGACAGACATGGATGAGGAAATGCACTTTGAACATTTTCACATGTCAGCAGGTGGATTTGACGATTTGGTTCATATATTTTGCGTCAGTGTACAGACATGGCGGAGAAGAAGCAGCCGGAAATGCGTAGGAGGAAATGAGATGCTACCAAGCGGACCAATCACAGTTGTTGTGGTCTGCATCGCCGCGATGCATGAGTTACTTTTTTGGAGAGGTGCATGTCACCCTACGGTGTAGGGTATGGCGTAGGGTATGCAGTCCCTACAGCGTAGATGCGATGCACAAGTATAAATCAGCCTTAAGTCGACAACCTTTTTATAATGTTAACAAAACAAATTAGCAGGTCATTGTCTACAGGGGGCTGGTGTGTGCATGCTCCTGCCAACATCAGCAGTGTTCAGACTGAGACGGTTGAGAGCTTTGGGTTCCTCGGAGTGAATGTCATCTTGTTGAACCATATTGATGCTACAGTCAAGAAAGCTCACCAATGAGTCTCACTCCTCAAGAGGCTAAATAGATCTGGCATGGTCCTGATACCATCGCCAATTTTTATTAAAGCATCATAGAATACATTCTATCTGGATGTATAATGGCTTGGTGTGATAACTGATTTGCACATGACAAGAAACTGCAAATTTATGGTCACAGCTCAGCACAGAAACCATCCTCCTGTCTATACTTCCTGCTGTTTCCCATCAGGCAGAAGGTACAAAAGCCTGAGAACAAGTATCATCTGGTTCAATATCCTTTATTCAGTGGAATAAAGGAAATTACAATGGCGTGAGAGGAGAGCTGGCCGAAGTTGAATGGAAAGGGACATTTGCAGGAAGTACCTACAAATGTCGAGCAATTGCTGGAGTTTCTGTGAACAATGAGGGAAGTGCAAGACGGATTTATTGCAAGTAAGAAGAAATTTTCAAAGGGAAGAAGGACACTACCGTGGCTGGAAGTAAAGTCAGAGCCAAAACAAAAGAGGGAAGCCAGATATTGTGGGGAGATAGGGAATTGGGGTGCTTTTAAAAACTAGCAGAAGGAAACTAAGAAGGTCATTCAGAAGGAAAAGATGAATTATGTGAGGAAGCTGGTAACTAATATCAAAGAAGATACTAAAAGCTTGTTTTTAAATATATAAAGGGTAAAAGAGAGTCGATGGTAGATATAGGACCAATACAAAATGACGCTGGAGATATTGTAATGAGAGACGCAGAGATGGTGGAGGAACTGAATGCATATTTTGCATCACTCTTCACAGTGGTAAACGTCTGCAGTATACCGGACTTTCAAGAGTGTTAGTGAAGTGAGGTTCGTGCAGTGAAAATTATGACTGAGAAGGTGCTCAGGAAGCTTAATGATCTGAGGGTGGATAAATCTCCTGGATCTGATGGAATGCACCCCCAGGTTCTGAAGGAAGTAGCTGGAGAGATTGCAGGGGCATAAACAATGATCTTTCAAGAATCGATAGATTCTGGCATTGTACCAGATGACTGGAAAATTGCAAATGTTACTCCACTATTTAAGAAGGGTGGGAGGCAGCAGAAAGGAAACTGTAGACCTGTTTGCCTGACATCAGTGGTTGGGAAGATTTTGGAATCAATTGTTAGGGGCGAGATTATGGCATACCTAGAGGCACATGACAAGATAGGCCAAAGCCAGCTTGGGTTCCTGAAAGGAAAATCCTGCTTGACTAACCTACTGCAATTCTTCGAGGAAATTACAAGCAGGGTAGATAAAGGAGATGCAGTAGACATGGTGTACTTGGATTTTCAGAAGGCCTTTGACAAGGTGCCACACATGAGGCTGCTTAGCAAGATAAGAGTCCATGGAATTACAGGGAAGTTACTAGCATGGGTGGAACATTGGCTGGTTGGCAGAAAACAAAGAGTGGGAATAAAGGGGTCCTATTATGGCTGGCTGCCAGTTACCAGTGGCGTTCCACAGGGGTCGGTGTTGGGACCGTTACTTTTTACAACGTATGTCAATGAGAGTCTTGTGGCTAAATTTGCCAATGATACAAAGATAGGTGGAGGAGTGGGTAGTGTTGAGGACTTAGACAGTTTAGGGGAATGGGCAAAGAAGAGGCAAATGAAATACAATGTTGGAAAGTGTATGGTCATGGACTTTGGTGGAAGAAATAAATGGGCAGGCTATTATCTAGATGGGGAGGGAATTCAAAATGCAGAGATGCAAAGAGCCTTGGGAGTCCTTGTGTAAGATACCCTAAAGGTTAACCTGCAGGTAGAGTTGATTGTGAAGAAGACTAATGCAGTGTTGGCATTCATTTCTAGAGGCATAGAATATAAGTGCTGGGATGTGATGTTGAGGCTCTATAAGGCACTCGTGAGACCACTCTTGGAGTATTGTGTGCAGTTTTGGGCTGCTTATTTTAGAAAGGATATACTGACATGGGAGAGGATTCAGAGAAGATTCACGAGAATGATTCCAGGAATGAAAGGGTTACCATATGAGGAACGTCTGGCAGTTCTTGGGCTGAATTCCCTGGAGTTCAGGAGAATGAGAGGGGATCTCATAGAAACATTCTCAATGTTAAAAGGCCTGAATAGATTAGATATGGTGAAGTTATTTCCCAAGGTGGGGGATTCTAGGACAAGAGGACATGACTTCAGGGTTAAAGGACGTCCTTTTAGTACGGAGATGCGGAGAAATTACTTTAGCCAGAGGCTGGTAAGTCTGTGGAAGTTGTTGCCACGTGTGGCTGTGGAAGGTAAGTCATTGGGTGAATTTAAGGCAGAGATAGATAGTTTCTTGATTAGCCAGGGCATCAAGAGGTATGGGGTGAAAGCAGGGGAGTGGGGATGAATGGATGAAGTGGATCAGCCCATGACTGGATGATGGAGCAGACTCAATGGTCTGAATGGCCTACTTCTGCTCCTATAGCTTATGGTCTTATGGTCTTACGACAGATTCCATCCCACTTATGAGACTCTTGAAGGGATTTCGTGTACAATATGAAAGATTCTTGACCTCACAATCTACTTACTCTTTATGGTTTACCTGCACTGCACTTTCATTGTAGATTTTACACATTGTTCTGCGCTATTTTTGTCTTACCCTGTTCTGCTACAATGCTCTGTGTAAGAAATTAAATGTATGAACAGTATGTGGGGAGTCTAGGACCAGAGGGCATAGAATAGAGGGACACCAATTTAGACTAGAAATGAGGAGGAATTTCTCTAGCCAGAGGGTGGTGAACCTGTGGAGTTCTTCAACAAGAGAAGATCTGCAGATGCTGGAAATCCGAGCAACACACACAAAATGTTGGAGGAACTCATCAGGCCAGTAGAAAAAAAATAGTGACGTTTTCGGCCGGAAACAGGAGAGAAAAAAAGCTGAGGAGTAGCTTTAAAAGGTGGGGGGAGTGGGCAGAGAAACACAAGATGATAGGTGAAACTTGGAGGGTGGGGAATGAAGTAAAGAGCCGGGAAAGAGCCTGTGGATTGGTGGAAGAGCCAGAAGGCCATGAAAAAATAGAGAAAGGGGGGAGGAGCATCAGGGGGAGGTGACTGTCAAGAAAGGAGATAAAGTGAGAAAGGGAAAACTGGAATGGAAATGGTGAAGGGGAGAGCGTGACTGGAAGTTTGAGAGGTCGATATTCATGCCATCAAGTTGGACGCTACGCAAATGGAATCTAAGGTGCTGTTCCTTCAGCCTGAGTGTGGCTTCATCACAACAGTGGAGGAGGCCAATGAGGGACATATTGGAATGGGAGTGGAGATTTAAAGGGGTGCCCATTGGGAGATCATGCCTGTTCTGGTGGATGGCGCATAGATGCTCGGTGAAGTATCATAAATTGGGAGACTGCTTCACCGAGGATCTACACTCTGTCTGTCCGAACAAGCGGGATCTCCCAGTGGCCACCCATTTTAATTCCACTTCCCATCCCCATTCCAATATGTCCATCCTTGGCCTCCTCCATTGCCATCATGCCCTCCACCCCTAACCCCCTTTCTCCATTTCCCATCCCGTTTTCCCTCTCTCACCTTATCTCCTTGCCCGCTCATCACCTCCCTCTGGTGCTCCTCTCCTGTTTTCTTACTTCCATGGCCTTCTGCCCTTTTTATGGTTCTACTTCCCAGCTTTTTACTTCATCCCTCCCCCGCTAGGTTTTGCCTGTCACCTGGTGTTTCTCCCTCTCCTCCCCTCTACTCCTCAACATCTTTTTCTCCAGTCCTGCCGAATGATTTTGGCCGGAAACGTCGACTGTACTTTTTTTTCCATAGACACTGCCTAGCCTGCTGAGTTCCTCCAGCATTTTGTGTGTGTTGCCAAGGAATTAATTGCCACAGACAGCTGTAGAGACCAGGACACGTGATATATTTGAAACAGAGGTTGATACGTTCTTGATTAGTCTGAGCATCAATGGTGATGGGGAGAAGGGGTTGAGAGGGATAATAAATCAGCCAAGATGGAATAGTGGAACTGGCCTAATTCTGCTCCCATGTTTTATGGTCTTACAGTGTAAAAAACAAGCTTTTCACTGCACCTTGGTGCTTGTGTTGAAAACAACCAAATAGCAATGCTAGTACCGATGCACCAAACTGGTTGACTTCTAGCCCTTTTTTTACATTTTTAAACAATAAAGGTCTGGGGAGGATTATTAGATGATATGTCCAAGCAGCGTAGAACAGCAACCCATAAAAACCAATGATTCATTGAACTATAAATCAGTCAGAGAACACTTCAGCGCAGTGCCAAAGCAAAGTAGCATTGCCTTGCCAAGGATAGACAAACAGCGAAGGTAGAAACTACACAATTGTGTAGCAGTACTGAATGTCTGGAACGTGACTGGAATCTCTTAAAATCTTAAGCTAGGAATGGGGGCTTCGAAGGACGAGGTATTTGAGATACAAGACTAGAGTTGATATGAACAAAGTTAGTCAAATGGTTATTTAATTTTGGTCTATACAAGTAATGTGAACTGGTGAAAATGGGTATCAAAAATGGAAAAAGTGAATTCAAGATGATAATTAAATCATCTTGTTCACAGGAGTATTGATTAACAGGTTGGATGTACTGGCATCATTGGTGTTGCTACGGCAGGTCAACAGGTAGTGTTATTGGATATTTCACCTAAATCACCCTAAATAAATGTTTTCCAGCTGTCATGATCATGTGACATAATCTGAAAGATCTTTAAAGAACGTCACTGATGACGTTACCATCTTATTAGTGGTTAGAGTTGGAAATGTATTTAATTGTGATTTTGTGATTAAGTGATCTGCAAAGGAAACAGATTAAAGAGATCTTAAAGATTCTAATAAAAAATGTGACCTATTATCTGAAGATTTCTAGATAAATAATCTCTACTGATGTAAAGAAATTTTGTCCAGATCAGTAATCATAATAATTAATAAAGGAAGAATAATATCACAATTTATGTTTCTGATTTATTTTCTTTTGTAATTCAAATTTTTTTGTTATTATTTATTCTTATTTTACAAAGCAGCACAGCATATCATAGAGCAGATACAGTACAGTGTATTTACACAGCCATCCCATGACAGGAAAACATACAAAACTAAGAAACAGAAAAAACTTCTAACTTAAGTTTAAATTAACATACAATCAAAATTGATCCACTTGTCTTGTACTTTTCCCTCAGTAAATTGGTTTATTATTGTCATTTCTACTATGCAGCAGTGAACAGACTTCAATGTCTTCTGTAGGTGCAAACTGAAAGATTACATGGAGTTGGTGTTTGAAATAACTGGCATTTTAATTTAAAACTGTCCCAGGAGACCAGCCAAAGCTGATCTACCTGAGCATGAATTTGGTACAGCTTTTACCTTCTTAATGGATGAGATTACCAGTAAAACAACATTTTGGTTACAGATTTGTGGAAACAGGAAGACTAGGTGCTGATTACAGAATAAAGTGATTATTCACAGGTCTAAAAGTAAATCCAATTTTCTATTACAACAATGGGTGCACATTTTAACATCATTAGTGACGTTCCTGAAACTCGGTTGTTGTTAGTTTGATATTCCATGTCTCTACTTTTGTCTGTGATTCCTTGTTAGCACATCTCCACATCCACATATCCACATCTTCACAATCCACATCTCCATTCACTAGTTATTAGTTCTTGCTATCCTTTCCCCTGCAACACCAGCCACACAGATCATTTCACTGCAATTGTAGTGGGAAAGTAATGACAGAGTGCAGAATGAAGTGTCACAGTTACAGAACAAGTGCAGTGCAGACCACTAAAAGTTACATGGCCACCAGGAAGAGGATTGTGAGAGTAGGAGTACATCTCAGTCAGTAGTCTTGTAACACGAGATAGAAGATGACCTTGAGCCTGGTGGTATGTGCTTTCAGGTTTTTGTATAGTCTACCTGTTGGGTGGTAGTTACGCGAAAATAACTGCAGTGGGAAGAGTCTTTGATTATGTTGCCAGCTTCATTTTACTTATTTATTCAATTTTATTTAGAGATACAACGCAGAACAGGTCCAGACAGACAGACAGACAGACATACTTTATTGATCCCGAGGGAAACTGGGTTTCTTTACAGTCGCACCAACCAAGAATAGTGTAGAGATATAGCAATATAAAACCATAAATAATTAAATAATAATAACAATAAGTAAATTATTCCAAGTGGAATTAAGTCCAGGGCCAGTCTATTAGCTCAGGGTGTCTGACACTCCGAGGGAGGAGTTGTAAAGTTTGATGGCCACAGGCAGGAATGACTTCCTATGACGCTCAGTGTTGCATCTCGGTGGAATGAGTCTCTGGCTGAATGTACTCCTGTGCCTAACCGGTACATTATGGAGTAGATGGGAGACATTGTCCAAGATGGCATGCAACTTGGACAGCATCCTCTTTTCAGACACCACTGTCAGAGAGTCCAGTTCCACCCCCACAACATCACTGGCCTTACGAATGAGTTTGTTGATTCTGTTGGTGTCTGCTACCCTCAGCCTGCTGCCCCAGCACACAACAGCAAACATGATAGCACTGGCCACTACAGACTCGTAGAACATCCTCAGCATCGTCTGACAGATATTAAAGGATCTCAGTCTCCTCAGGAAGTAGAGACGGCTCTGACCCTTCTTGTAGACAGCCTCAGTGTTCTTTGCCCATCCAGTTTATTGTCAATTCATATCCACAGGTATTTGTAACCCTCCACCACGTCCACACTGACCCCTTGCATGGAAACAGGAGTCACCGGTGCCTTAGCCCTCCTCAGGTCCACCACCAACTCCTTAGTCTTTTTCACATTAAGCTGCAGATGATTCTGCTCACACCACGTGACAAAGTTTCCCACTGTCGCCCTGTACTCAGCCTCATCTCCCCTGCTGATGCATCCAATTATGGCAGAGTCATCAGAAAACTTCTGATGACTCCCAATAAGCTACACTGCCCATCCACCCACTAATTTAATGCAAGCCTAACTATATTTATAATGATCAGTTAGCCCCCTAACCAATATGAAACCCACTGGTTTCCTTGGCTGCATAAGATTAGGGAAGACACTCTCCGGTCCCACCATTGAATCGGTTCTCCCACCCTAAACTCCAGTTTGTGTAGGTGCTGTGTAATTTGCTATCCTGTTACAAATTAGTGCCACAAAATGACAGACAGTACCCTGCAAATGATTAAATAAATTACATTTATGGATCCTAACTAAAGAGTTAGTAAAGAAAAACAAAAAGAAAAGGGCCCATTTTAATTAAATAGTCGAATGTGCGCAAGTTAGCGCTCATCTTGAACTCCTCTGTCACTCATGCAGTGGGGCCTCAGTATGCGTGAAAGCACTCGACACCTTCCGAACATCGCTCTCAAACCTTCTCGAACAAATGATTGTTCTCCCACTGGGTTGGATGCTACGACAGATTCTCCTCAGAATCTTCTCTCTTCATCTCCCACCAAACAAAAGCCCCAAGTCCAACCATAGGGTTCCTCACCAGAAAAAACCTCCCCTCAGTTCACCCATCCTAATTAGTTGGCACACATTCCTCATCGTCCCTTATCTTCAACAATAACCCAAACAGGCTGAAAGCAGAACAGACTGCTCTTACAGAACTGCTAAATGAAATGCATACAGTTTAACAGTAATAATGTAAACCAGGGCATTACAATAACATCTTTGGACTGTGGGAGGAAACACACGGAGTCACAGGGTGAATGTGCAAAGATGGTGCCAGAATTGAACTCCAAACTCTAGAATGCCCGAGCTGTAATTGCATGATACTAACCTCCATAGATGATAGCTGTCCTGTTGTGTTCTACCATCAATTTGTGCGTTTTTGCTCAATACTTGAATGACATGAAAGTTCAGGCTTTGACCACCAGGTGACACCATTGAGCACAGTATTCGCGACTGGCCAATCTACCTTTGGCCGACAATTACAACAGCTTTTAGCTTTCAGGATATTCTAATCTAATTAGATTTACAAAATTATTTTCTCTTTAGTTGGAATTAGAAAGATTCTACCTACTGATCAGGTTTTAAGTGGTTCTCTGTGGGTTTTTGCTGCTGTTGACTCTACTACAGCGGACTATGCTAACCCTTGTCACACTCATCCTGCCAACCTACATCTACTGAGGAGATCAGATCTTTCTGTACACGTGCATATTTCTTCATCAAGACATACTCCTGAATGTACCTGACTGGATCTTTTCTAAAGTAGTCAGAGTCTATTGATTGGTCTTGGAGCAGGCAGTTGATTATACAGCAGTAATTGATTACAGGAAAGAGTGGAGTCCCAGTTGAGAGTGCTTCAGAATCAGGTTTATGATCACCGATACAGTATATGTTGTGAAAATTTGTTCTTTTGTGTCAGCAGTACATGTGTGTAATGTTGTAAGTTACAATAAAATAATCAATAATAAATAAATAAATACAGAAAACGATAAGTAACAAGGTAGTGTTCATGGATTCATGGAGCATTTAGAAAACTGATGGTGCTAGGGAAGAAGCTACTCCTAAAATGTTGACTATGTGTCTTTAGGCTCCTGCATCTCCTCCCTGATGGCTGTGCATTCACAACAATAATTGGCTGTAGAGGGATTTTTTTTATTTCCAAGATGGCAGATGGCTGGAATCTGCAGAAACAAATAATCTACTGGAAGAGTTCAGTGGAGCAGACAGCACTTACAGTTCTGAGCAGAAGTCTTAGGTATATATATATAGCTAGGGTGCCTAAGGCCTTTGTGCAGTACGGTATTTGACAACATGGAGAAGAGAGCGAGTCTGTACATTGGGCAGGATCAAAGGATCTTGGGACCGGTGAGGGTGGAATGTCAAGGGGAGGTGTGTGGAGCAGGTGACAGGCGTGGCCGTGGAATGGGGGGGGTTGTGCAGGTGCAGACACACCCAGTCCTCAAACATCAGGCAGGGTCATTTGGTTCCAAACAATTGGTTTCTTGCTCATTACTGAATGCCTCTCTGGTGCTTCCTCTTTTCCCAACCATGATTCCCCTTCCCAGTCCCAGTCCATAATAGAGACTCATATCAGAAACAGCTTTATCATCACTCACGTATGTGATGAAAATTGTTTATTTTGCAGCAGCAGTAACTTCAAAGTTCAAGCTCAAATACACTTATTATCAAAGAATGTATAAACTATACAACTTGAGATTCGGTTGCTTACAGGCAGCCAGAGAGCGAGAAACCCGAAGAACCCAATTTAAAAAAAGAAAGACTATAACCACTGCACTAAGAAAGAAAAAAAAACTCATACAGTATAGTGCAATGCATAAAATTACTTCAGTACTGTATGGAGACGTGGGGTATTGTTCATGCACCGTTCAGAAATCCGATGGCAGAGGGGAAGAAGGTTTTCCGAGAACATTGAATGTGGGTCTTCAGGATCCTGCACCTCCTTCCTAGTGGTAAGCAAAAAGAAGAAAGCAAGTCTCAGGTGGTGAGCATCCATAGCAAAGCAGGCCACCTTCGTGAGACTTCATCTATTGAAGATGTCTTGGTTAAATAGAAAGGAAGATGACATAGCAAACAATTCATGCAGTAACCAGACAAGGAGAAGAAGGAGCAAATATTGATCAATTGATATATTTGTAAAATGAGCGGTAATCTTATGGAACTGTAGATAAAAAAGATGGGACAGGCAGGGTGAATGTGCACACCTTTCTCCCATGATTGGGGAATCAAGAACAAGGGGATATTGATTTAAGGTGAGAGGGGTGAGCTTTATTAACAACCTGAGGGACAACTTTTAGATCTGGAGGATGGTCAATGTATGGAGTAAGCTGCCTGAGGAAGGGGTTGAGCCAGAAAGAGCATTTAAAAGGAACATGGAGAGGTACATGGAAGGCAAAGCACACCATGGGCAAATAGGACTAGCGTAGATGAGTGTCTTGGTTGGCATGGACAAGATGGGCAGAAAAGCCTGTTTCTATGGTGTATGACTGACCACCATTCAATATTCAATGCACCAGCATTAGTGGGGTAGCCGTTAGCGTAATGCTAATTATTAAGATAGGAGTTTGGTACCCACCGATGTCTGTAAAGAGTTTGTACGTTCTCCCTGTGATTGTGTAGGCTTCTTCCAGATGTTCTAATTTTCTCCCACATTCCAAAGATGGATGATTAGGGTTAGTGAGCTCTAGGCATGCTATGTTGGCACCAGAAGCATGGCAATACTTGTGATTCGCTTTGACACAAACAATGTATTTCACTCTAAGTTTCAACGTACATGGGATAAATAAAATTCATCTTTATTTTTCAACAAGATTAGGTTTGATCTGATCTATGAGTTCCATTTCTTCATAGGTTTCCCAAAGTCCATGAGTCCCCTATATTACAAGCTGTATTTCCACCTGGAATATATATTGAATAATTTTACCTCAGTGGCAGAGAATGCCAAAGGATCATGACTCTCTGTGAGGAGAAGTTCGTCCCTATCTCAAATTTTCAATCTAGTTCTAGATTCCCCATGACAGGAAACTTTCCCTCAGCACATCTCAAAACCAATCAGAGCCTTAGATGTTTAAAAGAAACTATAAAGTTAAGAAAAATTTGCAACAATGAAGGAGACAATTTTGTCAATCATTCCCATGTTAGCTTTCTAACGAAGAGAAATACTTAAGTCCAATTCCCTCATGAAATCCGTTTCCCAGAGCCTTGAAAAGTTTTTTTTTCTGAAACACTCGATGACTCCAGTTTATATCCTAGGACAGGAGTAGGCAAACTTTTTGACCTGTGGGCCACAAAGGGTTCTAAAATTTGACAGGGGGGCCAGACCAGGAGCAGATGGACGGAGTGTTTTGGTAATACGCCTCATAAGAGAAAATAAAATATCATGGGATATGTAGAAAACATGTGCTTTAATTTCAATTGAAAATGAACAAATGCATTACAACAAAATATCTGTCTTTGAAGTCCCATGGTATTTAGCTATTTATTGAAGTGAATTTTAAAACACTGAAAATTAAATGAATAAAATACAGCTTTTTTTAATAGTAACAGTTATTATTTTAAAGCACTGAAAATTCTGTTATCCTTCAAGATATTATCATCATCACTCTCCTCCTGACTGTCTCTATTTCAAAAACGGTAGGAGATGCAGGTCTACTTGTCCTGCTCCTTCTTATTCAATTGTCCCCTGTGCCAAAACTCAACAATGACCAGCACAAGGACAGAACAGTGACAGCGCGCCAGTATGCGGAGCGCGTTATTTGATCTGGAGCGCATTTTTTATTTTGAGAACGTACGTGCACCTGCGCACTACTCATGTCCATCACTTAACAGAAATGACATGTAACATGTAAGGCTTATTGAAAAAAATATTTTCAAATGCATTTTTTACATAACACAACAAAGAAACTTATTTTTAATTTCAGTGGGAACAGTGTTGTTGGTCTCCCTTTTCAGCCAGCGCATCAAAATCTGGATTTAGTTTTGTTGTGGCGATTCTCAGGATGGATCTGAGGTGTTGGTCAGTTAACTTGGATCTGTGGCTGGCTTTGTTGATGTTCATGACGCTGAACGCCTGTTTACACAAATAGGTCGAGCCGAACAAAGAGTAAAGCGCAAATGTGGAGTAATACGCTGCACCTCAACAAAGGTCAATGTGTAGCGGTGTGCTACATGCAGCGCTAAAATTACGACACGGAGTCGGTAACTGCAGTCGAAGAAAAAAACTTTATTCGAAATCCCCAGCCTCACTTTTAAGCCTCCCTCAACCTGCCCCCCTCCCCCACTGCGCAGAGGCTCCAAAGCTCTGTGCTCGCAAATCCCCGCAGGCAATCTCCCTTAGCCGGAACGCTGGCTAATTGTGAGCCAGTTCGGATGTGCCAGGAAATGGGTCGCCACAAATGTATATAGAGTGCATCATCTATTGGGAAAACGCCAGAATTGCGGGGAAAAAAACGTTAACAAGGTTTATTAATATAATTTCATCAAGTTCTGCGGGCCGGATTAAAAAGCTTAACGGGCCGCATATGGCCCCCGGGCCGTAGTTTGCCCATGCCTGTCCTAGGACATATCTCAGCATCATATCTACCACGTGTTTATCCCATTTCATCTTAAAGGTCACAATGGTGACAGCCTATACTAGATTCCAACCACAGGCTGCCTATAAAAGAAGTTTTCCTCCCGTCACCCTTAATCCTCTGCTCTTATTTTTTATACCAGTGACATCGAGCTCTCAATTCCTCCAGTAATGGAACAGCCTTCCACTAGCCATCCTGTGCAGTGCCTTCAGTATTTTATAAACATCTAACACATCTCCATTCAGCCCTTCCTTCTCCAAATGGTGCTAGTCTCTCTCACCCACCATTGTAACTTGTCTTTCTTACCAGAACCATCCTTTTCTGTACCCCCTGCTAATGCCTTCTAAAACTTCCATTAAGGAAGCGACCAGAATCGAACATGATACTCCATCTGAGGCCGCACCAGTGTTTTATACAGGTTAAGCATGACTCACTTTATGTGCCAAGCATCACACACAAAATGCTGGAGGAACTCAGCAGGCCAGGCAGCATCTACGGAAAAGAGTAAACAGTCAACATTTCGGGCCGAGACCCTTCATAAGGACTAGGTGTGTGTGTTGCTTTGGAGTTCCAGCATCTGCAGGTTTTCTCGTGTTTATAATCTTAGTCCCCGGTTTCTCTTCTGCCTATGCTCTGATCGCAGTTTGTCTTCTTTTGCAAATTGCTTTGTTGTTATTCATTGGGTGTTCATAGCTTTTCATAAAAACCTCTTGTATTCCTTTTTTCCTGTAAGTGCCTGTGAGAAATGAATCTTAAGGTAATATATGGCAGTATACATGTGCTTTGATTATGAAGTTAGGTTGAACTTTTGAATCAAACATCTCCAAATTTTACCACTCACTTGGGGTAATTTATAACAGCCATTTAACCTCCCAAGCCTCTTGGTGTTGGGATGTGTGAGGAGCCCATTCGGTCAAAGGGAGAACATGCAAATCCCATACAGGCAGCAGCCGAGGACAGGATTGAACCCTAGATTTCTGACACTGGGAGGCAGCTGCTCAACTGACTGTGCCACTGTCTCATATTATTATGCTGTTGTTACTCCACACCAGTTAAATTCTGATCTTTATCAACTTCGTTCTCAAGCTTCCATGACCCATTCAATAAAGACAGTACATTTAGCCCCAGGTCCCTCTGTCCTGCATCCCTTCTGCAACATGATTCCTTATCTTCTATGGTTTATCCTACTACTGTGGTTAGAAGGTGTATGGTGTGTTGGCCATTAGTCAGGGGATTGAGTTGAAGAGCCAATATGTAATGTTATAACTTACAAAATCCTGATTAGAAGTCACTTGGAGGGTTGTGTTCAGTTTTAGTCACCTCATCGTAGGAAGGATGTAGAAGCTTTAGGGAGGCTGCAGAGAAGGTTTACCAGGATGCTGCCTGGATTAGGGAGCATGTTTCATGAGGAAAGGTTGAGTGAGCTTTTCTCTTTGGAGCAAAGGAGGATAAGAGGTGACTTGATCAACTTGTAGCAAGCACCTGTCCTTGCATGTGAGTCTACTGGGGTGTAGTGAGTGGCTGAGATCTGCAGTGAGATCCATTGGCCAGGATGGCAATGGTTTGTGGAGATCAAAGAGCATGACTAGGAAGAGAAGATGTCATGGTCATCCAAGGAAAGCCCCAGTTGTGATATTTGTTCGGACAACTGAACACAGACCTCCGATGTCGGGAGAGTGGAACTGCCCCTTATTTCTTATTTAACTCTAGACAGAATAGGGACTATGTCTACAGAGCCAGTGCTCTATTCTGGGTGTCAGATATGGGATTTCTGAGAGACTACCAGCCTCCCCAGTGGCCACATCTGCACCAGGTCTCCTTAGAGACTGTGTTAAGGAACTGGAGCTGCAGCCCGATGACTTTTGACTTGTTAGGGAAAGAGAAGAAGTGATAGAAAAGAGCTACATGGAGGTGGTCACCCCAAAGCTACAGGAGACTGATAAATGGGTGACTGTCAGGAGAGGGAAAGCAGAATGTCGAATAGTGGAAAGCACCCCAGTGGCCATTCCCCTCAACAAGAAGTATTTCATTTTGAGTGTTGTTGGGGGGAGCGACCTACCTGGGGGAAGCAACAGTGGCCGTGCCTCTGGCACAGAGTCTGGCCCTGTGGCTCAGAAAGGTAGGGAACTGAAGAGGATGGTAGCGGTAATAGGGGACACTATAGTCAGGGGGACAGATAGATGATTCTGCGAATGCGAAAAAGAAGCACAGATGGTAGTTTGCCTCCCAGGTGCCAGGATCCGAGATGCTTCTGAATGCGTCCACAATATCTATCCTGAAAAGGGAGCGTGAGCAGTCAGAAATTGTTGTACATATTGTTCCCAATAACATAGGTACAGAAAAGGAGAAGGTCCTGAAAAAAGAGTTCAGGGAGCTAGGAAGGAAGCTAAGATGTAGGAATTCAAGGGATAGTAAACTTCAGATTGCTGCCTCTGCCACGTGGCAGTGAGGATGGGAACAGAATGAGGTGGCAGATAAATGTGAGGCTGAAGAATTGGAGCAGGGGGCAGGGATTCAGACTTCTGGAGAATTGGGACCTCCTCCGGGGCAGGTGCGACCTGTACAAAAGGGACAGGTCGCATTTGAATCTGAGGAGGACCAATGTTCTTGCGGGCAGGTTTACTAGTGATTTTGGGAGTGGTTAAAACCAATATGGCAGTAGGATGGGAACCAGTATGACGGAGCTGAGGATGAGCCTGCAGGTTTACAATAGATGACGGGTGTAACATGAATGTAAGTAAGGACAAGCCAATGACTGGGTACAAATGCAGAAAGAGCAAAGAGATAAATTGTACCAGAGAGGCAAAATTCAAAAGGGTGAAGAATGCAAGACTATAGGCACTGCATTTAAAAACACATAGCATTTGGAATAAAGTGAACAAACAGGTAGCACAATTAGAAACTGGCCAGTATGACATTGTGGGCATCACTGAGTCATGGCTGAAAGATGGTTATAGTTGAGAGCTTAACATCAAAGGATTTATTTTGTATCAAAAGGACAGGTAGGAAGCTATCTGTGGTGGTGTGGCTCTGTTGGTATGAGATGGAATTACATCTTGAAAAATAGGTGACATAGGGGCACAGAATGTTTTAAGAATGTACAAAGGTAAAAAAAAAACATTATGGGAATCATATATAGGCCTCCAAATATTAGCCAGGATGTGGGGTTGAGATTGCAAAGGGAACTGGAAAAGGCATGTAATAAGGGTAATAACACAATTGTAATGGGGGACTTCAATATACAAGGCAACTGGGGAAATCAGGTGGGTGTTAGATCACTAGAGAGAGAGTTTGTTGAATGCCTATGAGATAGCTTTTTAAGCAGCTAGTGCTTGAGCCTACTCAGAGAAAGGTTATCTTAGATTGGGTGTTGTGAAATAAGCCAGATCTTATTAAGGAGCTTAATGTAATGGAACTGTAGGAGGCAGTAATTATAATATGATTGAATTCATACTGCAGCTTGAGAGGGAGAAGAATATGTCGCATGTATCAATATCGCAGTGGAATAAAGGGAACTATGGAGGCATGAGAGAGGAGCGTGCCTAGATGGATTAGAGGAGGATACTGGCAGGGATGACGGCAGAGCAGAGATGGCTGCAGTTTCTGGATATAGTTCACAAGATGCAACATCGCTATGTCCCACAGAGGAAGAAGCTTCAAATGGCAGGGATAGACAACCATGGCTGACATGGGAACTTAAGGACTGCACAAAGCCAAGGAAATGGCAGAGAAGACAGCAAAACTGAGATGGAAGTTGGATGTTTGGGAAGCTTTTAAAATCCAACAAAAGGCAACAAAAAAGTTATAAGAGGGGAAAAGATGAGGACAGTCTAGCCAACAATATAAAGCAGGATACTAAAAGTTTTTTCAGTCATATAAAGTGTAAAAGGGAGGTGAGAATTGATATTGGATCACTGGAAAATGATGCTGGCAATGGGGGAGGGGAGAACAAAGAAATGGCAGATGAACTCAATAAGCACTTTGCATCAGTCTTCACTGTGGAAGACATTAGCAGTGTTCCAGAAGTTTGTGAGTGTTAGCAAGAAGGAGTGAGTGCCATTACTATTTGCAAAGGAAAAAATGCAAGGCAAGCTCAAAGGTTATAAGG
Source organism: Hypanus sabinus (assembly GCF_030144855.1). NCBI lineage: Eukaryota > Metazoa > Chordata > Chondrichthyes > Myliobatiformes > Dasyatidae > Hypanus > Hypanus sabinus. The sequence continues at coordinate 18,600,076 of NC_082708.1, forward strand.
TGGGTAAGTCACCTGGGCCAGATGGACTACATCCCAGAGACGTGAGAGAGGTTGCTGAAGAGATAATAGATGCATTGGTCATGACCTTTTAGTAGATACTTGATTCTTGCAGGGCCCCAGAGGACTGGAAGATTGCAAATGTCACTCCACTCTTTAACAAGTGAGGAATGCAAAAGAAAGGAAATTATAGACCAGTCAGTGGTTGGGAAAGCATTGGAGTCTATTATTAATTATGAGGTTTGGGTATACTTGGAGACTAAGGATAAAATAAGTCAAAGTCAACATGGCTTCTGTCAGGAGAAATCTTGCCTGACAAATCTGTTAGAATTCTTTGAGGAAGTAACAAGCAGGGTGGACAAAAGGCAGAAGCAGTGGATGTCATTTACTTGGATTTTCAGAAGGTATTTGATAAGGTGACACACATGATGCTGCTTAAGAAGATAAAATCCCATTGTGTTACAGGAAAGATACTGGCATGAATAAAGGAATGGCTGACGGGCAGGAAGCATAAAGGAGGCCTTTTCTGGTTGGCTGCCAGTGACTAGCAGTGTTCTGCAGGGGTCAGTATTGGGACCACTACTTTTCATATTGTTTGTCAATGATTGAGATAGTGGAATTGATGGCTTTGTGGCAAAGTTTGTGGATGATACAAAGATAGGTGGAAGGGTAGGTAGTGCTGAGGAAGCAATGCAATTGCGGAGAATCAGCAATCTCCTCCCTCACTTCCCACTGCAGCCTAGGGTATATGTTGTCTGTGCCTGGTGACTTATCTAACATAATGCTTTTCAAAAGCTCCAGCACATCCTCTTTCTTAATAGCCATGTGATCAAATATTTCAGTCAGCTGTAAGTCATTGCCAAGGTCCTATTCCCTGGTGAATACTGAAGCAAAGTATTCATTAAGTACCTCCGCTACTTCCTCCAACACCATGCACACATTCCAACTATCGCACCTGACTGGTCCTATTCTCAAATGGCTCATTCTATTGTACTTCACATACTTGTAAAATGCCTTGGGTTTTTCCTTAATCCTGCTCGCCAAGGGCTTCTCATGGCCCCTTCTAGCTCTCCTAATTCATTCTTAAGCTCCTTTCTGGCAACCTTGTAATTTTCTCGTGCTCTAACAGTACCTAGTTTCTTGAAATTTTCATAAGCTTTACTTTTCTTCTGAACTACATTTTCTGCATCCTTTGTACACCATGTTTTTTTTACCCTACCATCCTTGCCCTGCCTTAATGGAAAATACCTATGCAGAACGCCATGCAAATGTTCCCTGAACATTTCAGCCATGCATTTCCCCGGGAATATCTGCACGTAATTTATGCTCCCAGCTTCTTGTCTAATAGTATCAGATTTCCCCCTACCTCAATTAAATGTTTTCCCAAATTGTCTGCTCCTTACCCTCTCCAGTCTTCTTCTCCGGTTGTCCATCAGAATCCGATGACAACGTCCACTCCTTTAACGGTGAGATCTTTGATGACTATACAATCCTATCCTGGGCCTACAAGCTCTATTGCAGGTGGGACATGTATATGTGGTAGTGGTGATGATGGCAACCATGGCTGCATTTCTCCTGGCTCTCTTCTGCTGTCTTCTGGTTGTTCTTTCCATCTCCAGAATATGAACCCCATCTCTACACAGCTGTCGCCAAGTGATAGGGTCAGCAGCAACATCCTCCAGATCCTCGGGTCTGATCTTGCACTTCCTTAAAACATTCTTCATCTGATTCTTATAGCGCTTCTTTGGCCCTCCAGCTGAGCATCAACCATGTTGTAGCTGGCCGTATAACACTCTACGGGGTAGTCGACATGGGGACATCCTTATCACATGCCCCAGCCACTGCAGCTGACACTGGGTGATCATAGCCTCAACACTTCTGCAGTTGGTCTTTACAAGTATTTCAGTGTGAGGCACCCGCTTTAAGCCAAGTAATTCCCAGGATGTGCTGAAAGCAGCATATGTGGAAGCTCTCCAATGGCTGTAGGTTACCCAAGCTTGGGTAACTCTCTCTAGTGCTACGCTAGAGAAGACAGAGTTGTGATCACTGCCTCCAAAACTGAGAGATCTAACACCTGACCAGGTTCATTCCCAATACAAGATCAATTGCAGCCTCTCCTCCAGCTGCCTTATCTACATATTGTGTCAGGAAACCTTCCTGGACACACCTGACAAACTCCACCCCATCCAAACCCCTTGCTCTAAGGAGATTCCAGTCAATATTAGGAAAGTTAAAATCACCCATCACAACAACCCTATTATTATTGCACCATTCCAGAATCTCCCTCCCTATCTGCTCCTCGATGTCTCTGTTACTAATGGGGGGGTTGATAAAAAAAACTCCCAGTAGAGTTATTGCCAAATTTGTTTCTGAATTCCACCCACAATGACTCTGTAGACAATCCCTCCATGACTTCTTCCTTATTTGCAGCCTTGACACTATCTTTGATGAGCAATACCATACTCCCACCTCTTTTGCCTCCCTCCCTGCTTTTTTTGAAATGTTTAAAGCCTAGTACACTCAGCAGCCTTTCCTGACCCTGAGACATCCAAGTCTTGTAATGGCCACAACGTCATAGTTCCGTGTACTGATCCATGCACTAAGTTCATTCACCTTGTTTACGATACTCCTTCCATTAAAATAGACACATCGCAAACCATTTGGCTAAGTGCGTCTTTGCTCTATCACCTGTCTATATTTCTCACAAACTCCATGCAAGCTGTCTCTACTCGTGCGCCAGCTGGACCCATCCTCTGCCTCTTCACTTCGGTTGCCACATCCCTGCAAGCCAAGTTTAAACCCTCCCCAACAGCATTTGGGAACTTCCCTCCCGGGATATCAGTTCCCCTCTGGTTCAGGTGCAGCCCGTCCCTCTTGGACAGGTCACCCCTTCCCCATAAAGGTTCCAATGATGCAGGAACTTGAAACCTTGCCCCCTGCACCATCTCCTCAGCCACTCACTCATCTGTACTATCTTCCTATTCTGACCTTCCCTAGCTTGTTGCATGGGGAGCGTTCTGGAGATTGCCACCTTGGAGGTCCTGCTCTTCAACCTCCTTCCTAACTCCCTAAACTTAATGCTCAGGACCTCTACCCCTCTGCCGCTTATGTCATTGGTACCAATATAAGACCATAAAATATAGGAGCAGAAGTAGGCCATTCGGCCCATTGAGTCTGCTCCACAATTCAGGCATGGGCTGATCCAATTCTCCAGTCATCCCCACTCCTCTGCCTTCTCCCCATACCCTTTGATGCCCTGGCTAAACAAGAACCTATCTATCTCTGTGTTAAATGCATGCAATGACTTGTCCTCCACAGCCACTCATGGTAACAAATTCCACGGATTTACCACCCCCTGACTAAAATAATTTCTCCCAAGAGGTTATGTACCACAACCTCTGGCTATTCACCCTCCCCTTCAAGAATATTCTGCAAACATTCAGAGACATCCTGGAACCTAGCACCTGGGAGGCGACACACTATCCTGCCATCTCTTTTGCTGCCACAGAATCTCCTGTCTGTCCCCCAAATTACTGAGTTCCCTATGACTATTCCCTATCAGTCAGGGCATCAAAGGATATGGTGAGAAGGCAGGTGTATGGGGTTGAGTGGGATCCAGGATCAGCCATGATGGGATGGCAGAGCAGACTCGATGGGCTGAATAACCCAATTCTGCTCCTATATCTTATGGTCTTATGCCCCAGGGCAACAGCTTTTTCACTTTAAAAATCTGTCCCACACAACCAACCACCACCACAAGCTGCTAAGGCAAAGATCTTGTAGATTGCCAGAGACTTTTTTCCAGGGCAGAAATTGCTAATGCGAGGGCATAATTTTAAAGTCATAGGAGGAAAGTACAGGGAGAATGTCAGAGATACGTTTTTTGTTATATAGAGAGTAGAGAGTGGTGAGTTTGCAGATCTCCCTGCTTGGCATGGTAGGAGAGGCAGATACATTAGGGGCATTTAAAAAGATCTTAGATAGGTTGAGTTCTATGTTCAAAACTTATCACCTCCAATTTCTCCTCTTAGTTTTCAAAAGTCCAAAGAGTATAGGTTCTACTGTGTCAACCAGTTTTCAATAGTTAACCACGATATCCTAGGAGTCAAGGTCAAAGCAAATTTATTATCAAAATACATACTGTATATGTCATCATATACAACCATGAGATTTTTTTGTGGGCATACTTGATACCTCTATAGAATGATAATCATAACAGAATCAACAAAAGACCACCCAACTTGGGTGTTCAACCGGAGTGCAAAAGACAACAAACTATACAAATACAAAACAAAAGAATTAATAAAAATAAATAATAAGTATTGAGTACATAGATGAAGAGTCCTTGAAAGTGAGTCCTTTGTTTGTGAGAACATTTCTATGGTGGGCCATATGATGCTGAGTCCCCTTTAGTTCAAGAGCCTGATGGTTGAAGGGGAATAACTGTTCTTGAACCTGGTGGTGTGAGTCATGATGCTCCTCAACGTTCTTTCTGATGGCAGCAGGGAAAAGAGGAATAATCCCAAATGCAATTATGACCCTTCTCAGACAAGGAGGCCAAAACTCTATGGAGTGCTTCAGGAGTGGTCTCACCATCTCTCTGCAGAGTTGTGGCAACTCAGTCTACTGACAACAGAGGAGTCAGGACTTGTGATGGAAACTGCAGCAATCTCTCCCCATAAGAACAGGATATTTTCTCCAGAACAGTGCAATGGATGGAGGTCATAAGCAAAGCAGTACAATCAAAAGCAGAATCAGAATCAGGTTTATTATCACTGGCATATACCATGAAATCAGGGGCTATGTGGCAGCAGTCCAATACAGTACATAATACACCCTATCCTCGTTACATGCGGGGGGTACATTCCTCGCTGTCGACACATAATGTGAATAATTATTTAAATGGAGAAAGTAGGGATGTGTTCCAGAGGGATCCTAAATATGTTTTATCTGTAATTTATTCACATTCACATTTTCATACCAATATGACACAAAAACAGCACCACAAGGCAACATTTAGATTATATTTCATTAATTTATAGTAATATTCAATGTAATAAATCATAGGAAGTTAGCATACTAGGGTGTACAGTACTCACCAACAGTGGCAGGTGTGTTCGCTCTGGGAGATGACTGGTTGTTGTGGTGTCGGGCAGCTTTACATGGAGAAGGTGGACGTTGAGCACAGCAAGGGATGAAGGAAGACTCACAGAATGGCAGCAGGAGATGACACTGGTTTGAAGAAAGTGGTGAGGGTTGTTTGCTTGGCAGCATTTTGTTTTTCAGCATAAATTTGTTTGTAGGGAAGAAGGGTTGACGACAGGGAACGACTGAAATGCTGACTCCGTTCTAAACTTGGGTCCACGTCCAGCCCCATTTGTGCCAAGTGTTCCGACTTCCACCATTCCCTCACCATTGGTAAACTCCCGGGATTTTCAGAATTGTCTGTTGCTTGCAGCATCTGAGAGATAGTTTGCCGTAAAAAAAACTTGAATGTGGATCACACCTTGGTTGAGTGGTTGAATCAATGATGTTGTGTTAGGTGGCAGGAAATGCACTGTTATATTACAATGAATGCTGCCCAAATGTTTAGGATGGGCTGGCGCATTTTCAAACAACAGAAGAACTTTAAAGGCAAGATTCTGTTCCCAGCAGTAGCATCCCAGAGCTGTGTTACCTTCACCTGATGCCGCGCTGTTTATAACTTCCAACTTCTTTTCAAACGTTAAAGCAGTTCTCTGACGCCCAGCTGATGGCCCAGGTCATGACATTGGATGCTTAGGAGGCGTAGTTAAATATTTCAAGCATAAAATCACTGCATCGTAGGTAAAACCAACAAAAGTTTAAGGGTGCAAGATCATATATCCACACCTTGCCAAAACCAATGCGAGTCTGGTGGGAGTGAGACTGTGAGGCGCGTACACCTGACTTGTGTTGGCGGAAAAGCGGTCCTTCTCGTCCCAATAGTGAGACTGCGAGGCACGCGCACATGACTTGTATTGGCGGGAAAGCAGAGCTCCTCGCATAACTGTTGGTTTTGGACGCATATAAGGAGACGTTGGTAGAAATAGGTTCCTCGCATAACTATGAATCCGCATAATCTGAAGATGTATAAAGAGCAAGGATAGGGTGTAATAAAATAATCCTGTCAGTTACAGTAAACATATATATGTTAAATTAAATAAGTACAGCAAAAAGAAGTAGTGAAGTAAAGTTTGTGGGTTCAATGTCCATAAGACCATAAGATATAGGAGCAGAATTAGGCCATTTGGCCCATTGAGTCTGCTCCACCATTCAATCATGGCTGATCCTTTTTTCTATCTCCTCTTCAACTTCACTTTCCAGACTTCTCCCCATAAACTTTGATTGTCATTTACATTCAGAAACCTAATGGCAGAGGGAAAGGAGCTGTTCCTGAATCGCTGAGTGTGTGCCTTTAGGCTTCTGTACCTCCTTCCTGATGGTAGCAATGAGAAGATGGCATGTCCTGGGTGATGGGAGTACTTAATGATAGACACTGCTTCTTGGGACATCACTCCTAAAGACGTCTTGGATCCTGGGGGGAAAGGTGCCCATGGTGGAGACGACTGAGTGTACAGTCACCACACTTGACTGTGAGAGAATTATCCACACATTTTCTATTTTATTTTATGGTAACTGCTTCTCATGACCCAGAACCACCCTCTCACTTGTACTAACATCAGCCTCTGGACTTACAAAGCGTAGAGTAAAATCCCAGGAAAAGGCAGCTCAAAAATAATATCAGCATGGACTGCTCAACAATCACTGCTTCATGGTTAAAAGCTTAAAAAGAAATGGAAAGTTTGGTGACCTACGATTTCCTACTGAAATATTAGGGGGATTTCCACTCTTTGTGAGCAGAGGCAGCCACCACTATTATCACATTCACAGAATCAGCTTACTACATCCTACTTTGGTGCCAGTAAACACGGTGACATTTCTTAATGAGTTGGTAGAACCCCTTTTTTTTAAAGTACTGCAGGTTGTTTTTGCTTATTTTAGTAGGCTGGCATTGCTGCCAATGCCAACATTTATTACCCACCCTTAGTGGTCTATTATGACCCTTCTAACATCAGGATCCTGAACCAGCGAGGATAACTTCACTCACCTCAATGCAGAACTGATTCCACATCCTGCGGAATCTTTCAGGAATGTACAACTTATGTTATCAGCTATAATTAGTTATCGATTTATCCAGCTATATATCTACGAGAGGTGATTGATAAGTTTGTGGCCTAAGGTAGAAGGAGTCAATTTTAGAAATCTTAGCACATTTATTTTGCAACATAGTCCCCGCCTTCATTTACACACTTAGACCAGCGATTGTGGAACACACAGATCTTGGACCTCCAGAAAGTAACCACAGACAGGTGATTGATAAGTTTGTGGCCTGAGGTAGAAGGAGATGAGTTATACAGCTCTTGTTACATGTACATGCTGTTCAACTTTTTGAGTGATTATGCAGGATGTTTGAAGTTAATAGCTCATCTCCTTCTACCTTAGGCCACAAACTTATCAATCACCCGATGCGTTATTAACTGATGAGTTATTAACTTCAAACTTCCTGCATAATCACTCAAACAATTGAACTACACATGCATGTAACTAGAACTGTAGAACTCATCGCCTTCTACTGGAGGCCATGAACTTATCAATCACCGACGCTGTGGACACTTTCTGGAGATCAAGATCCGCATGCTCCACGACCACTGGATTAAGCGTGTAAATGTAGGAGGGGACTATGTTGAAAAATAAATGTGCTAGGAATTCTAAAATTGACTCCATCTATCTTAGGCCACAAACTTATCAAGTACCCCTCGTATACATCTAGAGAAGAAGGATGCTGAAATGAGAATGCTGTTCTTGGACAACAGTTCAACATTCAACAACTTAATTCCCTCTGGGCTCGACAGGAAGCATCGACAGTGATGAAATGCTTTGAGAAGTTGGTAATGACTAGACTGAACTCCTACCTCAGCAAGAACCTGGACCCATTGCAATTTGCCTATCATCACAATAGGTCAACAGCAGACACAATCTCAATGGCTCTCCACATGGCCTTAGACCACCTGGACAACACAAACACCTATGTCAGGATGCTGTTCATCGACTACAGCTCAGCATTTAATACCATCATTTCCACAAACCTGATTGAGAAGTTGCAGAACCTGGGCCTCTGTACCCCCCCCCCCACCCCCCCGCAACTGGATCCACGACTTCCTAATTAGAAGACCACAGTCTGTGCAGATTAGTGATAACATATCCTTCTCACTGACAATTAACACTGGTGCATCTCAGGGGTGTGTGCTTAATCCACTGCTCGACCCTCTGTGTGACTAGGCATAGCTCAAATACTATCTATAAATTTGCTGATGATACAACCATTGTTGGTAGAATCTCAGCTAGTGACGAGAGGGCGTACAGGAGTGAGATATGCCAACTAGTGGAACAGTGCCGCAGCAATACCCCGGCATTCAACGTCAGTAAGACGAAAGAGCTGATTGTGGACTTCAGAAAGGGTAAGATGAAGGAACACATACCAATCCTCATAGAGGGATCAGAAGTGGAGAGAGTGAGCAGCTTCAAGTTCGTGGATGTCAAGATCTCCAAAGATCTAACCTGGTCCCAACATATCGATGTAGTTATAAAGAAGGCAAGACAGCGGCTATACTTTATTAGGAGTTTGAAGAGATTTGGCATGTCAACAACTATACTCAAAAACTTTTATATTTGTACAGTGGAGAGCATTCTGACAGGCAGCATCACTGTCTGGTATGGAGGGGCTACTGCACAGGACCAAAAGAAGCTGCAGAATGTTGTAAATCTAGTCAGCTCCGTCTTGGGTACCAGCCTACGAAGTGCCCAGGACATCTTCAGGGAGCAGTGTCTCAGAAATTCAGTGTCCATTATTAAAGACCTCCAGCACCCAGGGCATGCCCTTCTCTCACAGTTACCATCAGGTAGGAGATACCGAAACCTAACAGCACACACTCAGCGATTCAGGAGTAGCTTCCTTCCCTCTGCCATCTGATGGACATTGAAGCTTTGGACACAACCTCACTTTTTTTATATACATTATTTCTGTTCTTGCCCTTTTAAAAAAAATCTATTCAATATATGTAATTGATTTACTTTATATATTATTGCTTTTTTTTTTCTCTGCTAGATTATGTATGGCATTGAACTGCTCCTGTTAAGTTAACAAATCTCATATCACATGCCGGTGATAATAAACCTGATTCTGATTCGGAGACTTTGGCCTTCACCCTGCCTTGTGTAACTGGATCCTGGACTTCCTGTCAGATTGCCGGCAGGTGGTAAAAGTGGGCTCCCTCACCTCTGCCCCTCTGACCCTCAACACAGGTGCCTCTCAGGGCAGTGTACTAAGCCCCCTCCGTTGACTGTGCCACCACTCACAGCTCCAATATGCTGATTAATTTTGCAGATGACACTACACTGATTGACCTAATCTCAAATAATAATGAGGCAGCCTACAGAGAAGAAGTCATCTCTCTGACTCAGTGGTGTCTAGAAAACAACCTCTTCCTCAATGTTGGAAAACAAATGAGCTGGTTGTGGACTACAGGAGGAATGGAGATAGGCTAGCCCAGGGGTCAGCAACCTTTACCACTGAAAGAGCCATTTGGACCCATTCCCCACAGAAAAGAAAACACTGGGAGCCACAAAACCCTTTTGACATTTAAAATGAAATTACACTGCTTACAATGTTTTTTTTTGCTTTTATGCTATGTATAAACAAACTATAATGTGTTGCATTTATGAAATCGATGAACTCCTGCAGAGAAAACGAAATTACATTTCTGCATGCAACAAAAACACTTTGAACTCCGAAAAAAAGACGTTGGGTTGAAGATTACTTTGAAGTAAAATACTCAATGTCTATTTGAGTCCTTCTTGTATTTATGAAAAACGCCGAACTTAAATTTTCCGCCAGCAGCAAACCAAAAATAATGTCAGCCAGCTGTCAACCTGAAAATAAAAGGACTATTTCACTGAACAATGAAAAAATATGAATATACGTAAAATAATAGGCAATTAAAATATTTATCATACTTGGTTAATGGGATTTCTGCTCCTAGACCTCAGCGCACAGCGTCTGCACATTAGGGCTGTATGATGTCACCTTCATCTTTACACAGGATCGCAAGCTGTCATCTGTGAGGCGTGCGCGATGTTTGTTTTTAATAAAGTTCATGTTGGAGAACACCTGCTCACATACATATGTGGATCCAAAGATCGACAGGACTCCAAGCGCATACTTTTTAATGTTTACATAAATGTCAGTGATAGCATTCCATGTTTCGAACAAAAGTTTGTCTGGTTTAGGGAGGTTTTTAATATCACTCCATTTGTGATTCTGAGCAAGAACAGCCTTCTGACAGGCAACATCTTCAAGGTCTGCTGTCAAGCGTCTAAACTTGGACACCCATATGTCTTTGTCGGCTGTGTCGGCCAGTTCCATCTCAAGATCAGGTTGACTCACACCTGCCAATGCAGTCGTATTCAGTAGGGATGGATCGATGCTTAGGGGAGTGACCGGGAAGGATAATCTGTTTTTTTTCCTCTCTGAACTCACAGAAGCATTTCCCAAATGATGTTTGCATTGCGATGATTGCAGAATGTAAATACTCCGAATTTATCATGTCGTGACCTTGTTTGAACCCTCTCAAATTGGGGAAGTGAGACAATGTGCCTTTCTGTAAATCTCTGGCAAGCACTGTCAACTTGCACTCGAATGCCAAAACATCCTCCAACATGTGTAGGGCTGTACGTCCTTTCCCCTGAAGAACTGTGTTCAGCGTGTTCAGGTGCGCTGTCATGTCTACCATGAAGTGTAGCTTTTCCAGCCACTCTGGCTGTTCCAGCTCAGGAAAGGTGAGCCCTTTGCTGCCCAGGAAAGTTTTCACTTCTTCCAGACACGCGACAAAGCGTTTCAGCACCTCCCCTCTGGACAGCCACCGGACTTTGTTGTGCAGCAGGAGATCAGAATATGCGCTTTCCAGCTCGTCCAGTAACAAACGGAATTGACGGTGATTTAAACTTTTTGCCATTATTTTATTGACAATCTGAATGACAACATCCATTACTTCTGTGCATTCCGGAGGAGATGTTTGAGTGCACAGTGCCTCTTGGCCTGAGTGGCAACATAACTAGCATATGTAGTTGATTTTCCAGACTTCATCCACTTCTTGAAATGATTTTTGCTCAGATCAACCTTCCGCATCAGTTCCAAAACGGCTTTTTTTCTCTCATCTCCATCCGGATATTTTTGAGCAAAGGCTGCGTGTTTATTCTGGAAATGTCTTGCGACATTTGACTTTTTGTTGTTTGCTAGTTTCTCATTGCATACTAAGCATACCGGTAAACCAGTCTTGTCAACAGTGAAAGCAAATGAATCTGTCCACGTATCATTAAACGTTCTGTTTTCTTCAGTCACTTTTCTTTTTTTAGAATTCTCCATAGTTAGCCTACCTTGGATCAAAAAATTAAAGAAATCGTGCCCTGGTGGGTGTCAGGCATTGGCAGTGGTGACGTATATTAATAGCGATAAAAACACGTTGTAGCGGTGTGCTACACACAGTCAGTAAACTGCAGTCAAAGATAATTTTATTTGAACTAAACAGCCTTGCTTTTAAACCTCCCTCAACCCGCCCCCCCCACGGGCGTGGATGCTCCAAAAGACACGTACTTACAAACCCCCATAGGCTATCTCCCTTAGCCTGACCGCTGGCTAATTGTGAGCCGGTTCGGATGTGCCAGGAAATGGGTCGCCACAACGTTTTATTTAGATTGTACAAGATCACCATAATCTTCAAATTTAGAATTACATTTCAAAAACTATCAAACTAACATAAGATACATTTTAATTAAATACTCACCATTTATTTTCCAAAGCCACAGGGAGCCGCAGCACAGAGATGAAAGAGCCACGGGTTGCTGACCCCCGGGCTAGCCCCTATTGACATCAATGGATCAGGGTTTGACAGGGTGAACAGCTTTAAGTTCCTTGGCATAAACATCACCAAGGATCTCACGTGGTCTGTACATACCGGCTATAAGGTGAAAAAAGTACAACATCTCTTTCACCTCAGACAGTTGAAGTTGTTTTGTGTGGGACCCCAAATCCTTAGAACTGTCTATAGGGACACAATTGAGAGCATCCAGACTGGCTGCATCACTGCCTGGTATGGGAACTGTACTTCCTTCAATTGCAGAAGACTGCAGAGAGTTGTGCAAACAGCCCAGCACATCTGTAGATGTGAACTTCCCAGTATTCAGGACATTTACAAAGACAGGTGTGTAAAAAGGGGCCGAAGGATCATCGGAGACCTGAGTCACCCCAACCACAAACTGTTCCAGATGCAATCTTCTGGGAAACAGTACCGCTGCATAAAGGCCAGGACCAACAGGCTCCGAGACAGCTTCTTCCACCAGGCCATCAGACTGACTAATTCATGCTGACACAACTGTATTTCTATGTTATACTGACTATCCTGTTGTACATACTACTTATTATAAATTACTATAAATTGCACATTGCACATTTGGACGGAGACACAACATAAAGATTTTTAGTCCTCATGTATATCAATGAAAGATTGAAGTGATAGCATCAATTCAATTCAATACTTATTTGTTTCTTTGTTTGATGATTGATTTGCACAGTTTGTTTTCTTTTGCACATTGGCTGTTCGCCAGTCTTTGTGTGTAGACTTTCATTGATTAGAGTCACATAGTCGTGGTGAAGTACAGCACAGGCCCTTTGGCCCATCTAGTCCATGCCAAAAGCGGTTAAACTGTCTACTCCCAACAAACTGCAGCTGGAGCATAGCTCTCCATATCCAAACCTTGAAATTGAGCTCACATGCACCACCTCATCCCACAATATCAAGACCCTCTGGGTAAAGAAGTTTCCACTCATGTTCCGCTTAAACATTTCACTCTTCACCCTTAACCCATGACCTCTGCTTGTTGTCCCACCCAACTTCAGTGGAAAAAGCTTGCTGCACTTACCCTATCTATACCCCAGTCTTGGTGTCATCCGCAAATTTGCAGATCCACTTAAACACATTGTCATCCAGATCGTTAAAATAGATGACAAATGACAAAGGACCCAGTACTGATCACTGCGGCACACCACACATGTTGCTGGGTATGGAGCACCTGAGTTATAAGAAATGATTGACTAGGTTAGGTCTGTGGTGTATAGATAGGGTAGAAGCAAGTAGGCTTTTTTTCTACTGAGGTTGGGTGGGGCATGGGGAAGTGGGGGAGGTCATGGTTTAAGGTTACACAAAAAGGCAGGCCTCCAGTCAGAGAGGCAACCATCTACTACTTCTCTCTGGCTTCTCCCACAAAGCCAATGTCTAATCCAATTTATTATCTCATCCTGAATGCTGAGTGACTGAACCTTCTTGACCACCATCCCAAGCGGAATCTTGTCAAATGTCTTAGTAAAGTCCATGTAGGCAGCATCCACTGCCTTGTCCTCATCCACTTTCCTAGTAGCTTCCTTGAAAAACTCTACAAGATTAGTTTGGCGTGACCTACCATGCACAAAGCCACACTGACTATCCCTAGTCATTCGATGTCTATCCAAATAGATATCCAGCTGATCCCTTAGATTACCTCCCAATAGCCTTCCCACAGCAGAGGTCAGACTCAGCAGCCTATAATTTCCTGGTTTCTGTTTAGAACCTTTTTAAACAACGGAACAATATTGGCTATCCTCCAATCCTCTGATACATCTGCTGTCACTCAAGATGTTTTAAATATCTCTGCTAGGGCCCCAGCAATTTCTGCACTTGCCTCCTTTAGGGGATCTATCCACCCTGATTTGCCTCAGGATAGCAAACACCTTCTCCTCTGCAATCTGTACAGGGTCCATGAAGCTAATGCCACTTTGCCTCACTTCTATACACTCTGTAACCATCTCCCAAGTAAATACAGATACAAAGAATGCGCTTTAAATTTCTCCCATCTGTTTTGGCTGTGTCCCCTCATGGATTACCATTCTGGTCTTCCAGAGAACCAATTTTGTGCCTTGTAGTCCTTAGCATATCTGGAGAATCTCTTAGAACTCCATTTCACCTTGTCTGCCAGAGCAACTTCATGCCTTTTTTTTTTAACCTTCCTGATTTCTTTCTTAAGTGTTCTCTTACATTTCCTGCAATTCATAAGCAACTCATTTGTTTCTACTTGACTATACCTGGTATGCAACTCTCTTTTTCTCTTAACCAGAGCCTCAATATCTCTTGAAAACCAAGGTTCCCTACACTTGTTATCTTCACCTTTTATTCTGATGGGCACAGACAAGCTTTGTACTCTCAAGATTTTGATTTTGAAGGCCTCCCACTTTCCAAGTACACCTTTGCCAGAAAACCGCCTGTTCCAATTCAACGCTTGCTAGATCCTTTCTGACACCATCAAAATTGGCCTTTCTCCAATTCGGAATTTCAACCCATCAACCAGACCCTTCTCTTTGCATAATTACTTAGAAACTAATGGCACTGTGGTCACTGGATGCAAAGTGTTCCCCTACACACACTTCTGTCGCCTTCTCTAATAGCAGCTCCAGTATCACAGGCTCTCTCATTGGGACTGCTACGTACTGATGAAGGAAACTTTCCTGAACACATTTGACAAACTCTATCCCATCTAATTCTTTTACAGTAGAGGATTCCAATACGTGGGAAGTTAGAAGCACTTACTATAACAACCTTATGTCTCTTACAATAGTCTGCTATACCTTTACAAATTTGTTGCTCTAAATTTGTTAGGTAGTCTATAATATTTACATTATCATACCTTTCTAATTTCTCAGTTCCACCCATAGTGCCTTACTAGTTGAGTTCTCCAGTCTGTCCTAACGGAACACTGCCACGACATTTCCCTGACTAGTAATGCCACCTCTCTTCCTTTAATCCCTCCCACGCTGTCACATCTGAAATAACAGAACCCCGGAATACTGAGCTGCCAGTCCTGCCCCTCTTGCAACCAAGTCTCACTAATGGCTACAATGTCATAATTCCAGTGTTGATCCATGCCCTGAGCTCATCCGCCTTTCCTTTGATGCACCTTTCATTGAAATTTATGCAGTTTAGGACACTAGTCGAGCCATGCTCAACTTTTTGATTCCTGGCTTTGTCTGAGGTCCTGCCAGCTTTCACTAACTGTTCTGGCGCTCTAGTTCCTATCCCTCTGCAACTTTAGCGTAAACACCACAGATTCTATTGTACCTCTTTGTTTCTTAGTGAATGCCTATGAGAAAACAAATCTCAAGTTAGTTTATGGTGACATCTACAAACTTTGATGATAAATTTACTTTGAGCTTTAAAACTTTTCTGCTGAGCTGCATTCTTGAAGGTACTTCCGCGGTGCTTTTGCAGAGGGATTTCCCAGATCTGTGACAATGAAGAAATGGTGATATAGTTACCAGTCATGATAGTACACAGCTAGGAGTGTAAAAGCTGCATCTTGTGGACTCATGCACTCATTTTTGCATGGTGTGAGAGAGAGCCTGCTTGAGATACCAAAGTGCTAGCTTATGTCATTTTTGACGGACTCTAGATCAAGGTCCCTTTTAGAGCTTTTGTTACCGCTTGCATGGTAGGGAGAGAAGGGTATTGGTGTTTTTTTATGGTGCAAGTGGGAGGATGGGGATCGTCAATGCTTTTGCTGCTGGAGGGGTAGGTGAGGCTTTGGGGCTCTGATGTTTCCGTCATTCATTCTTTGAGGTCTTCTGTTTTGTGGATGCCTGGTGAGAGTAAGAACTTCAGGTTGTATATTGTATACATTCTCTGATATTCAGTTGAACCATTTGAACCATTTGGTGTTCCCCAACACCTATTACACTTCCTTGTCTTTGTTGGTGATCAAATTCAAATTCACAACATGTCAGTGCTAATGAATCTAATTCTGATTTTGATTTCTGTAATCTTCCTTTCACCAGTCTATCTGACTAGAAGTAAAATGCATTGGTAATTAGACTGATCATAAATTCATCTGAACTTCCTTTACTTCGAATGAATATCTGATTTATGAATTTTCACTATAATGTCATTGATGCATTGGAGACACGCCCTTGAGTCGTGAAGCTATTTTTTGCTATAACTAAAACTCTTGGTGCTTTAAAAATAATATAAAAAATGGCATACATGCATTTTGCTCAGCCTTGTCAATTTACAAAATTTCACTCACCAAAGTTTTCCTGGAACTTCAGTCTTTTACAAAAGAAGGAATAAACAGAAGTCATTCCACAGATGCTGGAAATCTTGAATAATACAGTTTATTTACAAAAACAGCAAATAGAATTAACCTCCTCTGCCATATTTCACCAAAATCTGTCCACTGTACAGTACATAGGGACATGACTTTGCCATTTAACTCATTTTTGATCTCAGAAACTATCAGACTAAGCAAATGAAAGGTTCAGATTCAAATAATGTGTTTGCTAATATGGAAAATATTCAAAGTTTCAAAGTACATTTATTACCAAAGTATGAATGCAGTATAGAACCCTGAGATTCGTTTTCCAACAGACAGCCACGAAACAAAGAAAACCATGGAACCCATTCAAAGAAAGCCATCAAACCCACCCCACTGTGCACAAAAAGAAACCAATCATGCAAACGGCAAAAAACAAGCAAAAAACACAGACTATAAAACAATAATTCGAGAGTCCAGGCATATTCATTCAGTTCAGTTCTAGTTCAGTGCTGTGTCATTCATTATCTGCAGGTCATCCTAATCAAAGTAGCCCAAAATACCAGAAAGAGGAGCAGAATCACATTGTAATGTGAACTACAGAGTCCATCCCACAATCTATGTCAACTAAACAATGTCTGCACAACCGTAAAAGAATCATCTTCTGTTGTTCCATCTTTGCCAGGTACTATGTACCATACTTTTTCCCATTTACCTTATTTTTTTACCCCTGGATCTGTGAGAAAACTGCAGGAACAGTGCAGGTCCAATAAAATAAAGACTCTCCTAACAATCATTGTTTTTCCTTAAAAGGTTGCAATTCCTTCGTAAAGTATGTACAACTATGGACACCATTTGGTCCAACATTTTTACGCTAATTCTTTCAAAGAACAGTTTCATGACTTGTACACATCTGCCCTTTCCCTTTGATCCAGTAAATTAGAATGAGGTTTAATATCACTAGATTATGTCGTGAACTTTGTTGTCTTCATGGCAGTAGGACATTGCAATACAAGATAAAAGGGAAAAAAACTCTGAATTGGAGTAAATATATATACATATACACACATACATAGCAAATAATTAAATTAAATCAGTAGTGCAAAAATACAAATAAAATAAGTGACAAGGTAAGAAAGTGTTCATGGGTTCAATGTCCATTCAGAAATCAGATAGCAGAGGGGAGGAAGCTGTTTCTGAATTGTTGAGAGTGCACCTTCAGGCTTTTGTACCTCCTTCCTGATGGTAGAAATGAGAGCAGGACATGTCCTGGGTGGTGGGAGTCCTTTTTGATGGATGCCGCTTTTTGAGGCTTTGCTCCCAGAGGATGTCCTGGATACTATGAAGGCTAGTGCACATGATGGAGCTGACTGAGCTCATAACTTTCTGCAGCTTATTTCAATCCAACTATCCACTTCTATACCAGATGGTGATGCAGCCAGTTAGAATGCTCTCAATGGTGCATCTGCAGAAATCTGCGAGTGTCTTTGGTGACATATCAAATCTCCTCTAAACTTAACTGTCCCTTTCTGAGTATGTACTCAATTTCCTTTTTGAGGTTATCTTTCCCCACCCTCTCAGGAATTTTATTATCTTAGATTTTTCCCTCTTGATATTCATTTATTAGTGACACAGTTGCTTTGGCGGAAGTTTCTCATGGAAAAGACTTTCTTGTGTGCTCACAGAAGATGATGTGACTGTAATGAGGGATGTTTATTATAAGACTGACACTCATCAAGAGGCACAAAGTTCATTCTCACCCAAGCAGCTAAGAAACTTCATTTCGGGTAAAGAAATTAATTTGGAGTAAAGGTAACCATGAAACTGACGGGTTGTCATAAAGGCTCACTTGTTTGTCAGTGTTCTTCAGGGAAGGAGATCACTCACCCTTTCCTGGACTGGATGCTATATGACCCATCAACATGAACCATCAGATCATTCGGTTCAGGCGGTGATTATGAACAGATCTCTTCAGCAAGTCCCAGATCCTGCGAGTAAAATAATTCCAGAACTAAAACACAAAATGGTGTTAACTTCCACTGTAAATAGTCCATATTTTCTCCTATAATTTGCTCTCTGCCTTGCAGCCAGTTAGCGATGGAGTATTATGAGCAGTTTTGGGTCCCTTCAATGGAAAATCCTTCAGGAAGGATATGACCCAGTCCGTCACGGGTAAAATCCTCCCCAACATTGAGCACAGCTCCATGGATCGTAGTCACAGGAGAACAGCACCCATCATCAGGGACCCTCAGAGCCCAGGTCAGGAGGCTCAGGGCTCACACCACCAGGTTCAGAAACAGTTATTACCCCTCAACAACCAGGCTCTTGAACCAGTGGGAATAAGTTCACTGAACTTTACTTGCCCCATCACTGAACTGCTTCCACAACATATCAACTCACTTTCAAGGACTCTATGTCATGTTCTAGATATTTATTTCTTATTCATTGATTGTTGTTGTTATTATTATTATTATTATTACTACCATTTCTTTTGTATCTGCACAGTTTTTTGTCTTTTGCACGCTGGATGTCCACCCTGTTGGTATGGTCTTTCATTGGTTCTATTAATTTTTTTGGATTTACTGAGTATGCCTGCAAGAAAATGTATTTCCTGTTGTAAATGGTGACCTATGTGTACTTTGATAATAAATATACTTTGTACTTTTCTAAGAGAGTCGAGAGCAGGTTCATGAGAATGATTCCAGGAATGAAAGGGTTGATATATGAGAAATGTTTGATGGCTCTGGGCCTGTATTTGCTGGAGTCCATAGGAATGAAAGGCAACCTTATTGAAACTCATCGAATATTGAAGGGTCAAGACAGAGTGGATGTGGAGAGGAGGAATCTAGGACTGGAGAGCACAGCCTCAGAATAGAGGGACATCCCTCCAGAACAGAGAGAAAGAGGAATTTCTTAAGACAGATGGCAGTGAAGGTGTGGAATTAATTACCACAGAAGACTGTGAAGGCCAAGTAATTAGGTATATTTAAAGTGGTAGTTGATACCTTCTTTATTAATAAGGGTGTTAATGGTTACAGGGAGAAAGTATGAGAACAGGGATGAAAGGGATATGTCTGGACACTGGAACAGGGATCCACTCGCAGACCCAGTACTGTACACACGGTGCAAATAAAGTCAGTGTCAAAGTTCAGGCAGAGATCAAAACATCTAAAATCTAAAAACCAGAATCAGGAAACAGGTGTAGTTAATATTCAGACTGACAGGGTACAGCTACAATTGCTGGACAAGCTCAGGAAAATTCACTGGCACAATCTGCTGAAAACACGGGACAAAAATACATTGAGCGATAAACAGAGAGGCAGATGACAGGTGGAGCACAATGAGACAGTAGTGGCAGCAAAACAGGTAATAATGAGAAACAGGTGAGAGGTGGAGTACTCAGTGATACAGGGGCCGGAGTACAGCAGGAGCAGGGACAGGAGCACATGGGGCATGAAAACAAACGAGCACATGGCAATACAAAACAACAGACTGATGGCTAGGGGGAAAATACACATAAAGACAAAGCTCAACTGGAGGTACTGACAGAATAATAGATCAGCCATAATGCGATGGCAGAGCAGATTCGATGAGCTGAGTGGCCTATTTTGATGCTATATCTTCTTCTTTTTAAATTTTTTTTCAAATCTTTTTATTATTATTATTATATTATTCAAAAATAACACAAGTACATTGAAGTAACAACACTTACAATGCCTCAAGGAAAAAAAAGAAAATCTCTTAAAGATCAAAAATTTTGTGAATAAAAAAACCCTACTAAGCAAAAAAGTGGGGGGAAATAACCATTAGGGGTGCAACCCCAGAGCTATGCATAATATAAAAAGCTTCTAAAAATAAACATCAAACTGCCAGCAAGAAAGAAAAATACATCAAAAAAATTTACATTTAGATCGCGGAGAAGATCTATTAATTAGCTCAAATGATAATTAGCGCAAATGAGCCCCATCTTTTCTCAAAATCAAATAAAGGTTCAAAGGTTCGACTTCTAATTTTCTCTAAACTACAATATAGCTCCACTTGAGAGAACCATTGTGACAAAGTAGGAGATGATATATACTTCCACTTCGACAAAATGGCCCTCCTAGCTATCAATGTAATAGATGCAATAATATGTTGGTCAGTCACAGAAATACCATGGATATTTTGAGGAATTATTTCAAAAAAGCAAAGTAAATTTATTAGGTTGTAGGTTAATTCTGAGTGCTTTAGAAATTCTCAAAAAGACTGTCTTCCAGAAATGTTCCAGTGTAGAACATGACCAGAACATATGTGTCAATGTAGCTATCTCAGTTTTACATCTATCACAATAACTATCAACTCTGGGAAATATTCTAGAAAGTTTCTCCTTTGTCAAATGGTAATGATGTACAATTTTAAATTGAATCAGTGAATGACTAGCACAGATCGAAGAAGAGTTAACCAGCTTCAGAATCTGCGTCCAATCCTCCCAAATAAAAGTCAAATTGAGTTCCTTTTCCCAATCCTATTTAATCTTAAATAAAGGATGGTTAACTCATTGTAATAATAAATTATAAATTCTTCCAATTGAACCCTTTATTGAAGGGTTCATAGTCATAATCATATCTAACAAGTCAGCCTCCAATATGTAAGGAAAATTACTGAAATATTTTTTGTAAAAAAGTGTCTAAATGTCTAACTTGAAGGTACAGTACAGCAGGTACAGCAGGCAGTATTGTAAAAAGTGTAGATATGGGAGAGAATATTTATCAACTAATTGTTCAAAAGACATCAATCTGCCTTCTTTAAATAAATACAAAAAAGAATTAGTACCTTTATTTTTCTAAAGTGAAAAAAATTGGATCACTCAAAGAAGGTTTAAAAAAGTAATTACGATAGATTAAACTACAAAGTTTAAATTTTTAAAAAGTTGCAGAACTGGAGTCAAATTTGTAAAGAGTGCTTAATCACAGGATATAGCTTTAAATTAGCAACTTTAGCTAATTGTATGGGTAAAGCAATTCCTAATAATGAGGTTAAATAAAACTATTTCACAGCTCTCAGTTCCAGGTCCACCCAAATTGGCCGATCATTCCTTTCACCCCAATATAACCAAAAGGACATGTATCACAAATTAACAGCTCAGTAATACATTCTTAGATTAGGCAAAGCAAGACCTCCATCTTTTTTCAACTTCTGTAAAATGACGTTTACTAATTATTGGTCTTTTATTATTTCAAATAAAAGATAGAATAATAGAATCAATCTGATCAAAAAGCTTCTTAGTCAAAAAAACAGGAATGTCTGAAATAAATATAAAAATTTTGGTAAAATCATAATTTTAACTATATGAATACAACCAACAAGTGAAAATTTAAGTGGACTCCATCTCCCAAATGAATACTTCATAAAGTCCACTAAAGGAATTAAATTGGCTTTATAAAGATCCTTATATTTTTTAGTAATTATAACACCTAAATATCTAAAAGAATCCATAACTTTAAAGGGAATATTATGATATATAGAAACAGATTCATTTAAAGGAAGCAAATCACTTTTACTAAAATTTATTTTATATTCTGAGAAATCTCCAAATTTATCCTATAATTTTACCAAAGCAGGAATAGATTCATCAAGCTTAGATTTATAAACCAATAAATCATCAAAATAAAGAGAGATCTTGTGCATGGTCTCATTCACAATAATCCCCTGAAATATTTTTAGCTTCACGAAGAGCAATAGCAAGGGCTTCTAATATTAAATTAAATAACAAAGGACTTAATGGGCAACCTTGTCTTGTCCCCCGTGATAGCTGAAAAAAACAGGAGACCTACAGTTTTTAGTGACAACAGAAGCAATAGGAGCTTTATATATCATTTTAATCCAATTATTAAAATTAACACCAAAACCAAATTTTTCTAAAACATTAAATAAATATTTCCATTCGACTCGATCAAATGCTTTTTCAGCATCCAGAGATACAACACATTGTGGAGTTTTAGAAGAGGGCGAATATATAATGTTAAATAGTCTCTGAACATTTGAAAAAGAATAGCGACCCTTTATAAACCTGTTTGATCTTTAAAAATAATTTTACCCATAACAATCTCCAACCGATTGGCCATTATCTTTGACAGAATCTTAGCATCAATGTTCAATAATGAGATAGGTCTGTATGAGGCAAAATCAGTAGGATCATTATTCTTTTTAAGAATTAAAGAAATAGAAGCCTCATAAAAAGTAGAGGGCAAATCACCTTTCACAAAAGAATCTTTGAACATCTCCAACATATGTGGAGAAAGCAATTTTCCAAATTGTTTATAAAATTCTACAGGATAACTATCAAGTCCCGGGGCCTTACCAGAATGCATTGAAAAAATAGCTTTATGGATTTCAGATTCAGTGATTTGAGCATCAAGAGTTTTTTGATCCTCTGCAGAAATTTTAGGAAAAACAATCTTTCATTAAAAAAACATTCATTTCAGAAGAATCTACTGGACATTGAGATTTATAAAGTTCAGTATAAAAATCTTGAAAAATCTTATTAATTTCTTCATATTCCTGAGCCAGGGTACCATCCTTTCTATGGATTTTCAAAATTTGCCTTTTGGCTCTGGCCGTTTTTAATGGAGACGCAAGTAGTTTGGTATTTTTATCTCCAAACATATAAAATTGGCTCTTTAACTTATTGAAATAGCCTTCAATTGGATGAGTTAATAATAAGTCATTGTAATTTTAGTTCTACCCTTTGTTTAAATAAATCAATATTAGGGGAAGTCACATAGATATTATCTAAATCTTTAATTTGTTTTGAAATTTTAACTAATTCTACTTTAGTCTGTTTTTCAAGTTTAGTTGAATAAGAAATAATCTGACCACGTAAAAATGCTTTAAATGTATCCCATATAATTAATTTAGACATGCCCCCTACATCGTTAAAAAGAAAAAAAATTATCTGGTTTTCAAGAAAACTGACAAAAACAGAATTTTGCAATAAAGTCTAAGACATGCGTCATGGTGGATGGGCAAGAATGACATCATCAAATTCAAAGGACAAACTCAAAGGCACATGATCAGATATAGCAATAGCAACATATTCACAGTTTTTAACACTAGGCAAAAAGCGGGGATCAATTATAATATAATCAATCCTCGAATATCTTTTATAGACATACGAGAAAAAGGAATATTCTCTGTTATCAGGGTGCAAATGCCTCCATAATTCGATCAACCCAAAATTGATCAAAAAAGAGTTAATAAGTGACAAGGAACAATTTGGAAGTCGCTGATTAGTTGAGCTCTTGTCAATCATAGGATTTAAACAGCAATTAAAATCCCCGCGCATTATCAACATATATTCATTTTAATCAGGCAATAAAGCAAATACCTTTTTTAAAAAAGAAGGATCATTTAAATTAGGACCATACAAATTGACCAAAGCAACTTTTCTATTACAAGTCACTCTTTTAACAATTAGAAATCTACCATTAGAATCTGATTCAATATCTTCTTGAATAAATATATTGGATTTAATAAAAATAGACACACCTTTAGCCTTACTCTGAGAAGTAGAGTGGAACTGCAAGCCATTACATCCAAAAAACCTATTTTGATCTCCTGCCCTGATACGCGTCTCCTGAGCAAAAATTATATCAGTTTGGAATCAATTAATAATTTTAAAAGTCTTTTTTCATTTAATAGGATGATTCCAACCATGTACATTCCAACTTATCACATTAATCCGTTTAACTGCCATACTATAATTTTATACTGATTTACTTTATACATGCGCAGAACATTTATGGGATGATCAAGAATGGCGGTGATGAAGAATATGACCACATAAAAAACACACATGCTCCGGAGCCACCCAACGGGAAAAACTCCTAACTTTAAACCCACCCACCCTCCCAAAAGCCCGAAAAAAAGGCAAGCGAACTAAGACAGAATGCAAAGACAAGGGCCGCTCTGTCAGTCTCTTCTCTCCCTTCCCCCAGCCAGCACAAAAAAATAAAATGACCTTGCAAGAAAGACTGTAAAGTCTCAGCAAAGGAAAGTATTTACATTCCATCATCTATTAAACAAAAAAAAACCAAAATAATATAATCTCTTAGAGAGAAAAACCTGCAACATCTTAAGTTTATCCTTAAACCTCTAAAAAAGTAATGAAACCCTCCCAAATATATATATATATACATATAAGAAACCCTATTAGTAGGAGAAAACTACCAATTAGTTAATTAAGGAACAACAAAAAAAATCAAACCAAATATTAGATGAAAGGAACATAAAAACTTTAATCCCTTTATCCTCTTTTCTCGGTCAAATATCTGAATAGCCATTTAAACAGTCAAACTTGAACCATAAATTTTCTTTCCAAAAAAATCCAATAATATGCAATAATGAACAAGTCTTCTTATCTTCTTTTATTAATCTCTCAATGAAATATCCAAGTAACCTTCATATATCTTCTTTTCAAAATGTGAATAATATACAGATAATCAAACAGCTTTTCAGATAGCTCGATCGGTAGTGGTGTCAGTAACGGCGGCAGGTATAGTCTGAACAAAGTCCAGTGCGACTTTTGGATCAAAGAATATGCGAGGAGGGGAATTGGGAGGAAAAACTTTTATTCTTGTCGGATAACGCAAAGAGGGAAACAGTTTCTTAGCATATGCTTGTTTCATTACCAAAGCAAATCTTGATCTTTGTTCCATTACTTCTTTCAGATAATCTTCATAAAAATGAAGTTCAGGCTCCTTGTATCTGAAAACTCTCTATTTCCTTGCCTGTCGCATTATTTGATCTTCAATTTTAAAGTGATGAAAACAAACCAGAATAGATCTTGGTCTACTTGAATCCTTAAATTTGCTGCTATATCTTATGTTCTAATGGTCTTTTACTTGCTCTATTTTTGACCTGGTATTTTCTGGCCCTGTTCAAAGGCCTTCTGACAGTCAAGATAATCCAGATCAATTTGATTATGTTCACAAAGTTAGGTTAGGCCAGAAGGTTTATCTGCCTGAAATCCATGTGGTCTATTTATTATTATAAACTCTTGGCATCCAGATGTTCTTCTGCTCTTACAGGTCCTAACTGCATCAAAGCAGAGCTCGGAAAGGGAAGATAACTGGCATCAAGAAGAGACATGGAGTAATGTGACAGCGGTATTGTCGACGTCTCAGGTCTTAACCTAAGACATCTGAAAATATGAAATATTTAATGAAAATCAACATTGAATTGCACAATTAGATCCAATCATGGTTCCGCCTACTGCAGCAATGGATCAACTTATTACATGAAAGGACCGCTAGATTTTGAGAATCTAAAAAATTCTTATTGAATTGCTCCAACAAAAACTGGTGTATAGTATGCTCATGGAAGTTTATTAAAATAAATAATACTTTGTTATTGTTGTAAATCCATGGAATAGTTATCCAATCCTTCATGGGATAGAGCACAATAAAAGCAAGATTGATCTATGTGTTTGCTTTTTTTAGAGCAAGTAGGCTCAAAACGGGATTTGAACTTTGAAATGCCCCATGATTAATATGAAAACACACACAGTGGCCACTTTATTAGGTACAACTGTACACTTGCATGTTAATGCAAATATCTAATCAGCCAATCACGTGGAAGTAACTCAATGTATAAAAGCATGCAGACAAAAGGTTCAGTGTTGTTCAGGTCAGACATCATAATGGGGAAGAAA
This sequence comes from Hypanus sabinus, assembly GCF_030144855.1. Lineage (NCBI taxonomy): Eukaryota > Metazoa > Chordata > Chondrichthyes > Myliobatiformes > Dasyatidae > Hypanus > Hypanus sabinus. The sequence continues at coordinate 18,626,012 of NC_082708.1, forward strand.
TGATATGTGACTTTGACTGGAATAATTGCTGGTACCAGATGGGTTGGTTTCAGCATCTCAGGAACTGCTGACCTCCTGGGATTTTCATGCACAGCAGTCTCTAGAGTTTATAGAGAATGGTGCGAGAAACAATAAAAGAATCCAGTGAGTGACAGTTTTGTGAATAAAATGCTTTGCTAATAAGGGAGGACAGGGGAGAGTGCCCAGACTGGTTCAAGCTGATATGAAGGCAACAGTAACTCAAATAACCACACATTACAACAGTGAAGTGCAGAAGAGCATCTTGAAATGCACAGCACCTCAGACTTTGAAGCGGGTGGGCTACAGCAGCAGAAGACCATGGCATGCATTCAGCTGGCATTTTATTAGGCTCAGGAGGTACAGTATATTCAAACAACGTGCAGCACAGGCAGTAAGTATATCCAGGTATATCCCTGATCTGTATGTACACAACAGTACTGTGGGATCTATATATCTGTTTATCAGTTGTATATCTTACTGCTTGGCTAACAGTCCTCAGGAAATGCCTCAGTGAACAACATTAATTATGAAGTAAAACACCAAAGGTAAAACTTAAATGCTTCAAAAAAATTCCAAGGAGTTAAAGTACATTTATTATCATGGTACAAATAAATGATACAACCTTGAGTTTCATCGGCTTACAGGCAGCCACAAAGCAAGAAACCGGAAAGAACCCAATTAAAAATAAGACCAACTCCCAACGCACAGAAAAAGAGGGTAAAAAACATAATTTATTCAAGTAATAAAACTAAGCAACAGCATTCCAAACCAAATTGAGTCCATAGACCTGATTTCTGGAGCGGCCGGAATAGGCCCAAAGCCTCAGACTCAGCTCATCATATAAATTGCTGCCAAGCTTGCAGACATGAAGCTCATAGCAGCTGGAGCAGTCTCACAGCTTCAGCCGACTTAACCAGCCCGAACCTCAGCTTAGATCCCAACACCCTGCCTTTCCTGTCAATCTGGGCTGCCATTTAAATCGTCCAAACATTGGATCATGCCATGCACGAGGTCCCAGGCCTTGTCACAGCGAGAGGCTCTGGGCTAGACCTTGACACCCAGCCAGAAGCAGTTCTCCACCTTTCCAAATGGACTTGGTGCTGATCCAACCACTGTCCCGGTTTAAATGGATGGACACTGAAAATGCTCCACCTTGACTCCTCTCCGAATTTGCTTGCTCCAGCTACTGATTTCAACACTGTCTAGGAACAAGTTATGCTCTGGCTTTGCAACACACCAGCCCGACTCAACCTCAAGACAGCTTTCCCTTCACTCCCCTCTTCATTGTTTGTGGTGATAGTTTACCACAATGGACCTCAGAAAAAATGTTATTAATAATGCTTTAGTCAAATCAGTTGCCTTTTGAGCTACCAGTATGCTTCAGTAGCATACTCTTAAACCAGTAGGATAGGCAGCATCTAAAGCAAGGGAAAACTCGGGTTGCAGAGATTAAATTCATTGGTATCTTATCAAAGGCAGAAGGGAAGCAGGGAACATGAAGAACAAAGTACCCACTCACTCACACAACCTACCAGCTTTCAAATTTCTAATATTCATCAAGAGACACCCTTGGCATTGTTACTAATACGTTGAACAGGGTTGTGCTCTGCTGAATTAAATTGACTTTATTACTCACATCCTTCATATACATGAGGAGTAAAAATCTTTACATTACATCTCCGTCTAAATGTGCAATGTGCAAATTATAGTAATTTATAATAAATAGTATGTACAACAGTATAACATAGAAATACAGTTGTGTCAGCATGAATTAATCATTCTGATGGCCTGGTGGAAGAAGCTGTCCCGGAGCCTGTTGGTCCTGACTTTTATGCTGCAGAACCGTTTTCCAGATGGTAGCAGCTGGAACAGTGTGTGGTTGGGGTGACTCGGGTCCCCAGTAATCCTTTGGGCCCTTTTTTCACACCTGTCTCTGTGAATGTCCTGAATAGTGGGAAGTTCACATCTACAGATACACTCCACTCTCTGCAGAGTCCTGCAATTGGGGGAAGTACAGTTCCCATACCAGTGATGCAGCCAGTCAGGAAGCGCTCAATTGTGCCCCTGTAGAAAGTTATAGACCACCCAACAGTCCACAAGATTTAGAGAAACAAGTTTGCAGAGAGATTGTAGACTGTTGTAAAAAATATACGGTTGTTAAGATGATTTCAACTTTCCACCTATTGACTGGGACTTCCATGGTGCAAAAGGACTAGATGGGAAAGAGCTTGCAAGTGTGTCAGGAAAGTTTCCTTAATCAGTATGTAGAAGTCCAGATGAAAGAGTGTTTTATACTTGATCTGCTATTAGGGAATGAGCCAGGTCAGGTGACAGAAGTTTGTGTAGGGGAATATTTTGCATCTAGTGATCATAATTCTACTTGCTTCAAAGTAAATAAGCAAAAAGATAGCTCTGGTCTGTGGGTTAAGATTCTAAATTGGAGAAGGGCCAATTTCGATTGCATAAGAAATGATCTGGCAAGTATGGTTTGGGACATGCTGTTTTCTGGCAAAGGTGTTTTTGTAAGCGTAGACCTTCAAAAGTGAAATTTTGAGAGTACAAAGCTTGTATGTGCCTGTCAGAATAAAAGGAGAAAATAATAGGTTTAGGGAACCTTGGTTTTCAAGAGATTTGAGACTCTGGCTAATAGAGAAGAAAGGAGGAACATAGCAGGTATGGACAGTTAGGAACAAATGGGGCACTTGAGGAGTATAAGAAATGCAAAATAACACTTATGAAAGAAATCAGGAGGGCTAAATGAAGGTATGATGTTGCCCTAGCAGACAAGGTGAAGCAGATCCTAAAAGATTCTCCAGGTATGTTGAAAGCAAAAGAATTGCAAGGACAAATTTGGTCCTCTGGAAGATCAGAATAGTTATCAATGCATGGAGCCAAAGGAGATGGGGGAGATCTTAAATGGAGTTTTTGATATGTATTTACTCAGGAGACAGACACCAAGTTTATGTGGTGAGGTGATGGACCCTTTAGAGTTTATAGAGGAGGAGGTGTTTGTTGTCTTGAGGCAAATTAGGGTAGATAAACCTTCAAGGCCTGACAAGTTGTTCCCTCAGACCCTGTGGGAGGCAAGTGCAAAAACTGAAGAGGCCTTAGCAAAGATATTTAAATCATCCTTAGTGACAGATGAAGTGCCAGAGGATTGGAGGATAGCTAAAGTTGTTCAGCTGTTCAAGAAAGGCTCTAAAGATAAACCAGGAAATTATTGGCTGGTGAGCCTAACATCAGTTGGGCGAAATTACTTGGAAGGTACTTTAATGGACGAGAGAGATATGGGTAATTGGATAGACATGGACTTTAGCAAGGTGTTTGATAAGCTTCCACATGGAAGGTTGGTGAAGAACGTTCAGTCACTCGGCATCCAAGAGGAAGTGGTAAATTGGATTCGACATTGGCTTTGTGGGAGAAGCCAGGGAATGGTAGTGGATGGTTGCCTCTCTGTAACTAGTGGAGTGCTGCAGGGATCGGTGCTGGTCCATTGTGGTTTGTCATCTACATCAATGATCTGATTGATAATGTGGTTAAATGAATCAGCAAATGACTCTAAGATTGGGGGTGTAGTAGACAGTGAGGAAGACTACCAGAGCTTGCAGCAGGATCTGGACCAGCTGGAAAAATGGGCTGAAAACTGGCGGATGGAAATTAATGCAGACAAGTGAAAGCTTTTGCACTTCTGTAGGCCCAACCAAAGTGGGTCTTACACACACATGGATGGTAGGGCACTAAGGAGTGCAGTAGAACAAAAGGAATTCAAATCCATTGTTCATCGAAAGTGTTGTCATAGATGGATAGGGTTCTAAAAAAGCTTTTGACACATTGGTCTTCATAAATCAAAGTAATGATTACTGGAGATGGGATGTTATGTTGAAGTTGATTAAGACATTGGTGAACCCTAATTTGAAGTATTGTGTCTGGTGTGGTTCACCTACCTACGGGAAATAGCATAAATAAGGTTGAAAAAGTACAGAGAAAAGTTACAAGGATGTTTCTAGGACTGGATGACCTGAGCTATAGGGAGAGATTGAATAAGTTAGGACTTCATTTCTTGGAACATAGAAGATGGAGAGGAGATTTGATAGAGGTATACAAAATTTTGAGGGGTATTGATAGGGTAAATGCAAACAGACATTTTTCACTGTGAATGGGTGGGAATGCAACTAGAGATCATGGGTTAAAGATGAAAGGTGAAAGGTTCAAGGGGAAAATGAGGGGAATCTTTTTATTTAGAGGGTTGTGAGAGTGTGGAATGAGCTGCCAGCACAGGCTTTGCATGCAAGCTCAATTTCAATGTTTAAGTGAAGTTAGGATAGGTACTTAATGGCTATGGTCCAGGTGCAGGTTGATGTGAGTAGGTAGTTTAAGTGGTTCAGCATGGACTAGATGGGTCAACAGGCCTGTTTCTGTGCTGCAATTTTCTGTGGCTATGACTCGACTGCCACATATGGCATTATATCAGTTGATCAGTGGTTTGAGGGTCATGAGAAAGACTGGTGAAAAACTGAAGAAATTATATGGGATGAAAAGTAAAAGAAGTTTGTGATTATATAAAAGATTTTTTTCCCAAAGAAATAATTAAGACATAGGTCAAGTTGCTCCATAATTGTTGTTCCTGGCAATGTTGATTTAGTTTCAGTTTAAAAAGACTTGCGGGATAAGCAAAAATTGAAAATTTTGTTGAAAACTACTAAAAACAGAAAAATCATCTAAAATTAATGCAACAGTACAAGCAAAAGAATGTAGACACTAGCCATGAAAGGAAGTAGCTTAGAAGATAATTCCTGAACCTAATCTTACAGCAGCTTTGATTTCAGTATGGCATCTGTGATGAAATCTCTTCTTTCATAACTCCCATAGCAAACTCAAGCTTTTTGTTCCTGCCAAGAAAATGCTCGATCCATTACTGAAGAGTGAGGCGGAACAGAATTCTTCTCAAGGAGTTGGTAATCAATTGATGGAGTGTATAGCCTCTTTTGTATGGCAAAAATTTCACAGTTAGTGGTCACTTTATTCAGTACTTCCTGTACCTAATAAATGGTTGCTGAATATATATTTATGATCTTCTGTTGCTGTAACCCATCCACTTTAAGTTTCTTCATGTTGTACATTTGGAGATACTTATCTGCACACCGCTGTTGCGATCTGTGGTTATTTGAGTCACTGTCGCCATCCTATTAGGTTGAACCAGTCTGAACATTGTCCTCTCACCTGTCTCATTAAGAAGGTATTTTTACACCCAGAAATGCCAGTTATTGCATCTTAGTTTTGCTTTCCACAGCATTCTCTGTAAGCTCTAGAGATTGTTGTGCATGAAGTATCGCAGGGTACCAGCAATTTCTGAGAAATCCAAACCTCCTTGTCTGGTACTGCAATGTCAAAGTCAATCAGATCATATTTCCTATTTTGATGTTTGATCTGGATAACAACTGAACTTCTTGATCACGTCTGCATATTTTTATGCATTGAAGTGCGGGTACATGAGTAGGTGTACAGGTGTAGCTAATAAAACGGCTGCTGAGTCTATAATTCCATTTGTTAGAGCAAATTTTCATTCAAAGGGTAAATATGAATGTTAATTCCTTGTTTTGGATTCAGAGCTTTACAGAACAATGTCATAATTTACTTAGGTAGAAAATAACGTGAAATATTTAAGGGGAACATGGGGGTGGCTTTTTCACTCAGAGCGTAGGGAGAGTGTGGAGTGAACTGCCAGCGGAAGTGGTGAATGTAGGTTTGATTTCAGCATTTAAACAAAATTTGGATAAGTACATGGATGTGAGGGGTATGAAGAACTATGATCCAGTTGGAGGTCCATAGGACTAGGCAAAAAAATAGATCAGCATGGACTAGATGGAGCGAAGGGTCTGTTTCTGTGCTGTTGAATTCTATGACTGTAACAATACAGATCTTTGAAAGAAGAGGGAGACAGACACAAAGGACTGTAGATGAAAGGATCTGGAGCAAAGAGTTAAGCTGGTAAACTACTCGAGGAACTCAATGGGTCAGGCAGCATCTGTGGAAGGAGATGAACAGTAAATGTTTCAGGTCACAAGCCCTCAGCAGTGAAACTGAAAGAAAGCTGCCTGAGGTCAGAGGAGAAGAGAAATTCTGAGCTCACCTGCAGGTTAGCAGAAAACTATTTTTGTATACATTACGATTGCATTTGGTCGGTGTAGTGAAAGTCAGGTGTCACATAGCCCAGACAGTCTGAGTTTCCTATCTCCTATGAGATTTGCATTCCAAAGTAATAAGGTCTCCCTCTCCTGCTACCTGTGACATTTACTGGGAGTATTGTGTATGAAGAGCCGGACGCATTGTTGAAGATCCCTCTCACCCATCCCACAATGTATTTGACCCACAACCATCAGGAAGAAGTTACAAGAGCATCAGGACTAGGGTAGTTCAGGCTGGGTAACAGCTTCTTCCCCATGCTGTGAGACTAATGAAAACCCTATTACCACCGAGGTCTTGTAACTAGGACAGTGAGCTGCTTACAGTTTCCATGCGCTATGCAATTTACATACATTTTGAATTATATTTTATTAACTTATTTGTGGTAGTAGCTTGTTTTATGTGCTATATGTGGGTTTTCTGAGTCCCAGAGGAACGGTGTATCATTTGGTTGTATACAAGCACAGATACCAATAAACATGAACTTGAACTTAATAAATAGGTACCTAGAAAAAGAAGGATTGCAAATTTCTAAGCTGTCACCTATGAGCAGGAATGCAAAATGTGTTTTTGTTCTAGCTGTCTAAATCTTATTTTAACTCCACTGTTTCTTGTGTAATGCTCCTTAATGATCTCCTAACAGATTTTAACAGCCTGTTCAGTATTGTGGCATTCAGTCAACAAATATATCCATCATTTTGGGAGTATTCTGTTTCTTAAATGCAGCAAACAAAACCCATTTAACTTGAGAGAATTAAGTGTTTAAATACAAGCAGGCCATGATTTTATGAAATGCCATTTAAAACTCAGAAATGTAGGTGCACATAATTACTGTACAAGTGGGGAAAAAATACTACTTTGATCTGATGATCAAAGTGGCAAGGAATTACATCAGTCACTCTGAACTACCAAAGCCCTGAAAGTAAAACATTCATATTAGGCCCAAGCATGAAAAGACAACTGGAGTACTGCTTGCCTTCAGAATGAAGTGGTACAGGGTCAGGTTAAAAATCTCTCTGAACTAACTTAAAGCAAAGACCCAAGTGGGCCCTCAAACATGCTTCTCTATTCAATAAGATCAATACTGATCCAAGCCAGGTTTCCATTGTCTATTGAATATTTCAGTAATACTCTAAATATATTCTGTGATTAAGAATTGATTTATGGGTTATATGTAAAAGTATGCAAATGACATACATGTTAAGGCACCACATCATACATGGGTGCCTCACTTAAAGTCAAAGCGAAATTTGACTCCCTTGTTTTTCTTCCAATTGGTGTTAAGTTTTGGAGTTACAAAACATAATAGTGGCGATGAGTAAGTTTTAAATGAACCTGAGATGACTACCTACCTGTTGAAGCACAGTGAAACGTTTGTGTTAAAAAAAAAGCAGCATGGTACAGGCTGTGTCACTTCAGAGACAGTGGTGTCAAATTTAAAATAAGGCAGCAAGCAGACAAAATCATTGGTTCATAAAGAGTGAGTATAAAATATAATAATCATTAATAATAAACACAGAAAATGGCTGGCTAAAATGGACAGATCAATGCATTTGATTTCATAAGGGATAATTGGATATTGTGTTATGAGAAAATTGCACAGTATTTTAAAGTAAATGAAATAGCCAATGAGAAACAGGTACCAGTTTTACTGAGTGCATTGAGTTTAAAGTCATGCAGTTTGCTTAGAAATTTGACTGAATTAGAGCTTTGTTGATATTGTGAAAGTAATGCAGGAACATTTAGAACCAAAACAATTGTTGATTGCAGAATGCTTTAGGGTTAATATGCAGAATCAGCAGAAAGGGAATCTATTTCAGCAGAAGTGGCTGAATTGAAGAAGTTGTCTGAGCATTGTCAGTTCAGTAATGGGCTTACTGATGCTCTGAGAAACCAGTTTGTTGAACCTTACAAAAAAGCATTCAAATGTGACTCCTAACTGAAGCACAAATTATATTTAAAAGTGCAGTTGAAATAGCTGTATCAATGAAACTAGTAAACAGAGACGTAATTGAGTTGCAGCCAGGAATGAAATTGGGTGAACAAAATTACAGAGTCCAAACAGAAGCTGGCCTGGCTGAACAAATTCTGTTGCCGTTGTGGCAGAGTCTTACATACACAAGACTAATGCAGGATTAAAGTGAAACTTGCAGATAATGCAATAAAGTAGGGCACGTGGGGCAAAAAAAAGGACTGCACAGGGAAGAGAAAAAAATAAAGAGTCAATTTGTAGTTTCAAAAAGGCCATTAATCTACAAGCTGTTGATGAAGAATCTCATAGCGATGAGAGTAACATAGGAATGGGTAGCCCTGAGATTTACAGTATGACAACAAACAAGAAACAAGCATTATAGCTTAAATCAGAGGTGAACAGCAAATGAATTAAAATGGAATTTGACACTGGCTCAACTGTTGCAGTCATTCTACAAAATGAGTTTGAATGGTACTAAATTGAAGTGATACTAAATTGAAGCCCGCAAATATCTAAGAACTTACACAAGAGAATGAAATTCAAAACAGTGAAATAAACAAGCAAAATCCACATTGGGCTTGTATCTGGAATAAACAGGAGGGCAGCATTGTAGGGGTGTGAATAGCTGAGACAACTACAAATTGATTGGGGATCGATCCACCATTTTCATGCCACAACCCCTGCAATAGAGTCAACCAAAAGTGAGCTAAGAAAGATACTGGATGATGCCACATCAATGTTTAATTGGTTGGAAAACTGGATGGCGTTGGAAAACTCAGAGGTGTCAGGGGTAAAATAGTGTTAAATGAAATTACAGCACCCAAGCTTTGCAAAGCCCACTATGGTTCCTAATGCCATCTGTGATGAAGTAGCCAATGAGCTAGATCACATAAATGCTGAAGGAATTCTTCCCAAGGCTGAGCTGGAGCCCATGGGCAACACCAGTTGTCCCAGTGGCCAAGAAGAATGGGTCTGTCATGATCTGTGGTGATTTCAAGGTCACCAACATTGCAGTACTGAAAGTACAGTTGATCAAAATCTTCCGCACAGAATAGAGGATATCTTTGTGAACCTTTCTGGAGGAAACACTTCCGCAAAGTGGGCTTAGCTGAGGCCTACCTACGGATGCAGATGGAAGAAGAGTCCAAGGAGTTTCTCACCTTCAACACTCTCAAAGGACTTTATCACTATTATAGGCTTAATTTTGGATAGCATCTGTACCTGCACTCTGGCAGAAAGTCCAGGCACTCGGTGTTACCTGGATAACATCATTATTCCTGGTAAGGATGGCAAGGAACATCTCCAAAATTTTAAGACAGTGTTAAAAAGATCAGAAGATTATGGGCGCAGAATACAACACCACAAATGTAACATTTCACCTCTTTTCTTCTCCTCACTTCCCTCTAGATACTCTCTTCCTTTTTCTTCCAGGGTTAATTATCCTCTCCTTCTTTTTCAGCCCTTTATCTCTTCCGCCTATCCACTCCTAAGTACCCTCCCTCGCCACCTATCTCTCTCCTGATATCATCTAACACCTGGCAGCTTGTAGTCTTCATCTTATTCCCCACCTCCCCAACACTTCTTATTCTGGTTTTGTCCCAGACCTGATAAAGGGATTCAGCCCAAAATGTCGACTGTTTATTCCCTCCAAAGCTGCTGCCAGACTTGCTGACTTTCTCCAGCATTTTGTGTGTATCGATCAAAATTTTCCACAGCTGCAGAATCTCTTCTGTGTGTTTCTCTACTGTACTTTGTATCTCTTGCAAGAAAGGAGAACACTTCATTAATTTTCCAAATTATTTACATGGCAATGTTCTTTTTGCTTGAACGAGGATGTTAAATCCTGTTCTCATCTCATCTACCAGCACTTGATCCTTAGTTTTCTAATGACATGCCTATTCAAGTGCATATCCAGATACAATTTAATACCAGCCACCACCATCTTCTCAAGCAGTGTGCTCCAGACATTAACCACCTTCTGAGTGATTTTTTTTCTCACAGATCTTCTCTCACCTTTTCAGTTCTCACCTTTCCTTTAGTCTTAGATGTTTAAAGATTACAGATTTTTCACATGTACATCAAAGCAACAAAATATGTGTGTGGCTTGTATCAACAACAATCAGTCTGAGAAAGTGCTGGGAGTAGCCATCAAGTACTGATTTGCTTCAGGTGCCAATGTACCATGTGCACACCTGACTAACTTCAGACCGTACATCTTTGGAACATGGGAGGGAACTGGGGAACCAGGAAGAAACCCATGAAATTGCAGGGAGAATGCGCAAACTCCTTACAGACAGAGGCAGGAATTTGAACCCTGTCTTACAGCTGTTGCTGAAAAGCATTATGCTAACCACTATGCTACTGTGCCCCTCCCCACCAATTATGAAGAATTGTTTTGCACTATGCACCCTATCTATTCTTCCCCTAAATATGTGTATTCCTCTCAGATCCTTCCTCGGTTTGCCCCACCTAGAAGCAAACAAGTCAGACCTGATTCAGTGTCTGTGGTAAGAGCAGAGCACTTGCTGCAGCAGATGAGAGAGTGGGATTCAACCCCACCTGGAAGCAAATTCCCTCAACTAAGTGAGTGTGGGATTTGTCAACTTGTGGAGGGAATCGTACATCTTTCCTTATTGCTATGAACGAAATATGTGCATGCTATTCCAGAATTTAATTTGGGCAAGAGAGCTGATGAGACAGCAGGGCTGGGTTGTAAGTGTTTGGAATAGCTGTACCCCTGCGGTGCGTGTACAAGCACACACTGAGTTCACAGACCGAGTTAAGTTACCACACAAAAGAAGAAGCCACAAACCTTAAAAGAGCAGTTAATTATTGCCAAAGTGTAAGTGAAAGAGATGCTGGTTATAGATACTTGAAACAAATTTCAAGTCAGAATACAGGGTTAAAGGCAGGATTCTTAGCAGTGTGGATGAACAGAGAGATCTTGAAGTCCATGTATATGTATCTCTCAGAGTTCCTGCACAAGTTGACAGCGCTGTTAAGAAGGTGCATGGTGTGTTGGCATAGCAGTTGATGGATTGAGTACTAGAACCAAGAGGTGACAGCTCAATAAAACTCTGGTTAGATCATACTTGGAACATTGTGATCAGTTCTGGTCACCTCATTATAGGGACGAATGTAAAAGCTTTAGAAAAGGTCCAAAGGAGATTTACCAAGAAGTTGCCTGGATTGAGGAGCATGTCTTTTGAAATTAGGTTGAATTGGCTAGGGCTTTTCTCTTTAGAATGAAGAAGGATGAGAGGTGATTCAATAGATGTGTACAAGATGATAAGAGGCATTTTGAGTAGCTGTATTCCTCTGAATGTAAAGGGATTTTGCAGAAGCAAGCAATGCTCCATGCCCTACTTATCAAAGTGGAACAGAATCTGGAATGAGTTACCAGCCTATTAATAGCACGCTGGTTAGATACACAAACAATTCCTTTTTAAGCAGTTAGCAAATGAGATCACAATGTACTTCAGAGGAAGGGAGATGAAAGGCAGGAGTTTGTAGTCGTCAACTCTGTGGTGAAGGGGAAAGGATCATAACATTTTCTATTACAAGAATCATGAAAAACTGAAAAGAAGCCTCTGAGCTATGAGAATAATTTAAAATGTTAACAACATGTTTCTGGGTTGCAGGGTGGAGACAGGTTTCCAAGCTTGCAGGTCAACCTTGGGCAAGGTGTAGCACTCGTCCCCCCACCCACCCTGATTAAGATCATATAAAACCATGGGAGCAAGTGGCGGATTGTCATACGAGCAGCTGATGCATATCACACATCCTGTTTATGTGACCACTGACTCCAGGCAGACAATCTCTAAAGAGTATTGATAATGGCCGGGGTCACCTGTCTTGTAAAGACATTATCCAGAAGAAGGCAATGGCAATCACTTCTGCAGAAAAATTGGCCAAGAATAATTATGGTCATGGAAAGACTATGATTGTCCATGTCATATGGCATAGCACGTAATGAGTGAATGAAAACTGAGTGTTGCCTTTCAATGAACATATTGAGGACTGGCAGCCCAAATATAGCTCCAGTTAGACAACATCGGTAGCACTGTATTTTAGAGTTCTGTATGCAATCTAAAGTTCCAGGCATTGAACTCAACTCTGCAATGAAGAGTCCAGATGAAGAGTCACAGCTAAAATGCCAACCGTCACTTTCTCTCCACGGACTTTCAGTACAAAACACACAGTATCTATCATCAGGGACCTACACAACCCAGGATGTGCTCTCTTCTTGCTGTTGTCATCAGGAAGAAGGCACAGAAGCCTTAGGACCCACACCACCGGGTTCAGGAACAGCTATCATCGGTCAACCAACAGGCTCTTGAACCAAATCAGATAACTTCATACAACTTATTTTGCCCCTCATTGAAATGTTCCCACAACATATGGACTCACTTTTATATTTTTTTTGTATTTTCACAGTTGTCTTTTTCACATTGATTGAATACCCATGTTAGTGTGGTCTTTTATTGATTCTGTTATGGTTATTATTGTATTATAGATTTATTGAGTATGCCCACAAGAAAATAAATCGCAGGGTTATATATGGTGAAATATATGTACTTTGATAGTACATTTACTTTGAACTTTTGAACTTTGAAATGGCTGAAGGAACTCAGCAGGTCTGGCAGCATTGATGGAGGAGAATAAACAGCGTTGATGTTGCAGCCCCAAAATGTTAACTGTTTATTCCTCTCCGTAGATGCTGCCTGACCTGCTGAGTTCTTTCAGTATTTTGTGTGTGCTGCTCTGGATTTCCAGCACCTGCAGAATCTCTTGTGTTTATGATTTCCTCTTCCATAGATACTGCCTGGCTTCCTGAGTTCTTCCAGATCCCTTTTCGTTGTTCCATGTTCCAGCATTTCACTACCATCGCCATGCTGTGTAGAGTATTTTAAGTCATTACTCGAGCTAATTGTGAAGATAAGATCTCCATTAATCTCCATTCTAAAGTGAAGCTGTGTTCTCTGGCCTTAGACACTCCCACCATAGAAAACCTCCTCTCCACATCCACCCTATGAAAACCTTTCACTATTCGATAGGTTTCTATGAGGTTACCCCTCATTCTTCTGAATTCCAGTCAATACAAGCCCAGTATTCAGACTGAAAAATTAACCTCCAGGGAATTCTGCACAAGGACTCCCAAGTCCCTTTGTCCTTCAGTTTGTTTGTATTTTATCTCCATTTAGGAAATTGTCAACCCTTTCATTTCTTATGCCAAAATGCATGACCATAACACTTCCTGATACGTTATTCCATCTGCCATTTCTTTGCTCAGTCTCCTAATCTGTCTAAATTCTTCTGTAGCCTCTCTACTTCCTGAAAATTAACTGACCTTTCACCTATCTTTATATTATTTGCAAACTTTGCAACAGAGTCATCAATTCCATCATCCAAATCATTGACCTCGGTTCAACTATAGATAACAAAATCACCTTTAAGACCTGTAATAGGTTGATCCTCTCAAAGTGCCAACAACTTCAAGTCCAGCCGTCGCTTCTCCGGACATTTTATAAATGCTTCATTGAATCAATATTAACCTACAACAGCACGGCATGGTTTGGAGCAATGAACACTATCAACCTCAGCCCTCTCAACAGAATTGTCAGAATAAGTATTAAGATCATTGACTAGGAAAAAGAATCACTCAGCATCATCCATAAGAGATGGACAATAAAGAAGGCTCCGCAAATAGAGGGCACTACACATACACTTCAAGCAAACTGCAGTCTCATGCCATCTGGATCCCTGACCCATCAGCACCAGTAGAGCCTTATCCAGTTTTGTGCCTTCCTCCATTTGCCTCCTCAACACCTAATTTTGAATATATAGTATGCATAGCATCTTTGACAGTAAAAACAGAGAGTTTTATCATCTTTATTTTAAATTACATGCATTAATTTTTAGTATTTATTACCTATTGTGAGCACTTCATATAACTATATGTAATGTAGAGTTGGGTATCTTAAGTTCTGTGATGTTGTTCTTACCACAGCACAAACAAAGTTCCTCAGAGAAAATGACACGAATTGAATTGAATTGACATTTAATGAATTGACGCCACATCTCTAGAACCATTCATCACAGTAGCCTCACTTAAATCAAAGCTGCCGTGAGTGCTTACATGTATGTATGTGCATGCAATATGTGTGCAAATGTGTGTGCAAATAGCCACCTTTTTAAGAACCTCCTGTATCAAATAAAGTCGCCACTGAATGGATGTTTGTGGTCTTCTGCTGCTGTAGCCTATCTACTTCAAGGCTCGACATGTTGTGCATTCAGAGATGCTCTTCTGCACACCACTACTGTAACGTGTGATTGAGTTACTGTGGCTTTCCTGTCAGCTTGAACCAGTCTGGCCATTTCCCCTGACCTCTCTCATTTACAAGGTGTTTTTGCCCACAGAACTGTTGCTTATTGGACTTTTTTTTGTTATTTTACACTATTCTCTGTAAACTTCAGAGAATGTTGTGTGAAGTAATCCCAGGAAATTAGGCGTTTCTGTGATACTCAAACCATTTGGTCTGACACAAACAATCATTCTGTGGTCAAAGTCACTTAGATCACATTTTTTCCACATTCTGATGTTTGGTTTGAACAACAACTGAACCTCTTGACTATAGAAACATAGAAAACCTACAGCAGAATACAGGCCCTTCGGCCCACAAAGCTGTGCCAAACGTGTCCTTCCCTTAGAACTACCTAGGCTTAACCATAGCCCTCTATATTTCTAAGCTCCATGCATCCATCCAGGAGTCAAGGAGTCTCTTAAAAGACTATGGTTGTATGCTTTTATGCCTCGAGTTGCTGCCACATGATTGGCATATAGGTGTACCTAATAAAGTGGCCACTGAATGTTTTTCACTGTTACCTGTTGCTTCTCCTGATTTTCCTACCATCCACCTGCACTGGGACTAATTACTTACTTCAGTGCTTTCAGCTCTCCTATTGTGACCTCTACTACATTAGGGAGACTGAGAACAGATAGGCGATTAGTTTACAGTGCACTTGACACCGGAAACTCCCAAATGCATCTCACTTCAGTTTCCTTCCCATTCCCACAATGGCCTGTCCATCCTTGGCCTTCCCTACAACTAGAGTGAGGACTAACGTAAACAGAGAAAAACAAAATTCAAAGGTTAAAGCACCTTGTTCAAAACACCTTTAATTCGACCTGGGTAGACTATAACCGCAATGGTATGATTGTTCCAATCATAGGATGCCCTTCTGTGGACTCTTTCTCCTCTTCTGATCCACCTTAGGTTTTCTAGTTCACACTCCCCTCACCACCTATTTTTGTCTTGCTCCCCGTCCTGGTTCCAGCTACCTACTAACTGAAACCACCCACTAGATCCTTTCTCCCATCCGGTACCTCCTTGTCTTTACCTCTCTTGTAATTGTTCCTATTATCACCTTCACAATCAAGAGAAAAATCTGCAGATGCTGGAAATCCGAGCAGCGCACACAAAATGCTGGAGGAGCTCAGCAGGCCAGGCAGCATCTATGGAAAAAAAGTTCAGTTGACGTTTCGGGCTGAAGCCCTTCGGCAGGACTGGAGAGGAAATGCTGAGGGGTAGATTTAAAAGGTGGGGGGAGGGGGAGAGAGAAACACCACGTGATAGGTGAAACCTGGAGGGGGAGAGATGAAGCAAAGAGCTGGGAAGTTGATTGGTGAAAGAGACAGAAGGCCGTGGAAGACAGAAAAAGGGTGGAGGAGCACCAGAGGGAGGCGATGGGCCGGCAAGGAGATGAGGTGAGAGAGGGAAAATGGGATGGGAAATAGTGAGGGGAGTAAGGGGCGGGGGGGCACCACAGGAAGTTTCAGAAATTGATGTCCATGCATCAGGTTGGAGGCTACATAAACAGAACATAAGGTGTTGTTCCTCTAACTTTAAGTGTGGCCTTATCACAACAGTGGAGGAGGCCATGGGTGGACATATTGGAATGGGAATGGGAAGTGGAATTAAAATGGGTGGCTACTGGGAGATTCTGCCTGCTCTGGCAGATGAAGTGTAATTGCTCGGTGAAGCAGTCTCCCAATCTACATTGGGTGCTCATGGTGTGGGCTTCTGTATATCGGTGAGACCTGCTCTCCCAGCTTGTTACTTCACCCCTTCCCTCCAGGTTTCACCTATCACCTGGTGTTTCTCCTTCCCACCCCCCACCTTATTAACATCTACTCCTCTGCTTTCTCTCCTCCAGTCCTGCAAAGGGTTTCGGCCGGAAACATTGACTGTTTACTCTTTTCCATAGATGCTGCCTGGCCTGCTGAGTTCCTCAAGCATTTTATCTCTTAACACCTTCCTTACTTTCTCACTGGCAGGCTTTTTAGCCCCACATCACCCTTCGGCCCCTGTCTCCACCTTCATCTCCCTTCGACCTACTGCCTTTTTTCCTACTTGTCTGCCTACACTTAATATTAAACCACCACAGTCACCCATCTCTACCCATTTCCCTCCATCCCTCACCTTGCTCTCTCTGCCCAGAACCCCTCAGCCAATCTCAACCCACCAATCATCCATTGGTCTGTGCCTACCCCCCCCCCCCACCCTCCTCTTTAAACTGTCAGTCTCCCCTCACCTCTCTTAGCCCCGTTGCAGGATCTCGACAATTCCTTCCCCCTCACAGATGCTGCTCTAACCCCACCGTTTGCTCAGCCATTTGCTTTCAATCCAGACACCAGCTGGCATGTCTTTAGGATGTGCCAGGAAACTAGAGACAACCCGGATGGTCATAGTGAAAACGTACAAGCTGCACCCAAGGCCAGGATGGAGCTTGGGACCGTGGAATTTCATGCGAACTGTTGCAACCCTATGCTCCTTCCTGGCAGGGTCCTCCTAGTATCCCAGCCAGTATTTAATCAACATCAAGCAAACAAATTCTTTGGTAATTATCACATTACTATTTGTAGCAGTTCGTTATGTGCTAGTACATTTCCTATATTACACACAAGGAACTACTCTAGTAGTAAATTGGCCTGCTATAAAGATGTGCAAGATGCAAGAGCAACAGAATTATATTTTCCTTTATTTATTCTTTCAAATGGTTCAGATGTTTCAATTTAATGTCAGGGAATGTGTATAGTATATAACCTGTAATTCTTCTTCTTCCAGAGGCATCCATTAAACAAGATACCCAAAGAATGAATGATAAGTAATATAAGAACCCCAAAGGTTCCATGCACAGTAGCAACCACTTACACCGGCAGAAGCACTACCTCCCCAACCACGCAAGCAATAGCAAAAACCCGCAAAGAGACCTTAATCTAGAGAGCATCAAAAAAAACTACAGGCCATCCCAGCACTTTAGTAATCTCAGACTGTCTCTCTCTCTCTCTCTCTCTCTCACTTGTGAGGGAGAGAGTAATCACTCCTGCACAACAAGAGCGGGAGAGCAGCAGCTCACTGTTCCAATGTTACTACTTTCCTCGTCACTTCTCCAAGCCTCCCGACTCAGGAGTTGATAGGCTCTCACTCACCGTCAATGAGAGAGAGAGAGAATCACTCAAGTACAGTGGCCTTCTTCGAATGGCAGTCTCAACGTTTCAGTTTCACACAACACTTCAGTCAGAAAAATTGGCAAGAAATCGGGTCATCCCTTGGGCCCCTGAGGGCACATCTCTTCTAGGCTGTTCTTGGAGATATTGAAACGCCAGGCACCACGGGTGCGAAAACCATTACTTGCAGAGTTTTAACTATAGATCAAGGGCTCCAACAGAATCCCAGAGCCCAACAGAACACCAGTTCACATGAAATTAACATTTGTTCTATACCGTTATTTTTGTTAAATTTAGAGATTCATTACAGTAACGGGCCCTTCTGGCCCAATGAGCCTGAGCTGCCTAACTAACTTACTAACTCGTACATCATTGTAAAGTGGGAGGGAACTGGGATACCTGGAGGAAACCCATGAAGATAATGCAACGGAATTGTACCCAGGTCCCTGGTGTTCTCACGGAGCTATGCTGACCATTACACTTCTGTGCTGCCCACTATAAACAGGGTTCTTCTGGGATTTGAACTTGAACCTTCTCACACATCAACCCAAACATGTCCCTTAGTGAGAATCATACCTCAGACCAATGAGCTGCGGCTAAACCTCGATTGTCATAGGTCTACTTCCAGTAAGATGGCAATGTGTTTGATAGCCTCGGCTTCTACAGAATCAACCAAAGATGTTATCTTTCATAAACGTATTTTTTACAATCACAGGATGCTGCTGGGCAATGTTACATAGAAACATAGAAATCTACAGTACATCACAGGCCCTGTGGCCCACAACATTGTGCCAATCGTGTAGCCTGCTCTAGAAGCTGCCTAGAATTTCCCTACCGCATAGCCCTCTATTTTGCTAAAGTCAATGTACCTATCTAAGAGTCTCTTAAAAGACCCTATTGTATCCACCTCTACCACCATCGCTGGTCGTGCATTCTGTGCACCCACCATTCTCTCTGTGAAAAACTTAACTCTGACATCCCCTTTACCTACTTCCAAGCGTCTTAAAACTATGTCCCCTCATGTTAACCATTTGAGCCCTGGGAGAAAGCCTCTGGCTATCCACACAATCAATGACTCTTATACACCTTTATCACCTTATACACCTCTATCAAGTCACCTCTCATCCTCCATCACTCCAAGGAGAAAAGGCCAAGTTCACTCAACCTATTCTCATAAGGCATGTTCTCCAAACCAGGCAACATCCTTGTAAATCTCCCCTGCACTCTCTCTATAGCATAGGTGTCAAACTCAAGGCCCGCGGGCCATATCCAGCCCACGAGATCATTTTAGATAGATCTATTATTTTAACTATTAATGGCCCGGCGATAATAAGCCTATGATTGTAAGTTAATACCAATCATAAAAATAATGCTTGCTCAGCAGTCTTCTTCATAAGAAACGGAATTTGTGAAGTGAAACACTTTGTAGTTATAGCAGAGACTGAGACACATGAGAACAGGCTGAAAAAACGGAGGCAACGAAAGCTGTGTTTGCACGCGCCCGACTGATCCGGCCTGCATGAAGCTGCGTTTTGCCCAATCCGGCCCGTGACCTAAAATGAGTTTGACACCCCTGCTCTATAGTATCCACATCCGTCCAGTAAGAGGTGAACACAGTAGTCCAGGTGGGGTCTAACTAAGGTATTATATAGCTGTAACATTATCTCACGACTCCTCAGTTGATGAACACATCATATTCCTTCTTAATATTATCAATCTGTGCAGCAGCTTTGAGAGTCCTATTGTTAATGTGGGATGCTGCAAGTCTGATTCACTAATTTATTAGTGGATGATAGAAGGGTGGAGAGTGTGAGGGACAGTGGGAGAGTTGTGCGGCCTCAGTCATAGAGAGGAGTAAGGACTAGGCCTCAAGCCACGGTCTCACCTGTTTATAGCCACCCAGGAGAGTGGCATCAGAGTCACGTGCTTCTCCAGAGGTGGTAGAATGCGGCAGAAGACAAGCTATATTGTTTTCGACTGTAGACTGCTGCAGCATTCATGGGTTCAGGGCTTTTGTGTGACTGTATTTCACTGATGTCTTACCTGTATTTGCTATCTTATACGTGCCTTGCACCGTGTGTGACTGTTGGTCCTTGGCACCAGAGTAACATTGTTCCGTTTGACTGTTTTCATGGGTATTAATGTATGGTTAAGCAACAATTGAACTTGAATTTGTGCTAGGAAGCATATTGAGAGGTTGATTCCACCCAAGTTAGGGCTAATGTTTCAGTAGGAACCTGCCCCAGCTGGTTCTTGATCATCCATTCTAAGCACACTTACATAATAACAGCTTTATTCTGTACTCCACTTCTGAAATTGACTTCAACAGAGCTGTATTTTGGAAGGGGAATGTACAGTGAAAGTGCCAATGCAATTGCATGTTTAGCACCACAGTCACACAACACAGGAACAGTCCTTCCAGCCCACCCAGATCTTGATGAACAAGATTCCTATCTAAGCTAATTCCATTTATCTGCATTTGGCCCAAATCCCTCTAAACCTTTCATATCCAAGTACTCTTGAAATTATGTTAGTGTAGATTTTCACTGTAATCTATTCTCACCTCATTTCCCAGTTTCCTCCACTCTAGGTGGTGGAGTGGAGATACATCTCACCAAAAGAAATGTAAAGTGCTCCTTCCCCCACTAGCCTGCAGGTCACCCTTAGGCAAGGTGTAACACCTGCTTAGCCCCACATCCCGGTCGAGTTCACGCAAAGCCACGGGGTAGGTGGTGGCTGGTCGCATGAGCAGCTAGAACATATCACAACTCTTTAAGCGACCATTGACTGCAAGCAGACAATCTCTGAAGAGTATCGACAATGGCTGGGATCAGCCGTCTTGTAAAGACACTGGCCAGGAGAAGGCAATGGCAAACCACTTCTGTAGAACACTTTGCCAGGAACAACCTTGGCCATGAGACCATGATCACCTACATCAGAATCAGAATCAGTTTTAATATCACTGACAAATGATGTGAAATTTGTTAACTTTGCAGCAGCGGTTCAATGCAACGCATGGTGACATTGTAATGCAAAACCGTGTGCAGTGACCAGTCACCAGAGAGGGAACGCGTAGAAAGGGTTAGCTTTTCAATTAGGTCCATGATCAAGGTTTAAAAGGCAGAGTTTCATGGCAGTTTCCTTGAGTTGTGCACTGCCCAGTCTACAGAGAGAGATTCATTAGAAAGAGCGAGTAAAAGTAATGCAGATGTAAGCAGAGCAGCCTTTCTCCGAACATCATTCTTGTGAGTGTGCAGTGTCCAGAGTGGCTTTGGCTCATCAGGCTTGGGCGAGGTAAAGTATCTGGCAACTTCATTTGCTGTCTGTGCCACATGCCAGCGAGGGTAAGAATAGGCTGGTTTAGCAGGTGAATGTTTGACTGAGGAACTGGTGCAGGGGGCAAGGGTTCAGATTTATGGATCATTGGAATCTCTTCTGAGGAAGGTACGGCTGTACAAAAGGAATGGATTACAATGGAACCCGAGGAGGACCAATATGCTTGTGGTTGCTAGAATCCTTCAGGAGGGTTTACACTAATCTGGCAGGGTGGTGGGAACCAGAGTATTAGTGTTCAGGCTGAGCTGGTTGGTTTACAAACAGAAGCAGTTTATATTGACACTGCTAGCAAGGAGAGACTGATGATAGAGCAAAATTGCAGTCAACTGATGAGTTGCAATTTAAAAGGGGAACAAAACAGAAAAGGGTAAACACAAGACTGAAGGTGTTATACTTGAATGAGCTCTGTGTAAAGAATAAGGTGGATAAACGTAGCAGAGTTATACATTGGCATGAATGACACTGTGGGCACCACTGAGTCATGGCTGAAAGAAGGTTATAGCTGGGATCTTAATATCCAAGGATACATATTGTATCAAAAAGACAGGCAGGAAGGCAAAGGGGCTGGTGTGGCTCTGTTGGTAACAAAATGAAATCAAACCAGAAGAAGGTGACATAGGTCAGAAGGCATTGAATCATTGAGGATAGAGCTAAGGAACTGCAGGCGTAAAAAGTCCTTGCTGGGAGTTATATACAGACCCCCAAACAGTAGTAAGGATATGGTCTACAAATTTTTACGGGAGATAGAAAAAGCATGCCAAAAGGGCAATGCTATAATAGTCATGGAGGATTTCAATATGCAAGTAGATTGGGAAAATTAGGTTGGTGCTGGATCCAAGAAGGGGAATTTCTAGAATGCTTATGAGATAGCTTTTTAGAGAAGGTCATGGTAGCGCCCACCAGGCAATCCGCTATTCTGGATAGGTTGTGTAATGAAGCGTAATTGATTAGAGAGCTTAAAGTAGAAGAACCCTTAGGGGAAAGTGATTGTAATATGATCAAATTCACCCTGAAGTTTGAGAAGGAGATGCTAAAGTCAGATGAATCATTATTACAATGGAGTAAAGAGAATTACAGAGACACGAGAGAGGAGTTGGCCAGGATTAATTGGAAAAGAATACTGCAGGGATGACAGCAGAACAGCAATGGCTGAAAGTTCTGGAAGCAATTTGGCGGGCACAGGATATATCCATCCCAAAGAGGAAGAAGTATTCTAAAGACAAAATAACAGAACCATGGCTAACAAGAAAAGTCAAAGCCAACATAAAAGCCAAAGAGAGGGCATACAATGGAGCAAATATTAGTGAAGAATTAGAGGATTGGGAACCTTTTAAAATACAATGGAAGGCAACTAAAGAAGTCATGAAGAAGGAAAAGATGGAATACAACGGTAAGTTAGCCAATAATATGAAAGAGGATACCAGAAGATTCAACAGATATATGAAGTGTAAAAGAAGGGTGAGAGTTGATATTGGACCACTGGAAAATAATGCTACAGAGGTATTTATGGGAAACAAGGAGTTGGCAGGCAAATTGAATAGATATTTTGCATCATGTTCACAGTGGAAAACACTAGCAATATGCCAGAAGTTTGAAAGTGTCAGGGGCCAGAAGTGGGTGAAGTTGTTATTACTAAGGAGAAAGCTTGAGGGAAACTTACAAAAGGTTCTAAAGCTTACGGAAGGTTCAAAAACTAGGTAATGATAGAGATCTAGAAGATTATTTGTCGAGCAGGAAGGAGCTTAAGAATAAAATTAGGAGACCCAGAAGGAGCCATGAGAAGGCATTGGCGAGCTGGATTAAAGAAAACCCCAAGGCTTTCTACAAGAATGTGAAGAGCAAGAGAACAAGACATAAGAGAATAGGACCAATCATGTCTGACAGTGGAAAACTGTGTATGGAATTGGGGAAGATAGCAAAGGTACTTAATGAATACTTTGCTTCAGTATTCATTGCGAAAAAAGGATCTTGGCAATTGTAGAGATGATTTACAGTGAATTGAAAAGCTTGAGCATATAGACATTAAGAAAGATGATGTGGAAAGCATCAAGATACTGTATAAAAAAGTAGTGAGGTAGTGTTCATGGGTTCAATGTCCATTCAGACATCAGATGGCAGAGAGAAAGAAGTTGTTCCTGAATTGTTGAGTGTGTACCAATAGACATTTAGAACATAAAAACATAAGAAATGGGAGCAGGAGTAGGCCATCCGGCCCATTGAGTCTGCTCCACCATTCAATAAGATCATGGCTGATCTGTCTGTAAACTCAGCTCCTTCTACCTGCCTTTTCCCCATACTCCTTCATTCCCCTACTATGTAAAAACCTGACTAACTGTATCTTATATATATTTAGTGAAGAAGCCTCAACTGCTTCCCTGGGCAGAGAATTCCACAGATTCACCACTCTCTGGGAAAAACAGTTTTTCCTCATCTCCATCCTGAATCTTCTCCCCGAATCTTGAGGCAATGTCCCCTAGTACTACTCTCACCTACCAATGGAAGTAACTTTCCTACTATGTTATCTATCCCTTTCAAAATTTTGCATGATTCTATAAGATCCCCTCTCATTCTTCTGAATTCCAGAGAGTATAGTCCCAGGTGATTCAATCTCTCCTCATAGGTTAACCCCTTCATCCCTGAAATCAACCTGGTGAACCTCCTCTGCACTGCCTCCAAAGCCAGTGTATCCTTCCTCAAGTATGGAGACCAGAAATGCACACAGTACTTCAGGTGTGGCCTCACCAGTGCCCTGTATAGTTGCAGCATGACCTCCCTGCTCTTGAATTCAATCCCTTTAGCAATGAAAGCCAACATTTCGTTTGCCTTCTCAATAATCTGTTGTATCAGCAAGCCAACTTTTGCAATTCATGAACAAGCACTCCCAAGTCCCTCTGCACAACAGCATGCTGCAATATTTCACTATTTAAATAATAATCTGCTCTTCTATTATTCCTTCCAAAGTGGATGATCTCACATTAACCAACATTGTTTTCCATCTGCCAGATCTTGTCCCACTCACTTAACCTATTTATATCCCTCTGCAGACTCTCCACGTCCTCTGCAAAATTTGCTTTTCCACTCAGTTTAGTGTTATCAGCAAATTTTGCTACACTACACTCAGTCCCCTCTTCCAAATTATCAATGTAAGTGGTAAACAGCCGTGGGCCCAGCACCGACCCCTGCGTTACCCCACACACTACTGACTGCCAACTGGAGAAACACCCATTTATACCAACTCTCTGCCTTCTATTGGTTAACCAATCTGCTATCCATGCCAATACACTTCCTCCAAATCCATGCATCCGTATCTTATTTATAAATCTCTCGTGCAGCACCTTATCGAATGCCCTCTGGAAATCCAAGTATACGGCATCCACCTGTTCCCCTCTATCCACTGCGCTCATTATGTCCTCACAGAACTCCAGTAAATATTTCAAACAGGACCTGTCTTTTCTGAATCCATGCTGCATCTGTCTAATGGAACCGCTCCTTTCGAAATGTTTTGCTATTTCTTCCTTAATGACAGCTTCAAGCATTTTCCCAACTACAGAAGTTAAGCTAACTGGCCTATAGTTGCCCGTCTTTTGCCTACATCCTTTTTAAATAAGTGGCGTGACATTTGCTGTCTTTCAATCAACCGGTACCTGCCCAGAGTCTAGAGAGTTTTGATAAATGATTACCAACGCATCTACTATAACCTCTGCCAATTCCCTCAGCACCCAGAGAAGCATCCCATCAGGACCTTAGGCCCTCTAGTTTTCTCATCATTATCTCTTTAGTGACAGTGATTTTATCGAGGTCCTCACCTCCCATTTCATCCATAACATCCATCTTTGGCATATTACATGTGTCCTCCACCGTGAAGACCGACACAAAATAGTTGTTCAACGCCTCAGCCATTTCCTTATCATCCAATATCAATTTCCCTTCTCGTCTTCCAGGGACCTACATTGACCTTAGCCATCCTCTTCCACTTTATATATGTATAAAAACCTTTTCTATCTGTTTTTATATTTTGTGCTATTTACTTTCATACTCTATTTCCCCTTTCCTTATTTCTTGTTTAGTTGTTCTCTGTTGCTTTTTAAAGTTTTCCCAATCTTCCAGTCTCCCACTACTCTTCGCGACTTTGTATATGAGGTTTAATTTGATACTATCTTTTATTTCCTCAGTTACCCAAGGCTGGCTTTCCCCACACTTACTGTCCTTACTTTTGACTGGAATATACTTTTGTTGAGCACTGTGAAAAATCTCTCTGAAAGTATTCCACTGTTCCTCAACTGTCCAACCAAGTAGCCTGTGCTCCCAATCCACATTAGCCAACTCCTCCCTCATGCTGTTGTAGTCTCCCTTGTTCAAGCATAATACACTAGTTTTAGATCTAACTATTTCATCCTCCATTTGTATGCAAAATTCAGTCATACTATGGTCACTCTTTCTAAGAGGATCCCTGACTACAAGATCATTAATCTTACCTGTCTCATTGCACAAGGCTAGATCTAAGATAGTATTTTCTCTTGTAGGTTCACTAACATGCTGCTCAAGAAAGCCGTCACGGATGCATTCTATGAAGTCCTCCTCAAGACTTCCTTCACCAACCTGATTCACCCAATCTACGAGAAGTTAAAATCCCTCATGACAACTGCTGTTCCATTCTTACAAGCCTCAGTTATTTCTTGGTTAATCGCCTCTGCCACTGCAATATTTTTAGTCGGTGGCCTATAGACAAAACCCACCAGTGATTTTTTTCCCTTTACTATTCTTAATCTCTACCCAGATGGACTCAACTTTCTGCTCAGTAGATCTTATATTGTCTCTCACAATCACCCTGACCTCATCCCTAGTCAAGAGCGCCACCCCACCTCCTCTGCCTTCCTGCCTATCTTTCCGTACTACCTGATACCCTTGGATATGTAATTCCCAGTCATCTCCACCTTGCAACTATGTTTCTGTAATGGTCACTAAATCATATGTCTTGGTACTGATCTGTGCCACAAGTTCACTAACCTTGTTTCTAATACTCTAGGCATTTAGAATCTAATGGCCTATGCGATTTTTGATTTTCACTTTTATGCAAACTACTCTAATTTTTTTCTTTACTAACTCTAGCTTTGGTCTCTGCATCACTTCCCTCTTCTTTTCTGTGTGGGTTCCCAACTCTAGGGGCAGATTAGTGGTTAATTAACCGACCACACCGTACATCTTTGGGATGTACGAAGAAATCAGAGCACCCGAGGTAAGCCCAGTCTGTCACAAGGAGTCCTGCCGAAGCGTTTTGGCCCGAAATGTCGACTGTATGTTTTTCCATAGATGCTGCCTGACCTGCCGGGTTCCTCCAGCATTTTTGTGTGTGTTGCTGTGCACACTCCGCACAATCAGCACCGGGGGTCTGGATTGAACTTGGTTTGCTGGGGCTGCAAGGCAGCTGCTCTACCAACTGTGCCACTAGTCTGCTGTCGAGTACCCGTGTAATACCTGGTGCCTTCCTAGGCTACAGAGCCTTCAATTCTGGTGGATCCCTGGTGCTTTTGCAATACAGGTGTTGGGAAGTCAAGAACAAAGCATAAAATGTGTTGCATCTGGATGTTTTATCAGATGTTATGTCAGAATGGCACAGTAGCATAGCAGTTAGCTCAATGGTTTACAGCACCAGCTGTAAGATCAGGGTTTGATTCCCACCGCTGACTGCAATGAGCTTGTACGTTCTTCCTGTGACCATGGGAATTCCCTCCACATGTTCCACTTCACTCCCACGTTTGAAATACGTGTTGCTAGGGTTAGCGTGTTGAGTCCATGCTGCATTGGCAAGAACCGTGGCAACTCTTGCCCAGCACAATCCGCGCTGACGTGATATGACACAAACATCATATTTCACTGTATGTTTTTGATGTACATGTGACAAATAAAGCTAATCTTTATCTTCTTTGCAAGAACATAGAACAAACAGAAGTGCAGAGAACGAAGAGACTCATTTGGAAAACCAAGCTCCAACTGAAAAGGTGACAACAGTTCAGTGATAACTATTCATTATCATCGTTGTATGACATGGATGGTCATGGTCTTCCATCTGTCTTTACCCCTTCACACTATCATTGTTACTCCTTTTTACTCCTCAAGACCATGATTGTTCTTGGCAAATTTTTCTGTGGAGCTGGTTTTCCATTACTCTTTTCTGGGCAGTCTTTACAAGATGGGCACTGGAACCATTATAATACTCTTCAGAGATTGTTTGTCTGGCATCAGTGGTTGCATAGCCAAGACTTGTGATATGTACTGTCTGCTCATTTGACCTGACCACATGGCTTCGCATGACCCTGACTGCCACCTACGCAGGTGTTACACTTGCCCAAAGGTTTGTGGAGGGAAGGAGTGTATTAAATTTCCTTTGGTAGAGACATATCTCCACTCCGCCACCCGAACAAGTAATCTGAAAAATAGCCAGATTCAAGTAGTATGATACCTGCTGTGAAAAAACTAAGAAGCTTCTAGAAAATGCAGAAGCACAGATGCTATAATTACTGGAAAATTCACTGAACACTTACACATACAGTATACAGATGATTATAAAATAATACAAACAAACACTGAAAAGTTAAGCGACAAGTTAAATAACAATTCTATACCCTAATTCAATTATGACTCATTTTACACCAATACACATCAAAATCTATCCAAATATCTATGTCTATCAGATAGGGGAGAGGATTTTGGTGTAGCTTTTGGGCTCTTTGGAATTTAAATCTACAAGAGGATCACATCCTTCTCATTGCATTTGGAGGCTTGCATGCCTCAAGGACCTGCACAGCTACATTGTCTGGAGGTAGGGCTTTATGCTTTGCCTCTTAGTAGGTCACCCATGTCGAACAGGTCAATGGATAGAGGTCGAAGTAAGTGTGGTCTATAAGTCCTCCAGGTTTTCGGGTTCAGCTCAGGGCTAACAACTCTGACTGGTAAAAACAAAATTGTTACGGAAACTGCAAAGAAGAGTCCTTCTATATCTGAGTGCGACCCGGGACTTGCATGACCGACAGTAGGAAAAACAAGAGGAAGCTACTGATATGAAGAAGGAAGCCCTGAACACTGCCAGAGATGGAGGACCTTCATTGCTGCCCTAAAAGGCAGCAGCGTAACAGGCAGTAGACAGGAAAATTGAAATTTGAACAGAAGAACTTCAGCAGCTGCTTGAAATGGAGAGAAACACACACAAACACACACACACACACACACACACACACACACACACACACACACACACACACACACACACACACACACACACTCACACACACACACACGGAACTCAACTGCTCAGGTCGCATCTATAGAGGGGAATAAACCACCAATGTTTTGGGCCAAGACCCTTGAGCATCACTGAGACTTAAAGTTCACTCTGCGGTCAGAGAAATACCTTCAACAAACATCAGCAACTTTTTTGCTATTTAGTCACTCTGGGAAAGATTAAATGAGATAACTTTTTATCAGAGCCCAGTATCAATAAGCTGCAGAAATCCAGGCAACCCAACAGCAGACTTCAGATCAATATCTAACGCAGGACACAGACTACACTCTATCACACATACGTCACGCAGCAAATAACAGACACAATCTGATAAGGGTCCATTTCAAATGGAAATTGCACCAGCAAGCAAACTGGCAATTTGACTGTTCTCCATCAGGTTAAAACAAGTGAAGGTTTCAACGGAACTATTACATTTCCAATGATCAGAAATGCCACCCATTCATAGCACAGAGACAGGTGACTGCATGCGTATCCTCCGGGTGCTCCGGTTTTCACCCATGGTCCAAAGATGCACCGATTAGTAGGTTAATTGGTCATTGTAAATTGTTCCATGATTAGGCTAGGGTTAAATTGGGGGTTTCTGGGTTGCGCAGTTCGAAAGGCCAAAAGAGCCTATTGCACACTGTATCTAACAGGTAAATAAATAAACCTGAAAAATCAGATTAGGCTAGGGTTAAATAGGTGGGTTGCTGGGCGGTGTAGATGGTTGGGGTGGAAGAGCCTGTCATGTGCTGTATCTCTAACTAAATAAATAAGAGAGGAATAGAGAACTAATGGAATTCCTGTGAGAGCTAGCATGGACCTGATGGGTTGAATGGCTTCCATTTCAGAAAAAATATACAAGAAATTAGAGGCCACCCTCTGTGTGGAGAGGATTAGATGAGGCAACCCTTAGGATGGAGGAGCAACACCTTCTACTAAGTCTGAGCAGCCTCCAACCTGATGACATGAATATCGATTTCTGCTTCCAGTAAAAAGATATTTCCCTTCCCTTCTCTTCTTCTATTCCCTACTCTGGCCTCTTAACTCTTCTTACCTGCCTATCACCTTTCTCCTATGATGCACTCTCCTTTCCTGTTAGCTTCCTTCCTCTCCAGCCCTTTGTTTCCCCCACCTACCCGGTCACCTATCATTTTCTAGCTATCCTCCTTCCCCTCTCCCCGCCCCACTGCTTTTCTATTCTGGTGTCTTTCCCCCTTCCTTTCAGTGCCAAAGAAGGGCCTCAGCCTGAAACACTGACAGTTTATTCATTTCCATAGATGCTGCCTGACCTGCTGAGTTCCTCCGGAATTTTGTGTGTGTTACAAGACATTAGATCCGGGTCAACAAAAATGGTGGCAACACTCAGCAAGTGAGGCGGCACCTGTGAGAGGGTAAATCTAGGGACATGCTTTCAGCCAAGTAACCTGGCTCGATGAAACTTTTTCACAGATGGTGTGGGGTCACTGCGTATTTACTTCATTAACTTCTCTCATTACAAAGAAGCAAACTGTTTAAGAAGTGAGCTTTAATTGATTACCACAGAAAATAAATTCTGAAAGAGCAAAGCATTAGAAGCATGGAGTTGTAAAAACCCAGGAGAACAATGCTTATCCAACCACATCAATGCAACTATAATCATCAAATTTGCCGATATTGAAGTCATTCCCTACTTAAAAGCCTGTCTGAATCTTTCCTAAGTTCTATGATTGTATCTGATTTCACCATCTCAGCAGTGAATTCCAGGTACAGTATTAAACACTGTCTTAAAACTTGTAACTCAAAGATCCTTTTAAAACTCCTTCCCTCTAATTTAAAGCTATGTCATTTTTATATAACATTACCATGGGAAAAATAAATTAATTATTTACCCTAATTTTCTCCCTCATAATCTTTTTACTTTAATTCACTCACTGCTTAGCCTCCTTCAATCCAAAAATAAAGGGTAAATGAAAGACTACCTATTGAGTGATTACAGAATTTTTTGGCTCTTGAGATAGAATATAAGCAGACAAAATAAAGGAACAGGATTAGTCCAACAGTAATATCATGGTTGGTTCCAGGTGACTAAAATAGCCTTGTGAGGGAGAATCATATTGCTTTCAGTATCAAAAAGGCTTGGCAGAGGATGTACTTCTGATGGCAGTTGGTGAAATTCCATCTTCCGCAGAACATACTGGTCCTGTTCTACACTACCGTCTTAGAGAATATCCTCACATCGGACATTACAGTCTGGTTTGGTGCATCATCTTCTCACAGCATACAAAAACTACGGCATGCTGTCAGGTCAGCAGAAAAGCTCATTGGTTGCAAACTAGTATCACTACAGGACTCGTATATGTGCAGGACAAAGAAGTGGGCAAGAAAAATCATAGCGGACATCACCCACCCAAAGCAAACTGCCTTTTCAAAAAAATTCCCTTATGGAAAGAACTATAGGGATATTACAATAGAAAGCTCACTGCAGTTTAAAAGATTCTTCCCACAGGCAGTTAATCTGATCAACCATTCTGGTTAGTCCTCCACACCCCCCTCTATCTATTACCTTAATTATTGCACTGCACTGTAAACACATTAAAGCATTTTAGATTATACTGTTTACATTGTAAATAGTATTTATGGACTATTGCACACTTTATTCCGTATCCATGCTTTACCTTTATCATTATTTTATATAATTCAATATTCTTTATAATTGTTGAATGTTGTTGCTTTCTATTGCATGTTACACCCTGACTAATACACCAAAACAAATTCCTAATATATATTAATGTATATGGCGGATAAAGTTTATGCTTGATTGTAAAGTTGATCCTTGATCATTGATTCTCTTACCTCATCAAACATATTGATCCTGTTGTGAATATTCTGAGTAAATGAGCTTCCAAATTTCTCTAAGGTAAGGAATTCCTCTGGCCTGAAATGTCAACTGTTTATTCATTTCCATAGATGCTGCCTGACCTGCTGAGTTTCTCCAGCATTTTGTGTGAGCTGTTTGGATTTCCAGCATCTGCAGAATTTCTTGTTCTTTTTCTTCTGTCCAAGCGTCAGGTCTCAAAGCGACACAAATGCAGTGGAAGGAGCCACAGAAAAAGCTTAGAAAATGGAGAAGAAGAAAAGTGGTGTGGAAAAGCTTAGAAATTCAGGAAAAAAAGTCAAATACAAAGCACCACGAAAGCAAAGGCACAAAGCTGGGGAGGATGATAAGCATGCCCAGTGCCAAATGACCACTCACGGTATTTAGTACATTGTCTAATTGTGTCTGCTGTACTTATTAATTATAGGTCATTGAAAAAGTTTACCTAAACAATGCACTGCATTCAGGTGGTTTTTAGAAAATGGTGATCCAAATAACTGAAAAAATATGCTTACAGTTATGGAGGTAATTATGTTAATACTACAATTATACGACTGAATACCAAACCAAGAGTGCAAGGGATCTACATGAAGAAAGGGTTAATTGAAATCAGCAGTGCCTCAGTTGCCTAGCCCGAACAATAATCCTAAGAGACCTATTGAAGTTACGTTTGTTTAAGTTAATAACTGTGTCTTTGGTAGTAATTTTGGGTGGTGGCATGGATATACATCTCTACCAAA
Source organism: Hypanus sabinus (assembly GCF_030144855.1). Lineage (NCBI taxonomy): Eukaryota > Metazoa > Chordata > Chondrichthyes > Myliobatiformes > Dasyatidae > Hypanus > Hypanus sabinus. The sequence continues at coordinate 18,657,911 of NC_082708.1, forward strand.
GGAGGTGTGAAGTGCTTATTCCTTCCACTAGCCAGTAGGGAAAAGTGTAGCAACTGTTTAGCCCCCAGATCAGGGTCACGTGAAGCCATGGGAACAGGTGGTGGATGGTTGTAGAGCCGCTGATGCATATAACAAGTCCTGGCTATGTAACGACTGACTCCAGACAGACAATCTCTGAAGAGTATTGATAATGGCTGGAGTCACCCATCTTGAAAAGACACTTCCCAGAAGAAGGCAATGGAAAACCACTTCTGCAGAAAAATTTGCCAAGATCATTCATGGTCATGGAAAGATCAAGATCACCCACGTCATACAACATGGCACATAATAATGATGATGATTTGTACACGCTTAGGTAATTAATTAACTTCTTTGATCTACTTAATTAACTGATAATTTTATGTACATACTTGATAGCTTCTATGAGTTTGTTATTTATTTTAAAAGGGAGGCAGTAGAGAGAATATAGGTGCATGCGTAACTTTTAAGAACTGCATATCACAGGACATAACCTTGCTGTGTTACTGTTCAGCTTCTAAAGACTGTCTCCAATAAAAATCATTGGTTCTGATTAATCAGAGTGATTGCATTTGTGGTAACACCAATGAAGTGCACGGACAATGCAGTATCATGACTTATTTCTAACATCTTTTGGACGGACAAGTAAATGAAGTATAAGAACTCATTTTACACAGAAATACCATCTACAATGATACAACAGTTGTCTCCAAGATTTGGGGCCGTAGAGCACAGCGAGGAGGGCTATCAAACCTTCCAAAGGGATCTGGACCAGCTAGAAAAATGGGCTGAAAAATGGCAGATGGAATTTAATGCAGACAAGTATGAGGTGTTGCGCTTTGCAAGAATACACCAGAGTAGGGCTTAAACAAAGTGGTAAGTGTAGTAGTACAGAGAAATCTGGGGATGCAGATTCAAAGTGGTGCCACAGGTAGATAGGGTCATAAAAAAAGTTTTTGGCACTTAGGCCTTCATAAATCAAAGTACTGAGTACAGGAATTGGGATGTTTTGTTGAAGTTGTATAAGACATTGGTGAGGCCTAATTTGGTGTATCATATGCAGTTTTGGTCACCTACCTAAATGAAAGATACTAATAGGATTGAATAAGCACAAGGAAAAATCCAGGTACAGAAACAATTATTATGCTTCAGCCATCAGGCTCTTGAATCCAAGAGGATAACTTCACTCAACTTCACCTGCCCCATTACTGAACTGTTCTCACAAGCTCGGGACTCAATTTCAAGGACTCTACATCTCATGTTCTCAATATTTATTGCTTATTTATTAATTATTATTATTATTATGCTCTTTCATGCTGTTACATTTTGTATACATTTTGTTGTTCTTTGCATATTAGTTGTTTGTCTACCTTGTTGGGTGCACTCTTTCATTGTTTCTATTGTGTTTCTTGAATTGACTGTGAATGCCCACAAGAAAATGAATCTCAAGGTTGTATATGGTGAAATATAGGAATTTTCATAATAAATTTACTTTGAAATTTGAATGAGGAAAGAGTCGATAGACGTGCCCAAACTTATGAGGGGTATAGATAGGGTGTATGTAAGCAGGTTTTTTTCCACTGAAGTTGGATGAGACTAAAACTAGAGGTCATAAATGAAGAGTGAAAGGTGATCTGTCAAAAGGGAACAGGAGGGGCAACTTCTCCAGTCAGAGGTTGTTGAGAGTGTAGAACAAGTTGCCAGCAGAAGAGGTGGTTGAAGGTTCGACTGAAACAGAGAAATTTAGATAGATACATGGATGGGAGAGGCATGGAGGGCTATGGTCTAGGTGCAAATTGATGGTACTAGCCAGAGTAATAACTCAGCCAATTTCTGTGCTGAAGTGCTCTATGTCTCTGACTCTATGAGGTAACTAAACCATTCCTTTAGCATAGCAATTTAAGAACATGTGAAATAGGTTGCATTGGGTTTGCAGTTTTATATAAGTCTGATTAGGATAGAGAGCTTTCAGTTCTGGTCACCCCGTTATAGGAAGGAACTACAGAGATGCTTCAAAAGGAGACTTGCAGGATGCTGCCTGGATTTGAAGATAGTTAGAACAAAATAGTTTATTTCTGTCTGGAGTGGTAGAGACTGAGGAGAGATGTAATAGAATTTTATAAAATTATGAGAGTCATAGATAGAGTGGACAACCAGTATCTTCTCCTCTTGGTCAAAATAATTCATTCTAGATGGCTTGCATTTAATTCAGAGGGGTAAAGTTCAAAGTAGATGTGCAAGGCACAGTTTTTTCCCGCAGAGAGTGTTGGCTTCCAGGGTGATGGTGGAAGAAAATATGGCAGAGGCACAGAAAATGGAGAGATATGGACAACATGCAAGTAGAAGGAATTAATGGCACTAAGTATCACTAGCTTGACTTGTTCAGTGCAATATTGTGGGCCTGTTCCTGTACTATACTGTTCTTTTTTTCCAGGTTCAGGAGTAGCCCACACAGGCTCTTGTGAAGTTCCTCCGTTCAGTAAGAACATTACTTAGTTGATCTTAGCCTCATCTACATCTTGCAAGTGCCCCATAAGTCTTGCTTCTATGTCAGAAGAATAGCTTGTCTCTCCCGTTATGAATCAATGGAAGAGCATCCACAGCTGTAAGAACTACGACATTTCAGAATCATGAACATCAGATTATAGAAATTCTTCAACATTGTTATAATAAATGGACAATCCCTATTTCTGAAACGGAGAATTTATACATTTTATAAAACCCCTAATACTTATTCTAGTTTCCTCCATAAAAGAAAATATCCACATCTAAGCCCTTTCAAAACTTAAAGAAGTTTATTTATCATACTTCTAAAATCATAAATACTCAAATGCTCAAACTTTAAGATGTCAATCCCTTTACTCTATGAATTAGTCTCTGAATATTTTCAAAATTTTCTTTTGTAAATAAGGAGAACAAATTTTATGCAACAGTCCAGGTGTGGTCTCGTATTGCAGTACAGTCGTGACAAAACCCCCATGCTCCTTTTCTCCAATTTCTTGTAACAAAGGCTGACATTGCATGTATTTTTCTATTCACAATAGACAATAGACAATAGGTGCAGAAGTAGACCATTCGGCCCTTCGAGCCTGCACCACCATTCTGAGATCATGGCTGATCATCTACTATCAATACCCGGTTCCTGCCTTGTCCCCATATCCCTTGATTCCCCTATCCATAAGATACCTATCTAGCTCCTTCTTGAAAGCATCCAGAGAAATGGCCTCCACTGCCTTCTGAGGCAGTGCATTCCAGACCCCCACAACTCTCTGGGAGAAGAAGTTTTTCCTTAACTCTGTCCTAAATGACCTACCCCTTATTCTCAAACCATGCCCTCTGGTACTGGACTCTCCCAGCATCTGGAACATATTTCCTGCCTCTATCTTGTCCAATCCCTTAATAATCTTATACTTTGCAATCAGATCCCCTCTCAATCTCCTTAATTCCAGCGTGTACAAGCCCAGTCTCTCTAACCTCTCTGTGTAAGACAGTACAGACATCCTAGGAATTAACCTCATGAATCTACGCTGCACTTCCTCTATAGCCAGGATGTCCTTCCTTAACCCTGGAGACCAAAACTGTACACAATACTCTAGGTGTGGTCTCATCAGGGCCCTGTACAAATGCAAAAGGATTTCCTTGCTCTTGTACTCAATTCCCTTTGTAATAAAGGCCAACATTCCATTAGCCTTCTTCACTGCCTGCTGCACTTGCTCATTCACCTTCAGTGACTAATGAACAAGGACTCCTAGATCGCTTTGTATTTCTCCCTTACCTAACTCTACAGCATTCAGATAATAATCTGCCTTCCTGTTCTTACTCCCAAAGTGGATAACCTCACACTTATTCACATTAAACTTCATCTGCCAAGTATCTGCCCACTCACTCAGCCTATCTAAGTCACCCTGAATTCTCCTAACATCCTCATCACATGTCACACTGCCACCCAGCTTAGTATCATCAGCAAACTTGCTGATGTTATTCTCAATGCCTTCATCTAAATCATTGATATAAATCGTAAACAGCTGTGGTCCCAATACCGAGCCCTATGGCATCCCACTAGTCACCACCTGCCATTCCGAGAAACACCCATTCACCATTACCCTTTGCTTTCTATCTGCCAACCAGTTTTCTATCCATGTCAATATCTTCCCTCTAATGCCATGAGCTCTGATTTTACCCACCAATCTCCTCTGTGGGACCTTATCAAATCCCTTCTGAAAATCGAGGTACACTACATCCACTAGATCCCCCTTGTCTAACTTCCTGGTTACATCCTTGAAAAACTCCAATAGATTAGTCAAGCATGATTTGCCCTTGGTAAATCCATGCTGGCTTGGCCCAAACCTATCACTGCTGCCACTATTTCATCTTTAATAATGGACTCTAGCATCTTCCCCACTACTGATGTTAGGCTGACAGGACATGCTGTATTGGCATCATAAATGCCTGTGTTTTGTGTACAATAAAACTTCACAAGACTAAAGCTGATGAAGCTGATGAGTAGTTCTCCATTGGTCAAGGTCGACCATGGAGGTTGTATCCTAGTTATCTACATTGCTGGTGAGTACCATCAATGTGATAAGCCTATAGAAAGATGAGCTTAGGTGCATTTTTCACTGAGCGTAATATTTCTGCTTGCCATTTTTCCCTGTCTTAAGGACAGTAGATGGTCATGGACTTTAGGAAGACCAAGCCTGCTCTGGTCCCTGTTACTATTGATGGTGACTTCCAGTACCTGGGAGTCCGCCTGAGTGACAGACCTGAGAGGAGCATCAACACATATGCTGCGTACAAGAGTCATCTCTACTTTTTGAGAAGTATTAAGGACATTTAGAGTATGCAGGCCTCTCCTTCACATGTTCTACCAGGTTGTTGTCACCAGTACAATCTTCAATGTGGTGTGCTGGGGCAAGGGATTCTACACAGGTGATGCCACAGGCTCAATAAACTGATTAGAAAGGGTGGTTCTGTTATAGGAGTCAAACTGGGCACACTGGAGGCTGCGGTGGAGAAAAGCACTCTACAGAAAATCCTGAAAATTCTGGACAATGTTTCTCATCCTCCGCATGCCACTTTGGCTGAATAGAGGAGCACTTTGGTAATAGACTGAGACAACTACACAGCTTATTCTTACCCTCGGCCATTAGGCTCTATAATGAGACAACCTATAGCCGGGAAACCGATAAGCCCCTCCTGTTAGACAGTTTGTGGTAGCTTATTATTTTATTCTTTCTTACTTCTCTTCAAATATTTGTATACCTGTGCACTTGTAATGTTACTGTGACTCTGTAATTTCCTTTGTGATCAATAAAGTATCTATCAATCTATCTATATATCTAGGTTGACACCACAGGTCCTACTGTAGGAAATAAAAGGCAGAACAGCAAAGACCTGTTGTTTTTTTAAGAAAGGCTTCCATTTATATAGCAGATTCTGCACCATTTCAAGACACCTCTGGTATTCAATAAACAGTCAATTGGGTAAATACTTTGAAATACAGTCAATGTTGTAATGCAGAGAAAATAGCAGGCAGTCTGCACTCAAAAAGATCTCGCAGCAAGCAGGGAGGTAATATTCACTACTTAATCTGCCATCGATGAAACTTATTGCGGTCTAAGTGTTGAGCGGGACACAGATCGCACCTGTATTTCAAAATAACATCACAGGATCTGCTCCCTCAGAGAGTCGATAAAATCTTGGTTTGAAGTCTCATTCAACAGCCCAGAGAAGTCTAACTCACAGCTCTACATTACAGAGTTTGAGCTAACACACACCTGACCAGAGGCATGCACGCCAAGGGCGCCACACCAGATGCTTCGTCAAGTGGGAGAGCGGTTCGAAGGCCTTAATGTCCAAAATGCCTAGTCCTAAAGTGTGTGCCTCTGACAATTTACATTAAAATTGTTATGAGAATGTTGTGAACTTTATTTGTGGGCCGGAGCATCTGACCACATCAAGCCTAAGGCAAAGAATTTATCAAAACGAATCTTGTATCTGAGGTACTGTTAGAACATGAACAGAGAGTAGACTGTTCAGTTGCACAGTGAATATCTATCCTCCGTAGCATTAAACAAAGATCTAAATGGCTATATAAATACAAATTATAATACAAATATGTTAAATGGTGCAAAATTGCAGTAATTCATCAAATGGTTTACCTCCCGAGGCAAGTTAAATTAAAGTCTTGATGGAAATACTTCCTTGCAATGGCTTCGATTTCATGTTCCAGATGTTCGCTGTTACCATGAAAGTATTCAGTTCAATTCTCCAGCAACAATTACCAGGGATAGTTCAAGGCTGATCACTTACATGCCTGTTTACTCTCAAGACCTGGGTTGCACTTGTATAAAAGTTCTATCAGTAAATACTCAGGAAAAACTTGCAACACAAAGATTGTAGTGCAGTCAAGAGGTTGAGATGGAGTCCCAGGCTGAAAGAAGTGAGGCTTTGATGGCTTAGTCATAGAAAAGTACAGCACAGAAACAGACCTTTCGGCCCATTCAGTCTATGCCAAACAACTTAAACTGCTTACTCCCATGTACCTGGACCTTTATGTTGGGATTGTTTGAGTCTTGAGATTCAACTGCAACATTTAACTTGATCCTATTTCACAAAAAGACAAACATATTTTTGAATATAATTTGGACTCATTTTCAAGGACTCGATAACTCAAGCTCTCAATATTTATTATTATTATTTTCCTTTTTTCTCTTTTTTGCATTCCACTATTTTTTGTCTTTTACTCATTGCTCGCTTCACTGTCTCTGTGGGCTGTTTTTCACTGAGTCCATTGCGATTCTTTGCATTTACTGAGAATGCCCACAAGAAAATGAATTTTAGAGTAGTATATGTTGATACACATATGTACTTTGAGAGTGGTGGGTGCATGGAATGCGGTGGTGGAAGCAGATGCAATAGGGTCTGTAAGAGACTCTTAGATAGGTACACGGAGCTTAGAAAAATAGAGGGCTTTGCAGTAGGGAAATTCTAGGCAGTTTCTCAAGTAGGTTACATGGTCGGCACAACATTGTGGGCCGAAGGGCCTGTAATGTGCTGTTGACTTCTATGTTCCTCCACCTTGAAGGTAGATCCCCTCCTCCTCCCTTTTCTCCTATGGTCTACTGTCCTCTCCTACCAGATTCCTCCTTCTCCAGACCTTTATCTTTCCTATCCTCTTGGCTTCACCCATCACTTTCTAGCTACCTTTCTTCCCCGCCCCTACCTTTTTAATCTGGTATCTTCTCCTTTTCTTTCCAGTCCTGAAGAAGGGTCTTGGCCCAAAACGTCGCCTGGTTATTCATTTCCAATGATGTTGGCTAACCTGCTGAGTTCCACCAGTGTTTTGTGCATGTGGCTTTGGACTTCTAGCATTGGTAGACTTTCTATTGTCTGTGATTCTGGAGAAATGCTCTGAATTGCAAATCCCTACACATTTCAAGGTGTGAGTCAGGAGCGTGTTTGGGGTCAGGAGCCAGTGAACCCGACTTCACTCTCCACACCTAAGCTCAGTCCCAGGGCTATGGGTGGATTTCTGCTGCATACACTTTACCTCCAGTCCGTCCAGTTTAAACTACCGCATCGATAGGGCAATGGCAGCAGGAGGATGGACAAGCCATCACAGGCTGATTCCATCCAAGTCACCCGTCATCCTCATCACATAGAAATACTCTCAGTGGGCACTGTATTCGGCAGACTGAGTGTACGTTTGTGGTCTTCTGCTGCTGTAGCCCATCCACTGCAAGGATAGAAGCGTCGCACTTTCGGAGACTCTATTCTGCTCACCGCTGTTGTAACACATGCAATTTTGAATTACTTTTGCCTTCCTGTCGGTCTGAACCAATCTGGCCATTCTCCTCTGGCCTCTCCCATAAAGAAGGTGTTTTCACCCACAGAACCATCACTCACTGGATGTTTTTTTTTGTGCCATTCTCTGTAAACTCTAGAGACTGTTGTGTGTGAAACTCCCGGGAGATCAATGGTTTCTGAGATACTCAAACCACCCCATCTGATACCAGCAATCATTCCACAGTCAAAGTCACTTAGATTACATTTATTCCCCATTCTGATGTTTAGTCTGAATAACAACTGAACTTCTTGACCATGGCTGCATGTTTTTATTCATTGAGTTGCTGCCACATGTTTGGCTGATTTGCATTAAAGTTCAACCAGTGAGTTTCCAAAAGTGAGACCACAGCTACAGAGTCCATTTAGCACTGCCGCCGGTTCAGGAGCCCAATGCCTGCAGGCCACAGCTGCAGAGGTGCTTCAACAGGCAGGCGAGTAAAATCTCTCAGAGTAGCGAACTGAACACCGGTTCGTGCTCTGCCCTCAGCCTTGGTGAGTTAACCTTTTAAATCTGACTCGGCACTTAAGTTCGGCCAAACATCAGTTTGTTATCCAGTTTGAGGCCCAAGCCCTGCCGCTTCAGCTCAGCTCAAGGTTTCAGTCCAGCCACAAGTCCACTCCAGGACTGGACCCCACAGCTGTACCCGCAACCTCGGGTATCCAGCTTGCTGAGTATATCATGATAACACAAAAATGCCGGGTCATACAGATGGTTTCAGCTGGAAATTACAGACAGCGGATTGCAGTGATCATAGTCCTGAAAAAGTATATTTAGTAGAACTGTTAGTAGTTTTGTTTGTTGCTTACAAAGCGTTGCGGTGTTTCGCCAGCACCGTTTTTGCCAGCGCTATCTTCAGGTGTACAGGAGTACTGAATGAAGTGGCCACTGAGTGTAAATCACCGGTAGCACACGTCTGTTTACTTGAAAGGTGACACATCACAAGGGCGGTGAGGACAGAGGAAGGTTGCAGCAGCGAAGTGTCCCCTGTCACCTTGTATTCCATGCCACTGGACCCTAACATCGATCTGTCAAGGACTGTGTGGTGGCTGCATGCACGTCAGTCCCCTCACATTAAAGCCACCCATAGCCGTTCTCCACCAAGAGTGCAGCCTAGCAGAATATGTGGATCCCAGATCCATATCTACGGCCACCTAAGAACCCTCCAGTAGACAGCTCAACTGATTACCCTGCTACTGGAATTATTTCCATAATATTTTGCAAAGAACCCATGAACATTGTCACAGGTGGCTGTGGAGGCCAAGTCATTGGATATATTTAAGGCAGAGATTGGTAGGTTCTTGGTTGGTCAGGGCGTGAGGGGATATGGGGATAAGGAAGGAAAATGGATCAGCCATGATCAAATGGTAGAGTGAACTCAATGGACCAAATGGCCTAATTCTGCTCCTATATCTAATGGTCTTATGGTTCCAAGGTTGTCAAACCGAAGGGTGGTAGTGTGGACAAGCGCCCACTACTTAAAAGTGTTCCTCACGACATACCCTTCAAGTAGCCTCTGACAACCAAGTCCAACTCCCGGCCTTCTCGTGTGGCTCAGCCGCTAAGCCCGGCTGAACTGTTTCTACTGACAGAAGAAGGGGTGAAGGTGGGTCGTGGCACCTTAAAACCAGTGTTTCGGGTAGATGGAGCTCATCAGCCTGGGAAGGCAGTCCATCTAAAAGAGGGAAAGCTCTGATTTCAAACCTCTGCTGCCTTGCGGCCATACCCACTCATGGGAAAGGCTTCGGGAGTAAACCCTGAGGACAAATCCGGAGCTGGAGTCCCTAAGGCAGTCCGACGTTGCCTTCAACCTCGTTCTGGCAACTCCTGCGATGTCACTGGTGCCAAGCTGTATCGGCCCTTGCCCTTCCCTTGGACAACATCAGTGTCGTGGAGAAGGAAGACTTGCTGCATGGGCAACTGCCAGTCTCCCACACAACACTGCCCAGGCCTGTGCCCTAGAGGGGACACTCCAGTAGAGTTTCCAGGTGCAGATCCATGGTCTCGCGAGATTAATGGATGCCACCATATGGACCACAACATCATTATGCTCTCTTTTTGCTCAATTTATTTGTTTTTTTAATATATTTCTTATTATAATTTTTAATATATATAATGTATTGCTGCTGTAAAACAACAAATTTCACCACATAGGTGTGTCAGCAATAATACACTGGCTTCTGATTCTGGTAAAACTCACGCCTATTTTTAAAAGAACCCATGTGTAAAAACTTGAATTGGAAACCTGACACAGAAGAAGAACTGCTTTGATTATGGAATATCAGAAATCAGATATCAACATGCTGATTAAAAAGTTGTCGCTTAGACATTTCAATGCATTTTGAAAGTATTTACTTTGCAATATGTCAGGAGCAAACACTGTCATTTTTTCAGCATATCTACTTCCGCTGTTTGCTTCTTGGAAAGTAATCTGAAGTAAATCTCCATATTTACTTCAATCTAATCTAAATATTGCTAACAAAATATGACATTGTCCATGTTATATGAACTGCAAAACTGGAAGCCACTATCAATATTAGTCAGAGTGAGGTAGGTAATTAACGAACATGAAGGCATAAAATACAGAAAACCAGCTGCACATAGAGCCACTCAAACCTGCTTTATCAATCGCTTTCTGATCCAACAGCTAAAATTCACTTTCTTGTCCAATCAGTAATCTGGGTGATATACTATCACCAGGATCTTGAACACAAAAAAGTCTGCAGTTACTGAAAGTGCAAAGTGAGCACACATAAAATGACTCAGCAGGTCAGGCAGCATCTATGGAAATGAATAAACAGTTGATGTTTCAGGCTGAGACCCTTCTTCAATAGGAAGTGGGAAAATGCCAGAATAAAAAGATAGAGAGAGGGGAAGGAGGATAGCTATACGGTGATAGGTGATGCCAGCTGGGTGGAAGTGGTAAAGACCTGGAGTGAAAAGAACCTAGAAGGAGAGGAGAGTGGACCACAGGAGAAAGGGAAGGAGCAGGAGCCCAAGAGGAGGTAGGAGGCAGATAAGAAGAGGATATTGGCTGGGATGGACTGCCAGAATTAGAATCAGAGTCAGATTTATTGTTACTGACATATGTTATGAAATTTGCTGTTTGATGGCAGTAGTTCAGTGCAAGACATAAAAATATTATGTTTAAATAAATAAATAAATAAATAAATAATGCAAAAATGTCTACAACCCAGTGCAGCCTTGTGCAACCCCGTGCATTGGAGGCTCCATACCAGATGGTAACGTCACAATACTCTCCATGGTACATCGAAAGAAATTTTCAAGAGTCTTTGGAGACGTACGAAATCTCCTCAAACTCCTAATAATGTAGAGTCATTGATATGCCATCCTTATGGAAGTAACTCAGAAAATGTGTAGCTCAGGTGGTTGATGGTTGGGTTGAGTTGTTCTCCAGTCTTGGCAATCGACTTGCAAACATTTTGTCACCATACGATGATGCCTTCCTTATGATTGCATCAATGCGTTGGGCTGAAGGTAGATCCTCGGAGATGTTGATGCCCAGAAACTTGAAGCTGCTCCCCCTTTTCATCGCTGACCCCTCAACGTGGATTGGTGTGTGTACTCCAGACTTCCCTTTGCTGAAGTCCACAATCAATTTCTTCATATTACTGATGCCGAGTGCAAGGGTGTTCTAGGGACACCACTTAACCAGCTGATCCATCTCACTCCTGTATGCTTCCTCATCACCTTCTGAAATTCAATCATGAGTGTTGAGAAAATAGAGTAGTAGGCTGAGCAGGCATTGTTGAGATATGCCCATGTTGAATGTCAGTGAGGAGGTGTTGTTACCAAACCATCCTGACTGTAGTCTCCAGATGATGAAGTCAAGAATCCGATTGAGGATAGAGGGTCAAAGGCCCAGTTTTAGAAGCATGATGATTAATACTGAGGAGATGATCGTGTTGAGTAATGAACTGTAATGGATAAGCAGCAGCCTGATATATGTTTTGCTTTTGTCTAGGTGCTCCAAAGCTGATTGGTGAGTCAGTGAGATTGCATCTGCAGTAGAAATGTTGTAGCAGTAGGCAAACAGCAGTGAATCCAGGCCCTTGCTCTTTCAGGAGTAAATTCTATGCATAACTAACCTCTCAAAGCACTTTATCACAGTAGATGTGAGTACTTTTGTCTGATAGTCATCGAGACAACTTACCCAGCTCTTCTTGGGCACCAATATGATTGATGCCTTTTTGAAGCAGGTGAGAACTGTTATGTAGTGTAACTTCAAAACATGAAACTAATTTATAGGAACTTGCATGAGTCCAAAAATATGGTTGTGGTCTGTGTTTACTGAAAGCAAGGTGCGCAACTATCATGTGGTAGCATGATGACATATGCAATAACTTATTTTTACATATAACCCACAATTAAATCAAGTCAAGTCAAGTCAACTTTTATTGTCATTTCCACCATAACTGCTGGTACAGTGCATAATGAAAATGAGACGTTTTTCAGGACCATGGTGTTACATGACACAGTACAAAAACTAGACTGAACTACGTAATAAAAAACAACATAGAGAAAGCTACACTAGAGTACAGATCTACACTGGACTGCATATATTGCACAAAAACAGTGCAGTCATTACAATAAATAATAAACAGGACAATAGGGCAAGTTGTCAGTTCAGGCTTCGGGTATTGAGGTAAAATTAATTATTCAGGTAAATTAATTGTTTAAATGAACAAGAATGCTTTATCAACCAACATATATCAAATCAAATCAGATTTAAGTTTAATTATCATTCAACCATATGTGAATGAAACAGCATTCCTCTGGTGCTTTGGTGCAAAGCATACACAGCACATTCAAACTAGCAAACAAAAAAAAATAGTCTCACACAAAAAAACATATTTAGCTCAAGACCCTGAGCAACTTGCCCAGGAATTTGATGGGACATCAAATGCACAAACATATTCTTTGTGGTGGCGTGCTGGGGAGGCAGCATTAAGAAGAGGGTCGCCTCACGTCTTAATAAGCTGGTAAGGAAGGCGGGCTCTGTCGTGGGACAGAACTGGAGAGTATGACATCGGTGGCAGAGCGGAGGGCGCTGAGTAGGCTACGGTCAATCATGGAAAACCCTGAACATCCTTTGCACAGCACCATCCAGAGACGGAGAAGCAGCTTCAGCGGCAGGTTGCTGTCAATGCAATGCTCCTCAGACAGGATGAAGAGATCATTACTCCCCAACACCATTCGGCTCTACAATTCAACCACCGGTGCAAGACATGTTAAAGTGCCGGGGTTAGGACTGAGCTTAAGTTACCACTCAATGCACTTTAGTAACTATTTAAGAACTTTTTAAAAGCTATTTATTAAAGCTTTTTGGGAGGGTGATTTTAGATGCATATCATATTTATATTGTTAAATACTTACGTAATTAGTTTTGCTACAATAAGTGTATGGGACACTGGAAAATGTTGAATTTCCCCTTGGGGATGAATAAAGTATCTATCTATCTATCTATCTATCTATCTATCTATCTATCTATCTATCTATATGCATGCATGCATTCCAGCCTGTCATTCTACCAAATGAACACTGGAGGACAGCAACAACAGAAGAGGACAGCCCCAACCAAGCACGGATGCTACGCTACACTACCCCGTCGTTTCCTCGCTCGGACTGCAGCAGCAGGCAAGACCATGGCTTGAGGCCTAGTTCTTCCTACAACGGAGGCCACGCAGCTTCCCCTCCATCATCAACCAAGGCAGACAAGCCCGCAGCATCTTACGTTATCAATATCCGACGGGGTCTTGTGATCGCAAGAGAAATATCCAAGACAATCACCCACAGTTACACGACACACTGTCTTTGTGCACCATTTCCGATGCCTTCGACGCCTTCCAGCAACAAGGTCTGCACCCATTCCAGTGCATCCACCAATGAGCAGCAAACTTATTGGAGTCCAGCATTGTCTTGTGATTGTGAAAAAAAAAGACATTTAACAAAGAAAAAAACAACTTTGGTCGGCCTCTGAGTGGCTGTTGCATCCAAACACACTGCCATCTTACTGGAAGTGGGACCGGTTACACATGTATATACATACATAGAAGATTACTCAAGTATTATTGTAGTATTAAATACACAACACTCCTCCCTGTTTAACTATAGACTCCAACTCAGTAGAGAATGTATCAACTATATAAAGTATACAGTACTGTACACTATATACTATGTAATACAGCTACTATATCTAGACACTCACAGCATAGTCAATTTTGTATGAGGGTTGTGTGGGGTCCTTCACAATGCTGTTAGCTTCGCGGGTGCAGCTTGTGGTGTAAATGTCTGTAATGCCGGGAAGAGAGACCCCAATGATATTCTATTCTCTGCAGTGTCTTGCGATCCAAGATGGTGCAATTCCCAAACCAGGCAGTGATGCAGCTGCTCAGGATGCTCTCAATACAACCCCTGTAGAATGTGATGAGGATGGGGGTTGGGAGATGGACTTTCCTCAGCCTTTGCAGAAAGTAGAGACGCTGCTGGGCTTTCTTAGCTATGGAGCTGGTGTTGAGGGACTTTTGAAACCTAGTGTTCTGCAATCATACGAGTCCAAAAATATGGGTATAGTTCAAGTTTTCATGAAGCGAAGTGTGCACGTATCACTTGGTAGTGTGATGATGTATGCAATTAGCATATTTTTACATATAACCCATAATTAATAATTTAAACAAACAAGAATGGTAAAACAACCAATATATATACACATACAAGATTATTCAAATATTATTGAAATATTAAATACACAACAGGAATCTCTGCCTAGAGAGGCTAAACAAGAGAAAATCTGCAGATGCTGGATATTGAAGAAACACACACAAAATGCTGGTGGAACACAGCAGGCCAGGCAGCATCTATGGAGAAGAGTATAGCTGACGTTTCAGGTTGAGACCCTTCAGCTGTCCTAAAGTTATCAGAGCTATAAACAGGATAGACTGCAGGAAACTTCCAGCTATGCTGCCCAGTAACCCCCGATTTAATCCTAGCCTAATCATGTGACAATTTACAAAAGTTTACACCCTGGGCTGTAATAATGTCACACTAAATGCTACACAACACTGGTGTGTGACCTGGAGGGGGACTTGTAGGTCATGATGTTCCCTTGTGAACAGCAAATATTTTCCTAAAGCAAAGGAAAAGAGTAAATGCTTCACACTTTATTGATAGTGTCTTTTCATGGCAGATTTTACTTTTGATAAAATGGAAACCCATTGTAGTTGCAACTTGAACCATGATGAAACAAGTGCAATTTGTTTTCAGTTTCCCTATTACACCCACAATACTCTCCCCATGTTATTTTTAACAGAAAGGGAAAGACAAGGGAATATACACCACTACTCTCAGAAGGATTAGAAGAGGAGAGTGTGGGCAATTTCAAGTTCCTGGATGGCAGCATCTCTGAGGACCTAACTTGAACCCAGCATGTCGATGCAGCTATAAAGAAAGCAGGGCAGTGGCTATATTTCGTTTGGAGTTTGAGGAGATTTGGTTTGTAATCAAAAACACTGACAAATTTCTACAGATGTGCGATGGAGAACTTCCTGGGGAGACTGAGGTCCTTTGTAGTATGCAGGCAATTTCAAATGTTTTACCAGTCTGTTGTTGCGAGTACAATCGTCTATGTGGTGGTGTGCTGGGGAATGGCATCAAGATGGGTAATGCCAACAGGCTCAATAAATTGATTAGTAAAGCTGTTATAGGAGTCAAACTGGACACACTGGGGGCTGTGGTGGAACAAAGGACCCTATGGAAAATCCTGGCAACTCTGGACAATGTTTCTCACCCTCTGCATGCCACCTTGGCTGAACAGAGGAGCATTTTCAGTAATAGACTAAGACAACTGCGCTGCTCCAAAGAGTGATAAATGAGGTCATTCTTGCCCTCAGCCACTGGGATCTATAATGAGTTAACCTAGAGCTGGGGAAATGATGACCCCCTCCTGTTAGACTGTTTGTGGTAACTTTTTTAAATTCTTTCTTACTGCTCTTCTAATATTTGTACATCTATCCACTTGTAATGCTACTGTGACACTGCAATTTCCTTTGGGATCAATAAAGTATCTATCTATCTATCTATCTATCTATCTGGCTGCGCCACAGTCTGTATGGGGGGAGGGTATTAGCTACTGCACAGGATTGAAGTGAACTGCAGAGAGTTGTAAAATTAGCCAGCTCCATCATGGGCACTAACCGCTGTAGTATCCAGGACATCTTTCTGAGGTGATACTCAGAAAAGTGACATCCATCATTAAGTGCCTCCACCAGGACATGCCCTCTTGTCATTACCACCATCATGAAGGAAGCACAGAAACTTGAAGGCGCATGCACACTGATTCAAGAACAACTTCTTCCCCTCTGCTATCCAATTTCTGAATGGACATTGAATGCATGAATGCTACCCCACTACTTTTTTCTATTTCCTGTTTTTTTGCACTACTTATGTAATTTAACTATTTTATATATATAGTTATGAATGCAGCAGCAATGATAGGAAACTGAGACAGAGTTTAAAACAAATCCCGAGATTTATTAACCTCTGCTCAAATCTCAGAAAAGTAAACAAATGACTAACTTAACAGGAAGTTAACAGTTAAGTGGCACAAACATTCAAACTTAGAAACTGTTCTTAGTGAGTTCTCATCCAAGCACAGACTTAAAGTGATAACTTCAAAAGTCCATGTGATTTATACAGTCAGTAAAGAGCGAATTCCCCCAAACAAACGATTCCTTCGAAGCAACGATGATCTGCCGATCCCACAGCTGGGGATGTCGTGTTCACAGAAATCACGAGGAAATAAAAGGAACGGACCTTTTGACTGGAGGGTGCTCACTGCACAAACCTTCCCAACCTTGCAGGGGTTCAACTCAAATGTGCATGCCACAGCTCCTGAACGAAGTCAAAAAATGTTTGATCATTCCCAGGCCACTGAACAACATTAACTTTATCCAATCCTTTGAAATCAGATAACTCTGGTACTGCCTTCACTCTCTGATACTGGACTGTAAGGGAAAAATAAACATGCAACAAACAAAACCGGTGGAGCCTCCACACCTCCAACCAGTAACAACAATGTTGCACAAAAATAAAAATGGAAACTGCGTCACGGATCACGGATTGGTTTAAATATGGTTTGGAACATGCCATCACATGACATAAAATCACCCACTGTCCCATGTTCAAACTGTCAGCATGTAACACCCCCCTCCAAAGAGGGGAAATTTTGGTCCATTATGAGCAAAATTTTAACAACCATTTACAAAAAAAATACAGATATATAAAACCCATAAAATATACAATAATTATTATACAGCACCTTACAACTAGTATACAGTAGGAGTGTTACAAATATTAAAATTCACTCCAAAAAAATTTACATTCTGAACAATCGCCAATCACATTACCTTTGCCTTTAATATGTTTTAGTAAAACTATAAAATTAACTTCTGTTCTAATGTTGAATTGGAGTTTAATTAACCATTTCCATTTTAACCAGTTGGAATGAGAACATCGGGAATTACCTGAATTTTTGCCACATTGAATGGAGGAACCAACTTAACTCCCTGACTAGCACCAAATGATTCCTTACAACCAGAGGACTGATTCTTGGACCTTAACTTTGCTATCGCTAGCTCAAAATCCCTTTGTTTTTCTGCAGCTTCTACTCTAAGCTTTCTGAACGCTACTAGGCATTGGTAAGGCCAAATTTGGAATAGTGTGTACAGTTCTGGTCACCAAATTATAGGAAAGATATCAATAAATTAGAGAGAGTGCAGAGACGATTTACTAGGATGTTACCTGGGTTTCAGCACTTAAGTTACAGAGAAAGGTTGAACAAGTTAGGTCTCTATTCATTGGAGCGTAGAAGGTTGAGGGGGGATTTGATTGAGGTATTTAAAATTTTGAGAGGGATAGATAGAGTTGACGTGAATAGGCTGTTTCCGTTGAGAGTAGGGGAGATTCAAACGAGAGGACATGATTTGAGAGTTAGGGGGCAGAAGTTTAAGGGAAACACGAGGGGGTATTTCTTTACTCAGAGAGTGATAGCTGTGTGGAATGAGCTTCCTGTAGAAGTAGTAGAGGCCAGTTCAGTTGTGTAATTTAAGGTAAAATTGGATAGGTATATGGACAGGAAAGGAGTGGAGGGTTATGGGCTGAGTGCGGGTAGGTGGGACTAGGTGAGATTAAGAGTTCGGCACGGACTAGGAGGGCCAAGATGGCCTGTTTCCCTGCTGTGATTGTTATATGGTTATATGGTTATATGGCTACCTGTTCCAGGTGCAACTGGATTGCTTCTTTACTGACAGGGAACCTATCTAACTCCGCATCAGCAAAATATCCCGAATTTGTATAGTGTTTAGCGATTGTTCTCTGAATTACCAGCTTTGTTGTAACTGTCGGTATTCCTTTAAGCTTCAGATCTTTAGCAATTTCACGCACCTCATCCATTACTGCATACACTAATGCTGCAGGGGTTGGTTGTTAAGATCCATTGCTGCCAACCCACACACCAGTCAAACAAAAGGAATCG
This sequence comes from Hypanus sabinus, assembly GCF_030144855.1. Classification (NCBI taxonomy): domain Eukaryota; kingdom Metazoa; phylum Chordata; class Chondrichthyes; order Myliobatiformes; family Dasyatidae; genus Hypanus; species Hypanus sabinus. Next base: position 18,676,327 of record NC_082708.1, read on the forward strand.
AGTATCTCCCTTTTCCAAATCAGATCAATAATTAAACAAGCAATTAAGCTCACAATGGGTTCAAAATTTGGACGAGCCCCTACATTTGCTACGACTGCAGCAGCAATGAATAGGAAACTGAGACAGGGTTTAAAACTAATCCCGAAATTTATCAACTCCTGCTCAAAACTTAGAAAAGTAAACTAACGACTAACTTAACCAGAAGTTAACATTTAGGCAACTCAAACTTTAATACTTAGAAACTGTTCTCATCCAAGCACAGACTTAAAGTGATAACTTCAAAAGTCCACGTGATTTATACAGTCAGTAAGGAGCAACTTCCCCCAAACAAACGATTCCTTCGAAGCAACGACGATCTGCCGATCCCACAGCTGGGGATGTTGGGTTCACAGAAATCACGAGGAAATAAAAGGAACGGACCTTTTGACTGGAGGGTGATCACTGCACAAACCTTCCCAACCTTCCAGGGGTTCAACTCAAATGTGCATGCCACAGCTCCTGAACAAAGTCAAAGGTCCACCGTTCCCCAAGACGCTGAATGACTTTAACTTTATCCAATCCTTTGAATTTGGATAACTCCAGTAATGCCTTCACTCTCCGATACTGGACTGTAAGGGAAAAATAAACGTTCAGCAAACAAAACCAGTGGAGCCTCCTCATCTCCGACCAGCAACAACAACATTGCACAAAAGTAAAAATGAGAACTGCGTCACAAACTGCGGGTTGGTTTAAATACAGTTTGGAACATGCCATCACATGACATAACATCACCCCACAGTCAAGAGACAATTACATTGTCCCACTTTCAAGAGACAATTACATCACCCCACTGTCAAGGGACAAGTACATTATCCCATTCACAAGACCATTACATCATCCCACTGTCCCATTCAAACTGTGAGCATTTAACACCTCCCTCCAAAAAGGTGAAATTTCAGTCTATTATGAGCAGAAGTTTAACAACCATTTACAAAAAAAATATACGGATGTATAAAACCCATAAAATATACAATAATTATTATACAACACCTTTCTACTAATACAGAGTAGGAGTGTTACAAATATTAAAATTCAACTCCATAAAAAAATTTACATTGTAAATTCAAATCTGAACAATCGCCAATCACATTACCTTTGCCTTTAATATGCGTTATTAAACTATAAAATTAACTTTTGTTCTAACATTGAATTGGAGTTTAATTAACCATTTTCATTTTAACCAGTTGGAATGAGAACATTGGGAATTACCCGAATTTTTGCCACATTGAGGAACCAATTTAATTCAAACTGTGAACATGTCACTACATATATGTTATATATATATACACACATATACACACACACACACACATACACACTGCATGTAATTCACAGTTTTCTATCTCTCTCATTATGTATTGCATTGTAATGTTGCTGCAAAGTTAATCCTCATATGAGAGGCATTACATTTGTTAGATAGCTCAGACTGCAAAAGCTTAGAAAAGTATCAGTCTTGCTGCATGTTCTCAAAAGCATTCGGGGCTTTCTATTAATGAAGACATTTAAGTAGGTATTCAAATATGACCAATTCTTAAAACAGGAAGTGAGTACAGGAAACATGACGCATCAGTTTATAATTTAAAGGCGCAATGACATGAGAAGAGTTCAGTGCCAAAGCCAGAAAAAGAATCAATGAATCAAGCAAATAGTTGCAGCTCAGGTGTGAGTGCTTGGCCCATAAATAATTCCAATTTCCAAAGATGGACTTACATTTTGCTCTCAATGTGGTCATTATTGTCAGTCTGCAGAAGGTTGACAGTTACTCTACAACGAAAGGTGAGTCCAGGAAGACTTTCAAAAGATGGAGACTAAGGTAAATCTTTTGGTTATACCCCACTAGTATTCAGAGTTGGGGTTCTTATGTGACATTGGTATCATGTAATTCAATATCTATTTACAAAAAAATCCTTTGTGACAGATTAACAAACCAATCATTTTGATGAGTAAATATTCTTTAAAGAGAAAGTAGCTGGGTCCTCTGTTGAGCATCACATCGGATAATGCAACACTCTCTCAATATTTTAGTGGTGACAGGTCTCCAGCTGAAGAAAGTCCATTCTGACTCACTTGGCTGCATTCATATCTCTTCAGCAGATGTTTTGGAGTTCCAGCAGAGAACATGAAAATCTAAACTGGAGGAAGCTAAGCAGTGTTGGAGGTGCTGTCTTTTCAATGAGGTGTTATAAAAGTTCCCATTCCAACATATTGAAGTTTTCCCTGGTCCCACCACCTCTGTTTATCTGTCATTCAAATTTACTATAGCAAGCTCTCTTTTTATATTGCCGCTTGTAGAAACTTGCTGTGCACTAATATGTTGTAATGATAACTGCATTAAGGTACATTGAGAGAGCATAAAATACACTGGTAAACTCAGTTTTTAATTCCTTTGTTACAGGCTGAATATGATGCCACAACTCAGGTTCTCAGTATTATTTGTTTAATTATTTATTATTATTATTGTTGTTGCTTAAATTATATTTGCACAGTGAATTTTCTTTTGCACATTGGTCACTTGTTTGACTTGTGTGTAGTGTTTCATTCTATTGTATTCCTTTATTCTACTGTGAATATCTGCACGAAAATGAACTTCAGGATAGTATATGGTGACAGACAATATATTGGCTTTGATAATGATGTGGTGTATTAAATTTTATAATAATGTTAGATGAAAGCCTGAACAATTCCAAGTGACACTTTAACTCTTTGTGAGTCTGCAGCATGTAAGGTGTCTGTACAAGTTCAATGTTGGAGATCTGTTAAGAGTTTGTTCAGGCGCTAGTGGCACGAGTACAAATGAGCAAAGTATTTATTTGGATTTCCAGCATCTGCAGACTTCTTGTTGCTTGTGAAAGGATCTACCTGTCTGTCATGTCACTCAATGCTTGTGGATTGAACCGCTATTTATTGAGGTACCTCATTTCTTGGGACTTCACCTAGGCAGAGGAATTGCGATCGTTTGGTGCCTAGGATTTCACAAGTCGGATTTCAGAGCTCCCCCAACAATAGCAGCAACCAAGTCACGTGAAAAGGCCACAATCGGGTGGTGACTAAGAATCGTGAGCCCTTGTGGAAATCTTTGCAACTTACTACATTGCATTTTCTGTGGTTTATTTGTGCTTTCTGTTTTATGACAAGAAACTAGGCTTAAGTTACTTTGTTGAGCTTGTATGATTATTACCACATTTCATGGACACTCAAATTGATTTGGGTCTTTTGGATCTAATAAACACAGCCCATTACAGATAATAAATTTACTTTGAACTTTATGTAATATTGGGTGCAAATGTCATTCTTAATTATATGATGTAGCTAAATGTTCTTAAGGTATGTATTGTTGAATGAACTGAATCCGATTTATCTCCCCAATAGGTGTCACCTAAGAAAGTGCCCTCTCTGTCTTTTAAGTTGTATTGTTCCTTTAACCCACTAACCACCCTTCAGTACCTTAGAAATTGATACTGGCATGCTGAGTGACTCAATGTGTTTTGAGCTTTTTTTTTCTCTTTTGGTGGTTTCATGATATTTGCAATAAGACTGAAATTTGTATACTAGGCCCACAAAGAAAAGGGAATAATGAATCATGTTCTAGTCAAACTGACAACTATTAGCAGAGATTATTAATGTTTTGTCAGGAATTTCCATCATTAACTGATAGCTGTCTGGGTTAGCATTTGCCAGTTGGGTGATATGCTTTGGAAGTCATGGGGTTATATAATTGAAATACAGCTTCTGATATCGGAGATACTTGCAAACTCTAAGCTCCTGCCACCATCACTAAATAAATGGATGGTTCTCAACATTTTTAAGGAGTGGGAAAGGAAAGGGAAAATAAGAAAAGAGAAGGGAAGGACTCTAATTAGTGCAAACACAAGAGATTCTGTGGATGCTGAGAAGGCACAAAATGTGAGAGGAACTCAACAATTTAGGCAACATCTATTGAGAGGAACAAGGATTTGATATCTCAGGCCAAGACCTTTCATCAGAAGTGTAAAGTAAGGGGGAAGAAGCCAGGATAAGAAGGTAGGGTGAGGAGAAGGAGGTGAACGGGGGAAGGGAGGTGCTGAGAAGTGATAGGTGGAAAAGGTAAAGTGCTGAAGAAGATGGAATCTGATAGGAGTGGAGAGTGGGCCATAGGAGAAAGGGAAGGAGGGAGGAATCAGAGGGAGATGATAGGCAGGTAAGGAGAAGAGAAGAGGTAAGGGGGAGCCAAATTGGGGAACGGAAAAGAGAAGAGGAAGAGTGGAGAAATTACCAGAGGTTAGAGAAATCGGCATTCATGGCGTCAGATTGGAAGTCTACCCAGACAGAATATGAGGTGTTGCTCCTCCAACCTGAGAGTGGCTACTTCGTGCCAGTAGAGGAGGCCGTGGACCAACATGTCAGGATGGGAATGGGGATTGGATTTGAAATGGCTGGCTAAGAGGAGACAAACAAGAGAAAATCTGCAGATGCTGGAAATCAGAGCATCACACACAAACTGCTGAAGGATCTCAGCAGGCCAAGTAGCATCTATGGAAAAGAGCACAGTCAACATTCTGGGCTGAGACCCTTCGGCTCAAAGTTGCGACTGTTACTCTTTTCCATCGTTGCTGTCTGGCCTGCTGAGCTCCTCCCGCATTTTGTGTGTGTGGTTACCGGGAGATCCTGCTTGTTGCAAATGGAGCAAAGTTGATCCCAAGGGAATTTGAAGGACGTCTTTGCGGTGTTAACAACAAACGACAGGGCTCAGTGTATTGTGCCAGTCATACAAAATATGTGATCAAGTCATTGTAGACAGTTGTGATGATCCGAGCTTCTATGCTGGAGATGGTAGTCTTGGATTAGTTCACTCCGCCCCTGCTGGCTGCTCCTGTGGCTCCTCCCACAGACCCCTGTATAAAGGCGATTGGAGGCACGGCTCCTCCCTCAGTCTCCAGGATGGATAACATAAGAGATAGGAGCAGGAGTAGGCCAATCGGCCCCTCAAGCCTGCTCCGCCATTCAACAAGATCATGGCTGATACAATCTTAACTCTAGTTATCACCGAATCCCACAAGGCAGTGCCAACCAACAGGGCACCATGCCGCCCATTTTATTTTATTATTCATCCCGCCCAAACCCATGTGATCACCTGAGGGGAAAAAAAAACGATTTGCCAATTGAGGAGAAAAAATCTGGAAAATTCCTCTTCGACCCATCCAGGCTGTAGAAGACTGGCCCAGGAGATCACATGGCTGATCTAAACCTAGCCTCATGTCCACTTACCTGCTCGCTCATCGTATCCCCTAATGCCACTTTTATCCAGGAAAATGTCTATCTCCGTTTTGAATTTATTGAGTGTAGTAGCTTCCACAGCTCTCTGGGGCAGTAAATTCCACAGCCCCACTACCCTCTGAGTGAAGACATTTCTCCTCATCTCAGTCCTGGAACGGCATCCCCTTATATTAAGATTATGCCCCCTAGTCCTAGTTTCAGCCATCATTGGGAACATTCTCCCCGCATCCACCCGATCAAGCCCCTTCACAATCTTATATGTTTCAATAAGATCGCCTCTCATTCTTCGGAACTCCAATGAGTAGAGTCCCAATCTACTCAACCTCTCATCGTACATCAACCCACCCATCCCCGGAATTAACCTAGTGAACCTTCTCTGCACTGCCTCAACAGCCAGTATGTCCTTTCTTAAATATGGACACCAGAACTGCACGCAGTACTCCAGGTGTGGTCTCACCAATACCCGGTACAACTGCAGTAAGACCTCCCTGTTCTTATACTCCATCCCCCTAGCAATAAAAGCCAGCATTCCATTGGCCTTCTTGACCACCTGCTGCACTTGCATACTAACTTTTTGTGTTTCCTGCACCAGGACCCCCAGATCCCTTTGCACAGAAGCACTTTCCAGTTTCTCTCCATTTAGATAATAACTTGCTCTATTATTTTTCCTGCCAAAGTGCAAGACGTCACACTTGTCAGTATTATGTTTCATCTGCCAAATGTCTGCCCAATCACTCAGCCTATCTATGTCCCCCTGCAGGGTTTTAATGTCCTCCGCACTCATTACACTCCCTCCCATCTTTGTGTCATCAGCAAACTTCGATACGTTGCACTTAGTCCCTTTCTCCAAATCATTAATGTAGGTTGTAAAGAGTTGGGGTCCCAACACCGACCCCTGTGGAACACCACTAGTCACCAACTGCCAGTCTGAGAATAAACCATTTATCCCAACTCTCTGTTTTCTGTTAGAAAGCCAATCCTCCACCCATGCCAGAATATTATCCCCAATCCCATGATTTTTTACTTTAAGTAATAATCTTTGGTGTGGCACCTTGTCAAATGCCTTTTGGAAGTCCAAATACACCACATCCACTGGTTCCCCTTTATCTACCCTATATGTTATGTCCTCAAAGAATTCCAACAAATTTGTCAAACATGACTTCCCTTTTGTAAAGCCATGCTGACTTTGTCCTATTAAGCTATGTTTATCCAAATGCCCTGTTACTGTTTCCTTAATTATCGATTCCAACATTTTGCCAACCACAGATGTTAGGCTAACTGGCCTATAATTCCCAGCCTTCTGTCTATTGCCCTTTTTAAATAAAGGAGTTACATTAGCATTTTTCCAATCTGCCGGGACCATTGCCAAGTCCAGCGAGTTTTGAAAAACTATCACTAGTGCATCCACAATCCCGACTGCCACTTCCCTTCAGTCCCATTAATTTATCAAGTACCGTTTCCTTGGTGATTTGAATCGTAGTTAGCTTCTCTCCCCCAGAGCCCCCTGTTTATCCAGTGTTGGAATATTTTGAGTGTCCTCTACTGTAAAAACTGATACAAAGTATTTGTTCAGCGTTTCCGCCATCTCCATGTCCCCTACCATTAATTTCCCGGTCTCATCTTCTAGCGGACTAACATTTACTTTAGCCACCCTTTTTCTTTTTATGTAACTATAAAAACTCTTACTATCTGCTTTTATGTTTTTCGTCAATTTACTTTTATAATCTATCTTCCCCTTCTTAATCAATCTTTTTGTTATTTGCTGCTGATCTTTAAAAGCTTCTCGATCTTCAATCTTCCCACTGGATTTAGCTACCTTATATAACTTTCTTTTTAGTCGTATACCTAGCTTTATTTATTTACTTAGCCACGGATAACTATTTTTTCTTTTACACCCTTTTTTCTTCAGTAGAATATATTTTTCTTGATAGTTGTAAAATAACTCCTTAAATATACACCACCGATCAAGTACCGATCTACCCTTTAATCTATTTTCCCAATCCATCTTAAGCAATTCCGCTCTCATACCATCATAGTCTCCTTTATTTAAGCTCAGTACGCTTGTTTGAGATCCAACCCTCTCATGCTCTAATTGAATATGGAATTCGACCATGTTATGGTCACTCATTCCAAGGGGATCCTTTACTAGGACATTTTTTATTAGTCCTGTCTCATTACACAGGACCAGATCTAAGACTGCTTGCCCCCTTGTCGGCTCAGTAACGTATTGTTCAAGGAACCCATCCCGAATACACTCAATAAACTCTTCTTCAAGGCTGCCGTGTCCGACTTGATTAGTCCAGTCAATATGAAAGTTAAAATCCCCCATAATTATAGCTGTTCCCTTATTACAAGCCCCAACTATTTCCTGATTTATGCTTTGACCAACTGAGTTACAGCTGTTTGGAGGCCTATAGACTACTCCCACCACTGCTTTTTTCCCTTTACTATTTCTTATTTCTACCTAAATTGTTTCATTATCCTGATCCTTTGAGCCAATATCATTTCACTTTATTGCAGTGATTTCTTGCTTTATTAACATAGCCACCCCACCTCCTTTTCCTTCTTGCCTGTCTCTCCTAATTGTCGAATACCCTTGTATGTTTAATTCCCAATCCTGGTCACCCTGCAGCCATGTTTCCATAATTGCCACAATATCATAACCATGAGTAATTATTTGTACCATCAACTCATCAATTTTATTCCTAATACTACGTGCATTCAAATAAAGGACTTTCAAATATGTTTGACACCTATTTCCTACCTTTTTCTTTTGTACAACTTTACGCTTATCTCCATACATTCTTTCCCCTCCTGACACACTCTGTCTTTTTATATTCCTCCACTTTTACCTACATCCATTACCTTCTCCATTGTCTTTTTAATTATTTGCTCTCTAGAATCCTCCCTCCCCCCCCCACTAGTTAGTTTAAAGACCTCTCTGCAGCCCTAGTTATACGATTCGCCAGGACACTAAACCCAGCCTGGTTCAGGTGAAGCCCGTCCCTCCGGAACAGTTCTCTCCTGTCCCAGTACTGGTGCCAGTGTCCCAAGAAGCAAAAGCCACTTCTCCCACACCAGTCTTTGAGCCACACGTTTAACTCCCTAATTTTATTTAACCTAGCCAAATTTGCTCGTGGCTCAGGTAATAATCCAGAGATTATTACCCTTGAGGTTCTGTTTTTTTAATTTGACCCCTAGCTGCTCATATTCCTGTAACAGAACCTTCTTCCTTGTCCTATCTATGTCACTAGTACCGACGTGTACTAAGACAACTGGATCCTCGCCCTCCCACTGCAAGTTTCTCTCCAGCCCAGAAGAGATGTCCTTAACCCTGGTACCAGGCAGGCAACATAGCCTTCGGGACTCTCGTTCGTGCTCTCGCTGTCGTGTGGGGATCTCTTGCTGCTGACTGCTCCCTTCCAGCGAATAAAAGCCCATATCTCGCCTCACATCTCAGAGAGTTATTAATGGTGCATCAATTTCATTCTCTGGAAGTTTTAAAACATGGAGAGTATTTTACGTCCGGAAAAATTGCACTTGGACCCTCAAGCTCCAGAAGCAGCTCTTGCGCGTCTGAGCCCGCTATCATGCACAAAATCCTCCTTTCCAGGGTCAGCCCGAACGTATTCTCCCTTATCAGGAACCTGCCGACCTATCAAGGGGCACTGGACGCCCTCAAAAGACAGTACCTGCAGCTGGTGAACACCGTCTACGCAAGACATTGCTTAGCGAAGCGGTGGCAGCGGACTGGCGAGTTGAGTGTGGGGTTTGCCCGGGTCCTACAGACACTCGTGCGGGCCTGCGACTGCGGGGGACTGATGGCGGAACAGCATGCGGAGCTCCTGGTACAAGATGCCTTGGTTACGGGGTTCAGGTCAGTGTACCTGCCCCAGCGGCTGCTGGAAAACGCCGATCTTTCCTTACGCTCGGCGATCAAGCTGGCCGACATGCTGGAGGCTGCTCTGCACAACACTGACGCTGTCCAGCCGCGTGATCCCCCGCCAGTTCCGTGGACGCTGCAGACCCCGCCACCCATGAGCGAATTGACTATCACTGCTGCCACTCATAAGTCTGTGAACTCCCCACAACCCTCCCGTGAATCGAGCACGTCTGCTGCCAGTCGTGAGTCCATGAACTGCCCGAAACTGACCACAGCTGCTGCCAGTCGCAAGTCCGCGCAGTGTTACTTCTGCGGACTTGAAAAGCACCCCCGAAAACGCTGCCCGGCCCGAGAAGCTACCTGCTCCAGCTGCAGAAAGAAGGGCCATTTTGCCAAGGTCTGTAAGTCTAAACCACGAGTGGGGTTGAGCAGCGCCACGTGCGAGGCATGGGGGTCGCCGCCATCTTGCCTGCCCGCCTAGTGCGAGGCAAGGGGGCGGCCTTCTTTGTCGGCGCCACCTCGCCCCACCCCGACCCATGGGTGCTTACTGGGCACCAAGACGGCGATTCAACTCTGGCCTCCGTAACCCTCGACCAAAGCGCCCTACACCAGCTCACAAGGTCAATGATGGAGGGGCACAGGACTAGCTGCCTGTTTGACACGGGCAGCACTGAGAGCTTTATTCACCTGGACACGGTGCAATGCTGCGGACTCGTGACACGGCCGGTAAGCCAGAGGGTCACCATAGCTTCTGGGTCGCATTCCACAGACATCCGGGGGGGTTGTGTAGTGACATTGGTGGTGCAGGGCACAGAATATCGGGACTTTGCGCTACTGGTCAAGCCTCAACTGTGCGCGCCTGTGCTATTGGGGCTGGACTTCCAGAGCCACCTAAAAAGTGTGACTATGGCATATGATGGGCCCCTCCCACCACTCACTGTTAGGAATCCTCAGTTTTGTGGGACTTCGTCATATACCTCACTACTGACCACACACACATCCCACCCAGCACCATGCCGACAGCTGCGCTACTGACACCACTTGCAGCCTCTCCACCCTCAAGATCCCTCCCCCACCGCTGTTTGCCAACCTGACCCCCGACTGTAAACCTGTGGCAACTAAAAGCAGGAGGTACAGTGTGGGGGACAGGGACTTCATTCAGTCGGAGGTGCAGCGGCTGCTCAGGGAGGGGATCATTGAGCCAAGCACAAGTCCTTGGAGGGCCCAGGTGGTTGTTGTTCGGACTGGGCAGAAAAATAGGATGGTCGTGGACTATACCCAGACGCAGCTTGACGCGTACCCCCTACCCCGCATCGCAGATATGGTCAACCAGATAGCTCAGTACAAGGTGTACTCGACCATAGATCTGAAATCCGCTTACCACCAGCTCCCCATCCGCCCAGAGGACCGCCCCTACACTACCTTCGAGGTGGGTGGCAGGCTCTATCACCTTCTGTGCGTCCCATTTGGTGTCACAAATAGTGTCTCTGTCTTCCAGAGGGAAATGGACCGGATGGTGGACCAGTGCCAACTGAAAGCCACATTTCCCTATCTGGATAACATCACCATCTGTGGTCACGACTGGCCACATATACATATTTTTCCACAATCACCCCTCCTTTGTTTTAAAAGAGAGTCCCCACGTGGCGAAGTTTCTTACAAGTATATTTACAGGTCTGCGGTCACAACTGGCAGGATCACGACACCAACCTCCAACAATTTTTCCAAGCGGCCAAAGCTCTTAACCTTACCTATAACAGGGAGAAGTGTGTGTTCGGAACCACCCGACTAGCTATCCTTGGGTATGTCGTGGAGAACAGAGTCATTGGTCCTGACCCTGACAGTATGTGCCCCCTGTTAGGACTCCCTCTTCCCACCATCTTCAGAGCCCTTAGACGGTGCCTGGGCTTCTTTTCCTATTACGCCCAATGGGTCCATTATTACACAGACAAGGCCCGCCGCCTGGTCAAATCCACCACATTGCCCCTCTCTGCCGAGGCCCGCGCGGCCTTCAGCCATATTAAAGGGGACATTGCCAAATCAACGATGCATGCGGTGGATGAGACGATTCCCTTTCAACTAGAAAGTGACGCCTCCGACTTTGCGCTGGCTGCTACCCTCAATCAGGCAGGAAGGCCGGTAGCATTCTTCTCTCATACCCTTCAGGGCCCTGAAATTTGGCAGTCCGCGGTGGAGAAAGAAGCCCAGGCCATAGTGGAAGCTATTAGGCACTGGAGGCACTATCTCGCTGGCAAAAGGTTCACCTTGCTGACCGACCAGCGCTCAGTTGCGTTCATGTTCAGCAACCAACAGCGGAGCAAAATCAAAAATGATAAAATTTTGTGGTGGAGAATAGAACTCTCCACCTACAACTATGATATCCTGTACTGGCCTGGAAGGCTCAATGACCCCCCTGATGCCCTATCCCGGGAGCGTGTGCCAGCGTGCATCTCAACCAGCTATATGCCCTCCATGCAGATCTTTGCCACCCGGTGGTCACCCGATTTTACCATTTCGTGAAAGCCCGAAACCTGCCTTACTCCCTTGAGGACATCAGGACGATGACCAGGGACTAAACCCCACAGGAGGACAGTGGCACATCTTATGAAGATAGGTTGAGTGAGCTCAGGCTTTCTCTTTGGAGTGGAGGAGGATGGCAGATGACTTGTACAGATTGGTAAAGGGTGTAGATCTAATGGATAGCCAAAGACTTTTCCCTAGGGTGGAAGTGGCTAATACCAAAGGGCATAATTCTAAAATGACTGGAGGAAGGTATGAGAGAATACCAGAGGTAAGCTCTTTACACAGAGAGTGGTGAGAGCATGGAATGGTACAGGGAGATACATTAGGGACGTTTAAGAGGACTCTTAGATAATCGTATGGATGATAGAAAAATGTAGGGGTATGTAGGAGGGAAGGGTTAGATCTGTCTTATAATAAGTAGGATCTAATAGGTTGAAAAATTGACATTAGAGTTGGCTGAAAGGTTGGCAAAATACTGTGTGGTGAAAGGCCTGTACTATATCATAGTGTTCTATGTTCTTTGTACTGTTGACAACATCTGTCTGCCAGGACATAAACTTATTGTCGGGTGTGAAGTCCTAATTGTCAATTTTCCCTTCTTCATTTGTCTCAAGGCCACACTGAATGTGAAGTTGGATTGTGTTGTGAATATCTAGCTGACAGGTGGCTCTTGAGAGATGGAAGACCACAGTTTGAAGGTTCTTGCCACATATCTTCGTGGGCAATCATTGCGCAATGCCAGTAGAATGGTGGACTCTTCTTGCCTTCTGAATTGTTTAACATTCTAGCATACCTTACTGATGGAGTCATCATTTGCTTCCATTTAGCCTCCATGTGTGGACAGATGGAAGCACTTTTACATGCTCTAGCTTGAAGAATATATTTGGCGTCATCATGTTACTGGAGTAGAAACAATGAAGATGAAACTAGCTTAATACCCCTCGATAGCTTCCGTTAGGAGGAGATCCAATATTGCGGTTTGGAAGATTGAGAAAGCTAAAGGGTAGTTTTATTTGTCATGTGTACTTTGAAACATACAGTGAAATGAGTCAAATCAAATCAGTGAGGATAATGCCGGAGGGCAGGCCACAGGTGTCATCATACTTCCAGCACCAACACAGCATGCCCTAACTGAATGTCTTTGGAATGTGGGAGGAAACCAGAGCACCTGGAGGAAACCTACATAGTCACGGGGAAAATGTACAAATTCCTTACAGACAGTGGAGAGAACTGAACCCAAATCTAGCATTATACTAGCCACTATTCTGCCGTGCTGCCCCCTAGAGATTTTTATCACAGAGAAAAGATTTTGAGCAAACATGCTACCTTCTACAGATGTACTCAACCTGAATGAATCCATCGATTAGGATCACCTGTTCCTCATTCAATTTTGGTTCAATATGTTAACTTGCCTTTAATTTCATAGGCTCTTAGCTTTTGGTCCACTCTCCCACTACCCCTGCTACACTGGATTCACATCAGTTTGCCTATAAAGCAAACAGGTCTGCGGAGGATGCCATCTCATTAGCTCTTCACACTGTCCTGACACATCTGGAGGGAAAGGGCACATACGTGAGGACACAAAACATTGACTGCTTCTTTCAACGATGCTGCCTGACCTGCTGACTTTGTCCAGCTTTTTTGTACATCTTGATTTCACAACAGCATCTGCAGTGCACTTTGTGTTTAAGTGAGGATGTTGTTTGTTGATTATAGCTCTGCTTTTAATACTGTCATCCTCGGCAATCTCATCTCTAAGCTCCACCAGCTAGGCCTCAGATCATCACTCTGCAACTGGGTCCTGAATTTCTTGTTCACAGGCAGTGAGACTGGGTCCTCACCTGTCCTTCACTACTAACCTGAACACTGGTACACCACATGGTTGTGTATTGAGTCTCATACTCTACTCCTTCTTCACTTATGACTGTGTACCTGCCTTTAACACCAATACCATCGTCAAATTCCCAGATGACACAACAGTGATCGGGTTGATCGCCAACAGAGACAAATCAGCGTACAGAGCGGAGGTACAGAACTTAGTGAGCTGGTGCTCAGAGAACAACTTGTCTCTTAATACAGCAAAGACTAAGGAGCTAATTATCAACTTTGGAAAGTCACGGGATGATGAGTACGCTCCAGTCTACATTAAAGGAGGCATAGTGGAGAGAGTCCAGTTTTAGCTTTCTGGGAATCCACATCTCAGAAGTCCTTACAGGGTTCACTGACACCACAACAATAGTTATGAAAACACAGCAACACTTCTTTTTTCTCAGGACGTTGAAGAAAGCTGGCCTACCTGAACAGGTGCTGGTGACCTTTCACCGCTGCACCACAGAGAGCACCTTAACACACTGCATCTCTGTGTGGTATCTCAGTTGTACAGCAGCTGATAGGAAAGCACTTCAGCGGGTCGTCTCCAGCGCACAGAAGATCATCGGGACACAGCTCCCAGCCCTGGAGGACACCTACAGCTCACGCTGCCTAAGGAAAGCTACAAGCATCTGTAAGGACAATACACACCCACGCAATCATCTGCTTGAACCTCTTCCATCTGGCAGATGTTATAAGATTTTCTATGCCCAAACTTCCAGACTGAAAAATAGCTTTTTCCCCAGAGCTATAATTGCTCTGAACCAATCGATCAAGCATCATCCATAAATTTGTTACATTGCTACTTTTAATACTGGTTTTATGGCTGTCGAGCGTCTGAGTTGTGCTTTTGTACTGCTGGACATTGCTTGTACTGGCCGGTTACTTGATTTTATTTATTGTTTATTTATTGTATTTGTTGTTTTATCGCATTGAGTACGAGAGCTGCAAACTCATTTTCGCTGTATTGGTGCATGACAACTTGTACTATCAATGACAATAAAGATATTTCGATTTCAATTTCAATTTCATATGGGATTAGGTGAAACGTAGAGATGGAGCCTTACAGCATGAGAAAAAGCCATCGCTCAGCGATCGAGACCTATCTACCCTCTAAACAACTTCTTTCCAAGTACATATGTCAATGCAGAACCACATAAACCACATTGCCCTCATCAACACTTTTAGATACTCTTTCAACCATTCTAGCAAAGGAGCTAGACGGGAGTTTCCTGTAACAACGCATTTCTTGATAATCCCTGCCACTAACGGTTCAGTTTACTTCTACCCCTCAGATGCCACAGTAATAGTTTGCGCAATGCTATTACACCTCAAGCCGTGGGGATCTGAAGTTCAATCCCAGCTCCGCCCCGGCTGTAAGGCATTTATGCATATGTTTTGTGACGCTGTGGTTTATCTCTGGGCGCTCTCATTTCCTCTCACAGTCCTAAAATGTCCCAGTTAATAGGTTAATTGGTCATTGTAAATTGCCAGTAATTAGACCAGGGTTAAATAGCCAGGTTGCTTGTTAGCGCAGCTGGTTAGGCTTGAAGGGCTTGTTCTGCACTCTATCTCCAAGTTTTTAAATATAGTTCCATACCACTCATATTTGATTCACCCTTTCCCAACAGTCTTCCTGAGTATAGCTACTGCGTGCTCAGTGGGATGTTACTGAAGTGTGAACGGGTCTGGCAATAAGCTCTCTGATTTAGTATCAGGAGATAAACCTCTTGCACAGTGTCCCTCACAACTATAAGGGAAGGGTCAGAAGCTCACTTTCCTAACCATAAGATGATGTATTTAATCATAAATCGATTCCTTTTTTAAGTATATTATTGGGGAACATAATTACATACATTCAAGAAAATTACGCAACTTCCTCTCAGAAGGAGAGATTCCCGATAACCAATATGTTACTGTCCATTCAGAAATATGATGACAGATGGCAAGAAGCTATTTCTAGGGATTTTCATCCTGTAGTCCTTGCTTGTGAAGATAAGACAGGATTTGGAAAATGTCTCCATCCTTTGTATAAAGAAGTACTAAAGAAAATGTTTACACTATTTACTTCTGTAATGTTTTAGTAATTTGATGTCTTTGCGCCGTACTGGTGCCACAAAATATCAAATGTCATGTCATCCAAATTGCTGATAATAAATCTGATTCTGAAGAATTTGAAGTCACATCAGGATATAATCAGAGGTCGGTGAGCCTCTTCACTCTGTGTGGGATTGTCACATTCAAGACAGAGCTTCATGCAAGACAAGCTTGCTGGGATATTCATTTACTCTGCTGCCAGTTCTGAAGATATATAAAAAAATCTTTGAGAGAATACACATTGTATTTACAGTGAGTGCTTTAACTCTTGAGAGCTGTCTGAGAAGTTCTGATTGATGACTTTCACTAATCACTGTCATTGTAATCCCAGAGAGACATACATGTCTTCAGGAACCAGATCAAATATAAATGAAGTGTGCCTATAGTTTAAACCAATATGCCTATTGGATATATGACAATTAACTTTACTTTGATTTTGACCTGACTTGTCAAATTAGCAAAATTTGCCGCATAGTGGAAATAAATCAAAGCTGATGATGAGTCAGCATGTAGAAGGGAGATTGAAAATCTGGCTGAATAACAGCAGCATCTCACTCAATGTCAGTAAGTCAAGTCAAGTCAAGTTGCTTTTATTGTCATTTCAACCATAATTGCTGGTACAGTACAGAGTAAAAACAAAACAACATTCCTCCAGGACCATAGTGCTAACTAAAACGACACAAAACTACACTAGACTACGTAAAACAACAGAAAATTACGTTAGACTTCAGACCTATACGAGACTACATAAAGTGCACAACACAGTGCAAGACAGTACAATAATTAATAAACAAGATGATAGGCACAGCAAAGGGCAAATTACAATATAATAATAAATAATGTAAATGTAAACAATGTAAACAGTGTTTTAGCAGGAATTGAGAAAGAAATGAGCAAAAATTGCAAAGGGAGTGGAGGGGGAGGGGTGTATGTGTGTGTGTGTGTGTGTGTGAGTGTGTGTGTGTGTGTGTGTGTGTGTGTGTGTGTGTGTGTGTGTGTGTGTGTGTGAGTGTGTGTGTGTGTGTGTGGGTTTTGGTGTCAGACTAGACTCTTGGAATTGAGGAGTCTAATAGCTTGGAGGAAGAAACTGTTGCAGAGTCTGCTCGTGAGTGCCCGAATGCTTTACTACCTTTTGCCAGCTAGAAGGAGGGAGAAGAGTTTGTATGAGGGGTGCATGGGGTCCTTCACAATGCTGTTAGCTTTGCGGATGCAGCGTGTAGTGTAAATGTCCATGGTGGCGGGAAGAGAGACCCTGATGATGACCTCACTATCCACTGCAGAGTCTTACGATCCGAGACGGTGCTATTTCCAAACCAGGCAGTAATGCAGCTGCTCAGGATGCTCTCAATACATCTTCAAGTCAAGTCACTTTTTATTGTCATTTTGACCATAACTGCTGGTACAGTACACTGTAAAAACGAGACAATGTTTATCAGGACCATGATGTTACATGAAACAGTACAAAGATTAGACTGAACTACGTAAAAAACAACACAGAAAAATATCTACACTAGACTACAGACAACACACAAAATGCTGGTGGAATGCAGCAGGCCAGGCAGCATCTATAGGAAAAAGCACTGTCGACATTTCGGGCCAAGACCCTTCGTCAGGATGTTAGATGCTGCCAGGCCTGCAGTGTTCCACCAGCATTTCATGTGTGCTACTTGAATTTCCATCTGCAGATTTGTAGCATCTGCAAATTTCCTCATTTTTACTAGACTACAGACCTACCCATGATTGCATAAAGTGCACAAAACAGTGCAGGCCTTACAATAAATAATAAACAAGATGATAGGGCAGTAAGGTGTCAGTCCAGGCTCTGGGTATTGAGGAGTCTGATAGCATGGAAGAAGAAACTGTTACATAGTCTGGTTGTGAGAGCCCGAATGCTTCAGAGCCTTTTCCCAGATGGGAGGAGGGAGAAGAGTTTGTATGAGGGCTGCAGGGTCTTGTGATCTGAGATGGTGCAATTTCCAAACCAGGCAGTGATGCAGCTGCTCAGGATGCTCTCAATACAACCCTTGTAGAATGTGATGAGGATGGGGGGTGGGAGATGAACTTTCCTCAGCCTTCATAGAAAGCAGAGACACTCCTTGGCTTTCTTTGCTATGGAGCTGGTGTGAGGGTCCAGGTGAGATCCTCCACTAAGTGAACACCAAGAAATTTGGTGCTATTAATGATATCTACCGCGGAGCCATCAATGTTCAGCAGGGTGTGGTCGTTCTGTGCTCTCCTGTAGTCAACAACCATCTCTTTTGTTTTGTTCACATTCAGAGACAGGTTGTTGGCTCTGCACCAGTCTGTTAGCCGCTGCACCTCCTCTCTGTACGCTGACTCATCGTTCTTGCTGATGAGACCCACCACGGTGGTGGCATCGGTGAACTTGATGTTGTGAATCGAGCTGTGTGTTGCAGCACAGTCGTGGGCAGCAGAGTTAACACACAGCCTTGGGGGGTCCCTGTGCTCAGTGTGATGGTGTTGGAGATGCTGCTCCCGATCCAGACTGACTGAGGTCTTCCAGTCAGGAAGTCCAGTATCCAGTTGTAGAGGGAGGTGTTCAGGCCCAGTAGGCTCAGCTTTCCAATCAGTTTCTGGGGGATGATTGTGTTGAATGCTGAACTGAAGTCTATGAACAGCATTCGAGTGTATGTGTCTTTTTTTGTCCAGGTGGGTTAGGGCCAGGTGGAGGGTGATGGCAATGGCGTCGTCTGTTGAGTGGTTGGGACGGTGCGCAAACTGCTGCAGGTTCCAGTGAGGAGGGGTAGCAGGGTCTTGATGTGCCTCATCATGAGCCTCTCAAAACCTCTGTAGAATGTGGTGAGGATGATAAGACAAAGGAGCTGATCATTGAGTTCAGGAGGAGAAAATCAAAGTTCCATGAGCCAATAAATATCAGGGGATCAGAGGTGGCGATGGTCAGCCAATGTCCTTGGATGGAAATTCCTACAAAGATAGTGGATATGGCCCAGTCCATCACAGGTAAAGCCCTCCCCACCATTGAGCACATCTACAGCAAGTGCTGTCACAGGAAAGATGCATCCATCATCAAGGATCCTCACCAACCAGGCTCTCTTCTCACTGCTGCTATCAAGAAGATACCTACAGGAAGAAAACCCACATTACCAGGTTCAGGACCAGCTATTACCCCTCAACCATCAAGCTCTTGAACTAAAGAGGATAACTTCCCTCAGCTTCATTTGCCCCATCTCTGGACTGTTTCTACACCCCATGGACTCACTTTCAAGAACGCTTCATGTTCTCAATATTTATTTGTTCTTGCTACTTGTTTTCTTTACAGTTGCACAGTTTGTTGTTTTTCCCCCATCCTGTTGGGTGTGGTCTTTCACTGATTCTATTGTGTTTCTTGGAATTACTATGTATGCCCACAAGTCCCACCACTGCATGTAAGGTGTTTGTGTATTCTTCCTGTGACTACATGACTTTCTTCCCACAGTGCAAAGACATACTGGCCAGTAGGTTAATAGGTCATTCTAAATTGTCCAGTGATTAGGCTAGTGTAAAATCAGAGGGCTGCTGGGCCTTGGAAGGCGGGAAAGGCCTATCCCATGCTGTATCTTAATAAATAAATAAAAGAAAATGAACTTTAGGGTTGTATATGGTGACATTTATGTACTTTGATAATAAATTTACTTTGAACTTTGATACATGAAAGGAAGATTTGGAGTTACATGCTGATATTCACATTCCTTTCAGGGATCTAATATGTTAAAGCTCCCTGAAGCCACTGAGATATTTCTGATTGGAATCAATGTTTTAACATTGCAGCTGCTTTTCTGTAGTAGCTTCCTTTAACAGCCATGTGTTAAAGACTGGATAACCTATTTATTTTGGTGACGTTCATTAAGGGATAAATGTTGGGTAGGGTACAAACGATCTCTCAAAATAATATCTCATATTCTTGCAATTAATGATTAACCTGGCGCAAATTTTGGATGGTAAGGTGGAGACACATCTCTACCAAAGGGGGTGTAAGGAGCTCCTTCTCTCTGCAAACCTGCATGTCACCCATGGGGAAGGTGTAGCACAGTTTAGCCCCCTGATCAGAGTCATGTGAAGTCATGGTGGGGGGTGATCGTATGAGCAGCTGGTGCATATCACAAGTCCTGGTTATGTGACCACTGACGCCAGGCAGACAATTGCTGAAGAATACTGATAATAGCTGGGGTCTCCCTTCTCGTAAAGACACTGCCCAGCAGAAGGCAATGGTAAACCACTTCAGTAGAAAAATTTGCCAAGGACAATCATGGTCATGGAAAGACCACAATCGCTGATGAGAGACAACAGGCACATGCTGCAATGAATTAATGTTATAAATTTCTCTGGTAAATATCACAGTTACTGTGGAAGTGCCTACAATCTTGTCTGCTTTTGTAATACCATCAAGTGATACCTTTCACTAACCCAGGTTAACTTAAATCTAGCGACTTTATATGAAACTCAGGTTGTGTGAAATTATCTGCAAATTATGGTTTCACACTTCTTGCTTTACTGTGGGCCACAATCAAATTGCTTACTCAAATCATGAGTAATAATATTGATATTTTACAGGCACACCAACAGCGGCATTTTAGTTTAATGAATACCTGGTCAGGATGCTGAGTTGCAAAACTTTAGACAGTAGATGTATTGTGTGTTTAATATTTCAGTAATATTTGAGTAATACTGCAAATATATTTGATTAAGCATGCTTTGTTTTTCACATAATGCTTTGCAGGTTATATGTAAAAGTATGTAAATGACATACGTCATCACACCACCACATGATACGTTCATGCCTCACTTAAAGTCAAAACCAACTAATACTTGCATCTCTTGGCTCTCATGTTTTCCCTTCAAATATTTGAATATTTTGGAGTTACAAAACATAACCATGGTGACGAGGTATTTTTAAAATGAACCTGAGATGACTACTTAGCTGTTGAAGTGCAGCGAGCTGTTCAAATTAACAACAAGCATGGTAAGAAATGGTTAAGTTAAAAAAAAAAGCAGCACATATTTTTTCTTCAGAGCCACACATGTTCTTCACAAAAGTAAACGCAATCAAGTAAAAAAGGCAGAAAATGCAAAATTCGTTGGTTAATAGACAATGAGTACCAGATGATAATAATCACAAAAAATACCAGTAATGGCTGGCTACATCTGAAAGACAGACACGAGCAAGAGCACAACTGCTAACTAACTCAAGTATACAGAGCTAATTGAGCAGTATTTTGTAGCAAATGAAATAGCCAATGAAAAGCAAGTGCCAATTTTGCTGATTGCTTTGGGTTTAAAGGCATACAATTTGTTTAGAACTGCTAAGTAAACTGTTCCAACAAAACCAGCAGAAATGAGCTTTGCAGTGGTCTTGAAAGTAATGCAGAGACAATTAGAACCAAAACCATTGTTAACTGCAGAATGCTTTAGGTTTTGTAAGTGGAATCAAAAGGAAGGGGAGTCCATTTCAGTGTACATGGCTGAATTGAAGAGATTGCCTGAGTATTAATAATGATGGGCTTAATTAAACATTGAGAAATTGTTTAGTTTGTGAATTCATGCTAGTTGTACACAACTTACATTTAAAAGAGCATAGTTGTATCAATGGAAACAGCAGACGGAGATGTGATTGAGTTGCAGTCAGGAATCAATGTGGGCGTGAACAAAATTCAAATATCTGAACAGGAATCGGCCAGGATGAGCAAATTGTGTTACTGTTGTAGCAGGAGCTCACATACAACAAACAAATGCAGATTTAAAGGCAAAACTTGCAGAAAATGCAACAAAGTAGGAAATATATGATGAGCAGGTTGGGCAGACATAAATAAATGGATTGCACAGGGGAGAGAAGAAAGATAAATAGGTAAACTGCAGTTTCCAAAAGAGCACTAAACTGCATGCTGTTGATGAAAAATCTGACAATGATGAAAGTGGCACAGGTCTGGATAGTCTTGGAACTTAAAATGTGAAAAGATTTATGCAAAAAGCTAGGCCTGGTCTGCAGGTGAAGATTCTAAGTTGGAGAAAGGTCTATTTTAATGGTATCAGAAATGATATGGCAAGTGTGGATTGGGTCAGGTTGTTCTCTGGCAAAGCTGTACTTGGAAAGTGCTAGGTCTTCAAAAACACAATTTAAGAAGTACAAAGCTTGTATGTGCTTGTCAGAATTAAAGGTAAAGGTAACAAGTGTAGGGAACCTTGGTCATCAAGAGGATATTGGGGCCCTGGTTAAGAGAAAAGAGGAGGTGCATATCAGGTATATGCAGGTAGGAACAAATGAGGTGCTTATCGAGTACATGAAATGTAAGAGAATATTTTAGAAGGAAATCAGGAAGGCTAAAAGAAGGCATGAAGTTGCTTTAGCAGACAAAGTGAATGAGAATCCTAAGGGATTCTACAGATTTGTATGGACAAAAGGATTACAAGGTCCTCTGGAAAACCAGAGTGGAAATCTACGTGTGGAGCCAAAATGGAAGGAAAAGATCTTAAATATATTCTTTGCATCTGTAAATACTCAGGAGGCAGCTGTTGAGTCTCACATACATCAGCTGTGGGAATATTTTTGGAAGTGACTGCATATGTAAGCATTTGCATAGACATGAACTGATTAAGAATAGTCAGCATGGCTTTGTGCTTGGTAGGTCATGTCAAATTAATCTTGTAGAGTTTTTCAAGGAAGTTACCAGGAAAGTGGATGAAGTTAAAGTAGTGGATGTTGTCTACATGGACTTTAGTAAGGCATTTGACAAGGTCCCACACAGGAGGCAGGTCAAGAAGGTTCATTCGCTCAGGATTCAAGATGATGTAGTAAATAGGATTAGACATTGGCTGTGTGGGAGAAGCCAGAGGGTTGCTTCTCTGACCGGAGATCTGTGACTAGTGGTGTACCGCAGGGATCGGTGATGCATCCTTTGTTGTTTGTCATCTATATCAATGATCTGGATTATGATGTGGTTAACTGGATCAGCAGATTTGCAAATGATACCAAGATTGGAGATGTAGTGGATAGTGGGGAAGACAATCATGGCTTGCAGTGGAATTAGCACCAGATGGGAAAATGGGATAATAAATTGCAGATGGAATTTAATGCAGATAAGTGTGAGGTTTTGCACTTTGGTAGGACCAACCAGGATCGGTCTTACACAGTGAAAGGTAGAGCACTGAGGAGTGTGGTGGAACGAATGGATCTAGGAATACAGGTACATAATTTGTTGATAGTGGCAGCACAGATAGAGTCAATGAAAGCTTTTGGAACATTGGCCTTTATAAATCAATGCATTGAGTACAGAAGATTGTATTTTATGTCTGGAGGACCTGAATTATGAGGAAAGTTTGAATTGGTTAGGATTTTAATCCTTAGAACATAAAGATTGAGAGGAGATTTGAAAGACGCACACAAAATTATGAGGGATATCGATAGGGTAAAAACAAGCAGGCTTTTTCCACTGTGTTTATGTGCGACTACAACCAGAGGCTATGGGTTAAGAGTAAAAAGTTAGAAGTTTAAGGGGAACATGAGGGATAACTTATTAATTCAGAGGATCATGAGAGTGTAGAATGAGCTGCCAGAACAAGTCATGCACCTTGTAAGAGAAGTTTGGATAGGTACGTACATGCATAGCAGGGATAAGGATGGCTCTGGCCTTGGTGCAGATTGATGGTAATAGGCAGTTGAAATGTTTTCTGAATGGACTAGATGGGCCAAAATGTCTGTTTCTGTGCTGTACTTCTCTTACGACTCTATGAAATCTAACAATAGACAATCAACATGGCTTATACTAGAAGTGAACGGCAAATTAACTAAAATGGAATTGGGCACTGTCTCAGCTGTTTCAGTCATTCTACAAAATGAGTTTGAACATCATTTTAAAGATACTGAACTGAAACCTGCAGATATGCAACTAAGAAGTTATACAGGAGAAAAGATAATTCCTGTGGGAATGACACATCAGTGAAATACATCAACCAACAAGTAACATTGCGCTTGTATGAGGAAAAACTAGAAGGTCAGTATTGTGGGGTCATGAGTAGCTGAGACAACTACAATTGATTGGAGACCCATCCAGCATATGCATGCCACATGCCCTACAATAAAATCAACTGATAGCAGATTAAGAAAGTTACTGGATGATGCCACGACTGAACACAAAAGAGGACAAAAAGTGTTGATGCCAACCTCTGTTCCCTTGGTTAAGAAGCATATTGGACCAAGGAAGGACCATGCTGCTCAGAAGAATCATGAAAGTAATTAGCCAGTGGTACAACAGCACCAGTTTTTGTCGGCAAAATACCTCAGAAAGCTTCTGATATGTTAATCAGGCAGTTAGCTGTAAAATGTGGTCTTGGTCTAAGCTGGATGGGAGGTCCAGGAGCTCAGGAAAGTTGCAAACATTTGAGTGAGCGTAAAGAACCGAACATACTCTGCATGCCTTAAGGTTATTGCATGACGTTAAGTGGGAGGCAAAAAGTTGCTTGTAAAACTAGATGCAAAAACCAAAGCCCAGCTGGATGAATGGAAAGCCAAAAGAAAAGGAGTGAATGTGATGTGAAGACAGAGTATTCGTTAGATGATGTTGTGGATGAGGAACCCAAGAGGAGAATAAAATTAGCACTAGAAGGATTAGTAAGAGACTACTCCAGTGAACCTTCCCAAGATCAAGATACACATCCTAGAAAGAAAAAAAAGGGAAAAAAAAGAGGATAAGATAGGTGCTATGCAATTGGAAGTGAATAAACCAGACCTAATTTCTCAAGAAATTAGCAACTTCAGAGGTGTATACGAGAAGCTAAAGTGCAAAAAAGGAAGACAAGAAAAGGACAACAAGTTGAAGAGGAGAGAAGAGAGAGAGAGAGATCATGAGTGAGACTGTGATAGGGATCGAGAGCAGAATAGAGAGAAAAAGGCCGGGACTGGGATAGAAGGATCAAGGTAGATCCAGAAGAAAATCAAAGAAAAGAAAAGGAGAAGAAAGGGGGCTGGAACTGTCAGAACCACTTCCTGCAATCTCAGAGTCAACTCTTACAACCACCATGGGGGAGGTCCTGGAGACAGTGATTGTTTCTCAGCCACAAGTCTCACCTGCCAAGCAGAGTGACATCCTTTGTTAGGAAAGACATTATTCTACAAGAGTAAGAAATCTTCCACAGTGATTAGATATTTAGTCCTGAATGGGACCATTTAAAAACTTACTATCTTTTGCATCTGTATAGCAGTTGCCTTATACCGTATAGTATACTGCATATAGTTGAGATGCATTCTATATTGAGTTGGAGTTTATAGCTAAGCAGAAAGGAGTGTTGTACATTTAACATTTAAGTAGTATTTGAGTAATTCTGTAAATACAGTATGTTATTCAATTAAGCATTTTTTGTTGTTAACATAATACGTTGTGTATTATATGTAAAAGTATGTAAATAGCATACGTTATCATGCCATCACGTGATATGTATGCACCTCACTTAAAGTAAAAACAAACTAGGACTCGTATCTTTTCACTCTCTATTTTTTCAGTCAATTAGTTTAATGTTCTGGAGTTACAAATAATAACAGTAGGCAACAGACATAGGAGCAGAATTAGATCATTTGGCCCATTGGGTCTGCTCTGCCATTAAATCATGGTTGATTTATGAAAGATCTACAAGGATGTAAGTTGATAAATTAATAAATTGGATTATCATTGTCTTACGTACCAAAGTAGAGTGAAAGATTTGTTTTGTATACCGTTCATACAGATCATTTCATCATATCAGTACACTCAGGCAGCACAAGAGAAAACTTCTCCCATGCAGTTAATGTGTACAAACATTCTTGTTAGCTGTCACTGAACTGCAATGCAGATACATTAGACCAGTTTTATAATGTTGTTTATATTGTAGATACCTGCTAGTATTTATGTATTTATGCCTATTTTTTCCATATTTGTACTTTGACCTCTAACTTTATTTTTATATAATCCTTATTCTTTATAATTGTTGAATTTTTTTTTAGTTTAGAAAATGTTATTTAAAAACCATAAGACCATAAGACACAGGAGCAGATTAGGCCATTCAGCCCTTTGAGTTTGCTCCACCATTCCATCTTGGCTGATTTATTATCCCTCTCAAACTTATTCTGCTACCTTCTCTCCATAACCTTTGACACCCTTACTAATCAAGAACCTATCAACCTCCTCTTTAAATATACCTGATGACTTGGCCTCCACAGCCATCCATGACAATGAATTCCACAGATTCCCCATCCCCAACTTCTGGCTATAATAAATTCCTTCTCTGTATAACACAGTGATGGTGCCACAAATACAGACAGATAGCTTGTCTAGACTGATAATTAACTGTTTGCATCCTGCCATGGTGGTTTGCAAAATAAAAGCAGGTAAAATTCATAATGAGATCCCATGTG
Organism: Hypanus sabinus; assembly: GCF_030144855.1. NCBI lineage: Eukaryota > Metazoa > Chordata > Chondrichthyes > Myliobatiformes > Dasyatidae > Hypanus > Hypanus sabinus. The sequence continues at coordinate 18,702,390 of NC_082708.1, forward strand.
CCACCTAGGCACTAAGAATTCAGACGACGAAAGTTCATAGTACACCACAAACCTGTCAATCTTTGAGGAAACGATAACTGTGCCCTCACAACTTTGAAAAGAAAGTCTTGCATTTGTGCTCTAAAGGTACATCATTATATTCTTGTCCAAGACTCTCCCACAATAGGAAACATCCTCTCCACATCCACTCTATCTGAAGAAGTGACGTACTTTAAATAACTGGTCAACTGGTCAGCACAGTGAGTTGCAAAATGTTAGAAAACGCATTGTATAAACTGACGTTCTTTAAAAAAATGGAACTGTTATTTTATGAAATTTGTTTTCATTGTAATATGTTTGCACATTTACATTTAAAGTTTAAAACTACCTGTACTTGTGTCTTTGATATTGGCAGGGATAAGTGAGACTACTAATCAAATAGAATGTATCTATCACAACTTGGAACACATAAGATGCACATGGAAGCCAAAGGAAAAGGCAGATCATGGCATTAACGACAAGTTTTTTTATTGGTATGGCATTGTTTTGAACATTTCTATAATGGTGTTGAAAGATACAACCAAAAAAAAATCATCTTTTGGCTCACCAATTCATACTAATCAACCATGTGTTTTTACACTAATGCTTTGCTGATCTATTTTGTTCTCTTTCTCATTAACCCCCTTCCTCTCTCTAATATACACCTACACATTCAGGGTAATAATCCTGTGATCAATTACCCCATCACTCAGCACACACACACACACACACATGCACATTTTTGGCATGTAGGATAAAACAAGGGAATCTAGAAGAGATCCATGTGTTTACAGAGGGAGCTCCACTCAGACAACACTCAAAGTCAGAATGTGAACTTGATTGGCTGATGTGGTAACTGTTCTATGAGCTGTGCCACTGTGACATAACATAGAACATGGAACACTGATTCAGCCCACAGTGTTATACTGACCTTTTTGCCTACTCTTAGATCAATCCAACCCTTCCCTCCTACATACTATTTTCTACCATCTGTGTGCCTACTTAAGAATTTCTTAAATGTCACAAATGTACCTACCTCTACCACCAAACCTTGCAGGACATTTCTGTCATTGTCTTTCTTTTTTCAATCTTTTTCCACCTCCCTGAAATCCGATATTGGTTATTAGCCAACTCTTCCCTGAAGTTCACTCTGTTTTTGGTACAGAAGTGATCTTTATGGCAATTCCTTTTCACCTTAATCTCGAACTACACGGAGCACAAGGGAAGCATTTTCAAATGGTTCAAGATGGTGGGGCAGAAGGTTAAATAAAACTAAGAAATTCAGTGCAGAGTTTGATGGAAGTGATCTGTAAATCACTCCAGTTAAGATAATGCTAACGGAGTCTTTAAAAATAAAGAATTGGTTAGGCAGTATTACCAGCATATTGGGAAAGAATCCTGGGCTGTTGCTTCACCTCCCATACCAGACAGTAATGCAATCAGTTAGAATGCTCTCCACGGCACATCTGTAGGAATCTGCGAGTGTTTTTGGTGTCTTACCAAATCTCCTCAAACTCCTAATGAAATACAGTCACTGTCTTGCTCTTAGAGTAGGGTGAAAGGTCAGCACAGCATCTTGAGCCGAAGGGCCTAAACCATGCTGCATTGTTCTATGTTCATTAGCACTGTTTAGCTTGATTTTGTAATTCTATTCCATTTGAACCCTCAGTGGAAGCAGTTTGAATTCTACCTCAAGAACTGGACTGAAATCTTAACAGGAAATCCAAAAGTAGATGGCTCTGCAGGCTTTCTTGTTCACAATATGGCTGCAAATTGCATTACCTGAACGCTGCATAAAATTCAAACCATGCTGTACAGGCGGGAGTTTGTAAACTCTTCACTTACTGCATCTAGAGTTCCCAGTGCAGCCTTCCCCTTAAGTTCAGACCTGACAGGTTGGGGGGGAATTGGTCGAGCACCTTTGTTCTGTCATCACTACAGCCATGATCTCCCAGTGGACAGGCGTTTTAATTCCACACCCTTTTCTACACTGATATGTCCATCTATGGCTGCTCTGCTACCATGGCGAGGCTAAACACAGATCAGAACAGCATTTCCTAATATTTCACCTTGTTTTTTTGCCTACCTTCCAGCATGAATATAAGCTTCTGTACCCTCTGGTAACCACTCCCCACTGTACCTCATTCACTCATCAGCCCCATCACCCCTTCCCATTCCACACCTCCCAACTCTGCCATCCTCATCTGGCCATTGTTCACATATTCCTCCCGCCAGTTTTCCACCTCACCTCCTTTCCTTTAATTCTTGGTCCACTCTCCTCTTCCTGTCTGATTCCACCTCCTGATATCACATACACATCTCACCTCCCTACCCCATCATCTTCACACTCTCTCTCCCTCACTTGCCTACCATCCCTCCCTCATTTATCACCTACCAGCTATTGCCCATACTATTTTATGCTGGCCGTCTCCCTTATTTCTTCGTAGTCCATAAGAGATAAGAGCAGTATTCTGCCATTCAGCCCATCAAGTCTTCTCTACCATTCAATCATGGCTGATTTAGTATCCCTCTCAATCCCATTCTCTTGCTTTCTCCCCTTAACCTTTGACATCCTGACTAATCACGAACATATAAACCTCCACTTTAAATACACCCAGTGTCTTGGCCTCCACAGCCATCTGTGGCAATGAATACCACAAATTTACCACTTTGGCCAAAAAAAACCTTCTCATCTCTGCCCTTATATTCTGAGGCTGTGCCCTCTGATCCTAGACTCACCCACTTTAGGAAATATCTTCTTCAATTTCACTCTATATAGGCCTCTCAACATTCAATAGGTTTCAATTAGATACCCCTCATTCTTCTAAACTCCAGTGAGTCCAAGCCCAAGGTCATCAAACACTCCTCATACTTTAACCCTTTCATTTCCACAATCATTCTCATGAACCTCATCTGGACCTTCTCTAATGCCAGGAGCATCTTTTCTTAGATGAGGGGCACAAAGCTGCTAACAATACTCCAAATGCAGTCCAACCAGTGCCTTATAAAGCTTCAGCAATACATCCTAGCTCTTACATTTTGGTCCTCTCGAAATGAATGCTGGCATTCCATTTCCCTTCCTTACTATTGCCTCAATCTGCAATAGGTTATTGTAATCCTGTAAGAAGTCCTGCACAAGAACTCTCAAGTCCCATTGCACCCCTGATTTTTGCATTTTCTCCCCATTTGGAAAATAGTCAACGCCTTTATTTCCTCTACCAAAGTGCAGACCATGCACTTCCTTACACTATATTCCATCCGCCGTTTCTTTCCCCATTCTCCCAATCTAAGTCCTTCTACAGATGCCCTTCTTCCTCAACACTACCTGCCCCTCCACTTATCTTCGTGTCCTCCGCAAACTTGGCCATCAAGCCATCAATTCATCATCGAAATTATTGACATATAATGTGAAAAGAAGCGGTCAAATACTGACCCCCGTGGAACACCACTAGTCACCGTCAGCCAGCCAGAAGAAGGCCCCTTTATTTCCACTCTTTGCCTCCTGCCAGTCAACAGCATTCAAAACGCAGCAAACCTGGGCAACACTCTCCAGGCACAGCAACAGGCTTTCCCCTCTCCGGTAGCAGAGCAATCACAAGACAGGCAGCCAGAGCTCACCCCCTGCACTCGACTCGATACTTCAATTTCCCTCGTCGGATTACTCGGCGAACAATGGAACTTCATTTGGCAAAATGGAGTCGAGCACGGCTCGCTTGCTTGCCCGCCGTGAGGTTTGCTTATGCTGCCTCTGCCTCTCACAATCCTCTTGGAGAGTGCAGAGTGCTGGAGCATCCAAAAGATCTCCAGACAGCAAATCACAGACTCCAATAGTTCCAAAAACTCATTCACGATGAAATGTAAAATACATAAAAGTGAACTATATAGTTTTGTGATCTATCCAGAAGATGTCAACCAAAGGAATGTTGTACATGGATGCCATCTTGACTGGAAAGTCAACTGATTAGCTTGGTGAACCAATAAGTCTATCTGACTTAACTACCATCAGACTTTCCAGTTTCCCAAGGATCTTCTCATTAGTATTAGCAACCGCATTCAAATTAATTTAAATTGTCACCTACGGTTCTCACAAACCTGACCACAAGGATTTTGGTCCCCTTTGGGTTGTCCTGAATTCTGCCCTTTTCTCAGGTGTATCAAGAGACATCTTCAGTGCGCTGTTCACTTCTGTTGTGGCCTTCATATACTTATCCATCAGTAGGTTGGCTGTCATTATATAAACTTACTTGTGACGTAGGGAGGGTTTTGGCTGCATGGCGAACTCTGTGCATTGCCTGGCATTTTGCCCAAATTGGCTTATAAATGGGATCGAGGTCTACATGTCTGTTTATAGAATTGTTTGTGGAAATCCATGCTTCAGGAGTATATAAAGGCCGAGCAGTCAGACACACCACAAGTGAACAGCACGCTGATGTTGTCTCCTTGTATGGTGACAAAACGTTTGCAAATGGATTGCCAAGTTCAAAAAACAACTCAACCCACCCATGCTGTCCAATTCACAAGCATTTCCAATATTCCCTGTTTTTATATTATTTTTGAAAATCCTTCAAGATTTATTTCCTGTCAAACTCCTAAGCTCCTTGATAGAACAACAATGAACATTTCCCATTCTTGTCATTGAATGAATCTAACAAAAAAAAGTGAATGTGCTACGTATTCAACTAATACAGTTCTCTACGTGTATGAATATTCCCACAGGTTTGTGAAAAAAATGCGTAAAGCCAAGTGCGAACTCATTGAAGGGACACAGAAATGCAAGCTGAAAAAGAGAAAGAAAGGCAATGATTGGTTGTGCTTGTACATAAGCATCTCCAGCGGTCAGTTAGTGGTGCCTATGAGCTGCTTCCACATGCAGGACCATGGTATGAAGTACACACCTATATTGTATGTAAGCTGACTTCCATATTAATGTTTTTCAAATATCCCTTTTTTAATCTATACATGTTATAAAGTATTTGTGATTGCTGATAGTTTTTGAAAATTACTTTGATAAAGAAATGCTGTTGGAAAAGTGGAGTGACACTTGCAATTTTTCAGTCTTCCGGAATCATTCCGGAATGTAGAGATATTTGAAAGATCATTACTAATACCTCCACAATCTCCTCAGCTACCTCTTTCTGAACCCTGGTGTTCCTCCCCTTCCCTTTCTTCCACAGACTTCTACTCTCTCCTATAAGATTCCCCCTTCTCCAGCCCTTCATTTCTTTTGCCAATCGACTTCCCAGCTCTTTAGTTCACCACTCCCACTCTCCCAGTTTCACCTATCACCTACCACTTTGTACTTCTTCCTCCCCTCTCCTCACCTTGTTGCCTTGAATTCTCATCTATTTTTCCAGTCCTGACGAAGGGTCCCGTCCAAAATCATCGGCTGTTTATTCTTTTCCCATAGATTCTGCCAGTCCTGCATTTTGTGTGTGTTGCTTGGATTTCCAGCATCTGCAGATTTTCTCATGTCCCTTTGAAAGATATCGATCTTATTCTGCTTAACTTTTCAGTAACTCTTAGAATAGAACAGTCCTGCCTCTACCCTCTCGCAGATTCATTGAAATATCTGTCTCGCCTAGACGCCTAACAGTTTCGTATTCTAACTGCCCCGCACAAAACCACACAAAACTGCAGAGCTGCAAGTGCAGCTCAGCACATCATGGATACCAGTTTCCCTGCCATGGACTCTGGCTTTGATGCCTGCAGCTTCAGAAAGAAGCCGGCATCATCAAAGATCCTATCCACCCCACACATTCTCCCTCCTCTCCCCTCCAATCAGATAGAAGATACAAAAGCCTGTGAGCATGTACCACTAGGTTCGAGGACAGTTTCTATCACGTTACTGTAGGACTATTGAAAAGTTCCCTCCTATGATAAGATGCACTTGACCTCACAATCTATCTCATTATGATCTTTCACCTTATCACTATCTCCATTGAACTTTCTATCTAGTTGTCACACTTCCCTCTACAATTTGTGGTTGATTTGCTTTGTGGTACCTCAGCGCACTGCTTAATGAATTGATCTGCGTGAATAGTATTCAAGTTTTCCACTTTACGTCAATAAATGTGAAAATAATAAACCAATTCCAGTTCCAGTTTCATCTGCAACATGCCCTCTTTTCAAAGGTTCAAAATTCAAGGTACGTTGATTGTCGAAGTGTATAAATTATGCAACCTTAAGATTCATCTTCTTACAGGCAGCCATAAAACAAGAAACCTGAAGGAATCCATTAAGAAAGACTAACTAACACCCAATGCACAGAGAGAGAGATGGAGACATAGAGACAGAGAGAGAGACAGAGACAGAGAGAGACAGAGAGAGAGAGAGAGAGAAAACACAAATTGTGCAAACAATAAAAGCGAGCAACAGCTTTCAGGACTAAAATGAGTCCTCGGACACAAAGCCTGGAGCAGCCAGAGCAGGCCCACAGCCTCAGCTGCAATTCGTCACAAGTAGAGCATATTGTGGCGGAGCTGGCAGACATGAAGCCTGATGCACCATCGATAACTCTCGGAGACGTGAGGCGAGATATAGGCTTTTATTGGCTAGAAGAAAGAACAAGCAGCAATTAACCACCAGACTACATCCTGAAGACTGAGGCCGGTGCGGTGTCTCCCATTGCCTTTATACTGGAGTCCGTGGGAGGAGCCACAGGAGCAGTCAGCCGGGGGGCGTGTCCTGACAGGTGTATGTAGTTCACCACAAAGCCCGAAGCCAGAGGAGCAGGCTCTCAGCTTCGGCCTCAGTGCCCTGGAGGACAGAGTAAATGTCACAGAGCAACAAGCAGAACTGGCCTGACCCTCGCCTCTGGCCCCAACACCTTGCCTTTTCAGTCCATCTGGCCCGGTATTTAAATTTTCCTGCACTAGAACCTGGACACTGTCGCTTTGATACGCTCTGGGCCTGGAGCTCATCATCCACATCATTATGACCTGACACCTTAATGTTCACCTGCATTGGACTTTCTCTGTAATTATTACACTTTATTCTGCACTTTGTTATTGCTTTAACTGTTCTATTTCAACTACTGTATAATGATATGACCTGCATGAACAGTACATAAGATAAACTTTTCATTCTACCTCAGCACTTATGCAGATAATAAACCAATTTCATGGGGCATCACGATAGTATGCAATTAAGACAACGCTATTACAGATTGGGGCCTCGGAGTTCGGAGTTCAATTCCAGTGTCTTTTATAGAAAGTCTCTATGTTATTCCTGTAAGCATGTAGGTTTCCTCTGGGTGCTTCTGTTTCCTCACACAGTCCAAAGACATACTAGTTAGTAGGTTAATTAGTCATTGTGAATTGTGTTGTGATTAGGCTAGTGTTTAATTGGTGGGTGGGTTGCAAGGTAATGTGGCCCATTGGGTCAGAATGGCCTGTTCCACACACTATTTCTAAATAAATAAAATTCCAATATCAGTTATTGATTTCCACTAAAAACCATTTTAATAATTCCTACTTTCTGCTTTATATTTCACAGTACTGTCAGTGACCACTTTGATAGGTAGCCCATCCACTCCAAGGTTTGATGTGTTGTGTGTTCAGAGATGCTATTCTGTACACCATTGTTGTAACACATTGCTAGTTGAGTTAGTGTCACCTTCCTGTCAGCTTGAACCAGTCCGGTCACTGTCCTCTGACCTCTCTCATTAACAAGGTGTTCTTACCCACAGATCTACTTCTCACTGGATGCCCTTTGTATCTTGCACCATTCTCTATGAACTCTAGAGTCTGCTGTGTGTGAAGATCCCAGAACAGCAGTTTCTGAGATACGGGCACTATAACAACATGGTCAAAGTCACTTAAATCTCATTTCTTCTCCATTCTGATGCTTAGTCTGTATAACAATTGAACCTCTTGACCATGCCTGCATGCTTTTTTGCATTGAGTTGCAGTCATGGATTGACTAATTCGATATTGGCAGTAACAAGCAGGTGAGCAAGCATCCCCAACAAAGAGTCCACTGAATTTATACTTGCCTAATTCCATTTTCTTTTATCTCTCTCTGCTCTACAGGACTACATAGATTGGTGCTTAATAAATCAGGCTATCCTGAGTTGGTCTGCCTGTATTCTGATGCTAACTACTTCAACTGCTCATGGGAGAAAGACAAGGAAAAAGGGAAAAATATAACTTATAACGTTAATTATATGTAAGTCTTCTTTGGGATCCATGTGTAAAAAGATCACAATGGAGCCGGTAATATGAATCGTGTAAAGTATCCATTACAGCAACAAGAATGGGGAGCAGAGGTGTAAGGAGCTAGTTGGTTTACTTTAGTGGTGTTTTAAGCTGATAAACAGTCTGGAATAGGAGCACAAGCTGTGTGATTTGTGCATCAGAGTCAGCAGAAAGAATTTTCAGATACAACGATAATAGCTGCTACCATAATCATGTATGGAGATTAGATATTCCATGTGTAATAACATTGAAAAGGGCATGGAACCAATTAAATTTCAAGTCAAGTCAAGTCAAATCAAGTATATTGTCATTTAACTATATTCATGCATTCCATCAAATGAGACAATGTTTCTCAGAACCAGGGTAGAAAGCACCTAATACACATATAATAAACAATAACTTAGGAAAGTGAGGATAAAATCTACAGATGTGTTGCACATAAATAAACAAAGTAAAGAGCATAGCGTAAGTTAAATATTGTAAGGTACAGAATAGATTAACCAGAAGTACTTCGAATGTGATGTGGCAGGGAGTTCAGAAGAGTAATGGCCTGTGGGAAGAAATTGCTTTCCATCCTGGTCGTTACTGTTTTTATCATCCAGAGTCTCATGCCTGAGTCAAAATTTGGCAGTATTTGTGATCATGGTTAGTTTTAATTGGTTCTCTGCCTGTCTTGATTGGTCAAAGAAATTCATTATTATTCAAAGATGATGTGTTCATGGACCAGGTACGCTTGGGATTAATATTTCTGTAGACAAATGGCTGGGCAGTGGAGTGGTCATTTACTATAGAATTGCATAAGTCCCTCTGACTGGTGATTTATGACAGTCCTTGTATTACATTGAAATTGGGAGCACTCACTTACAAAATAGGAGCACAATTTTGCATGAGGGTGCCATCTCCATCTGGAACCCTAACAAATAAGAGCCAATCTCCTATAAAATAATGCCATTGTATTTCAGGCTCACTTCAAAGCCTTAGTCCCATTTAATGACCTTTCACATCAGAGCTGGGGTCTTGCAGATTCACCAAAACCAAGGAGGTTAGTTGGGTCACATGGGTGTAATTTTAGCAGGAAGAGCATGTTCCCGTGCTGTATCATTAAATAAATAAATTTCAGAGAAAAGTTAAGACGTTCCTTCTGCTAGCCTGGCAAATCTCCATTTTCAGCTAGATGCCATTAAAATCAGTTGTCCATATCAACAAATTCATTTATATTTGTTATTGTTTATCAGGAAATTTATTGATATTTGTTGGATCTTAGATCTTCATTGGCCTGAATATATTATCTATAACTGCATTTCTGGTGCATTTCATTAACTGTTAAGGAAACCCAGAGGCAGCTAAAGAAGCCATCTCTCTTTGATTTCATGATGCAAAATGCAGAAGGAACTCAGCAGGTCAGCAAGCTTCAATGGAAAGTAATATAGAGCCGATTTCACATTAGGACGTTTTTTTTAAGAAGGGAAGGTTGGAATGGATGGTGAAGATAGGGATGAGAGCAAGGATCAGAGGGGGTGAATAAGTTGTGTGGATTTAGATGAGAGGGGAGGATTGGGATGTTCAGGGAAGCTAGGATGGAAGGAAGATGGAGACTCAAAGGAATGAAGAGGTGAAAATGGAGCCAGTGAGATTGGTGGGGGGTGAAAATTCTCAGTCTAAAAGTGGAGGAGGTTGAGGTTGAAGCTGGAGTCAAAAGTGGAGGCTGCATAATCCGCAGACTGGAAGCATCCAGGACCTGCGGAACCAGAGTTGGAGATGGTGGGATCTGTGATTTGGAGGCATTTGATCAAGTGCCTTTGTGTCTTTGATTTAATAATTAATTTGAGGGCTTCAAAATAATGGTTGATGAATCACACCTCTAGCTGACAGGCTAATATGGTCACAGTAAGTTATTGAATATTATGGAGATGCAAGATATTGTAGATTCTGGAATCCGCAATATAAACAATCTACTGGAGGAGTTTTATTGATCTGGCAGCATCTGTGGAGGGAAATGGAAGTCAACTTTTCAAGTTGAGACATTACATGTGGAATGGAAGAATGCAGGCGAGATAGTCAGTATAAAGAGGTGAGGGAGTTCGGTGGAGCAATAACTAGCAAGTGATAGGTGTATCTAGATGAGAAGTGGTGATATGGAGATGGAGGAAGGGAGAGCAGAAATAATGACAGAGGCTGGAAGGTGACAGATGGAGACAACTTAGGGTTGCAGGTGATGGAATTTTGTTGAGAAAGGAAGATGGAACATTGAAGCAATCAAAGGAAGTGGGATAGGAAATTGAGAATGGTAGGGAGAGAGGTCCTAGTGTAAGTGATAAACAGATATGTGTGTGTGTGTGTGAGAGAGAGAGAGAGGGAGAGAGGAACTGGGTAGATCACATTGAATTCTCCATCTTCAGGAAACCTGCTCCCTATCTCCTCCCTGCTCTTTCAGTTCAGGTGAAAACTCGCGACTTAAAATGTCAACTCTCCATTTTTCCACAGAAGACACAAGAGGCATGAACACCAATTTCTCTAAATCCTGATAATCACTTCCCTGTGTTTCGCCCCACACCTCCTTTCTTCCCCATTCTCATGAGCTCCCTCAGTTCCCCACCTCCTTTTCTTTATTCCATGATCCACTGTCTCTCCTTTCAGAGTCTTTCTTCTTCAGCCCTTTATCTCTTCAACCTATCACCTCCCAGTCTCTCACATTATATATCCATCTAACTTCCCACTCACCAGGTCTCACCTCTCATATTTCCCTCGCCCCAACTTTCTTATTCTGACTTCTGTACTCTTCCTTTTCAGTCTTGATGAAGGATCTCAGCCCAAACCGCCAGTCAATCCCCTCCATAGATATTGCTTGACCTTCCAAGTTTCTCCAGAACCTTGTGTGCATTGTTTCTTCCACAGCTTGGTTTGCTGATTTCCTCCATATTGAAAAGATAAAGCCAGTTGTTTTGAGGTGTGATTGGAACAGCAGTGATGTTGGCTGGAAATGCTTAACTCTGCTTCTAGTTTACATTAAAGATTCAGTCCTTAATTTCCTGCAGGTTGTCAGAAGACATGCCACTGAAGCAATGCCAGCAATATGTAAGGAATGGAAGTCACGATGCTGGCTGCCAGTTTAACGCCAGTTCATTAACCATCGATACTAACTTACTTTACGTCTACGTAATGGATAAAAACAACGTAACAAGAATAGGACCTCAGAATTTTCTACTTATCGAACATGGTATGCTAATTTTTGAGCAGTTTTTTTTTCTTAATCAAAGTCAAAGTTGAGTTTATTGTCATTTGCACAAGTATATGTATGCACAGATGCAATAAAAACACATTTACAGCAGCATCACAGGCAAGGAGCATCATATTTGTGGTATTCAGAAGATAAACAAATGCAAAGTAAACAGAAGTTTTACAAATATTTAAACTTTATTTGGAGAAGCACACAGATAGGAAAGGTTTAGAGCAGGGGTTCCCAACCTTTCTTTATGACATAGACCCCTACTATTAGCTGAGGGGTCCTTGAACCCCAGATTAAAGCCCCTGGTTTAAAGAATTTTGGGCCAAACTTAGGTAAATCGGACAAGCTTAGGTAAGCTCCTTGAATTACACGGTCAAATTTGGCAAAGAACTATTTTCAGAGCTGTGCTACTCTGTCTGTATATACCTCTGCCTTAACATAGGTTAAAACCTAATTTAGTTTACAGTCTGAAGCAAGAAATTGTAGAAGATGTCAAAAGTCAAAATCGAGTTTATTGTCTTGTGCACAAGTACATCTATACACAGGTTGAATGAAGAACATAGGCACACTGCATCATAGGCATCATAGGCACACTGCATCATATAAGCAGCATTCACAATAAAAATAATTGTGCATGAAAGAACACAAGTGGAAAGATAAGAAAAAGAAAATCCATTTCAGTGCAAGGTGATCATAGTGTTGCTAAACTGAAGTGACCAACGCTGTGCTGGGGTTTATTCAAGAAACAAATGTTCGAAAAGAAGCTACTGGGTTTGACACTGGTGGGGGAAGGCTTCAGTCTTCTATACCATTTCTCCTCTTAACTCTATTGTACAGGGTAAAACATTATATTTGCCAGCTTTTTTTCTTTGGTTAACTTTCTCAGGAAGTGTATTGGTGTGAAGAGAGATGGAGAGATTGAGTAATCTAGTTACCATGCTACAGCCATTCTGATTATGGTTTGATCCTGATTCACTAAACTGAATGGAGCGTACTTCTAAAATCATGCATAAATTTCCTTTCTGACTCTTGGCTTGCTTTGCATCAATCCTTATTTCTAGATACACACAACTGCATGAAATGCCTTAATTATTGGTTTGTACAAATGTACTTGGGCAGTGTCAGAGTGTTCTATTCTGAAACTCGGGGAGGTTAACATGGCATTCAATGGTTCAATTTAATACCAGAGAATGTATATGGTATACAACATGAAATTCTTACTCTTTGCAGACATCCATGAAATTGAGAAAAAACCCTGGACAATGAAAGACAGGAAAACATTAAAACCCCAAAGATCCACCCCCCTCATGTTTGACCAAACTTTTGAGATCACAAGCGCTTTGAAAAAAAAACGAGAACAATGAATTTACTGTGCTTGGATTTCCAGGTTTTTGATAAGGAATTGTTTTTTTTTTAATTTCAGATTTCCTGAATGTGTAGTTTTTATTTTTTTTAAAATCTGGTGAAGTGTTTCACTAAAGGTTATTGGAAGTAGTGAAAACTCTTAATATAAAGGATAATGCTTCACCAAGGATACAAGATCAACTGGCTAACAGGGCAGTACAATAGCATGAAGGGTGGCGTGGTAGTGCATTCATTTCAAAGTTCAAAGTAAATCAAAGTAAATATATGTCACCATACACAATCCTGAGATTCATTGTCTTGCAGGCATTCACAATAAATCCATAGAGTAATAGCCTTATCAGAATCAATGAAAGAACGCCCAACTTGGGCATTCAACCACAGTGCAGAAGACAACTAACTGAAGATACAAAAAGAAACAAATAATAATAGTAATTAAATAAGCAATAAATATCAGAAGCATGCGATAAAGTGTCCTTTAAAGTGAGTCCATAGGTTGTGGGAACATTTCAATGATGGGGCAAGTGAGTGAAACAGGGCCTAGTGCTTTCCTTGCGTATATGATGCATAATCTCTTTTCGGGCTTCCAACTGGGTCCAGGTGTCAATTTTAATGAACGTTTCAATGACAAACTCTGCCATCTTCATCAGGGATGATGCCTAAGCATGTCTGGTCTGATGGTATATATGCTGAACTCCCATTGCCTGACCGTCCTGATTGTTAGTCCTCAACTAGTCAGGTTTCCCCTGTCCCTTCTTGTTTAAAATCGTATCCTAGGTGGGAAGGTGGGACAAGATGTGACAACAGAAGACAGATTGGTTGAGAACTAACCAGTCATGAGGGACGGAAGATGGGAGTTGAGTATGAATACCACTGGACAAGACATTCCTAGTCATCATCCCTGAAGAAAATGGTAGAGTTTTTCATTGAAGCATTGGTTACAATTGACCCCTAGAGCTGACTGGAAGCATGAGAAGAGTTTATCTATGTTCAGTGAAGTTATCCCCTTTGGTTCATCAGCAGTAGTGATCACTGATTCCTACCACTGTAAGAAGTTTGCATGTTCTACCCATAAATATGCGCATTTCCTCAGGGTGCTATGTTTTCCTCCCACATTCCAAAGATGTATGGATTGGTGGGTTAGCTGGTCACATGGGTATAATTGGGCATCATGGGCTCGTTGGCTTGAAGGGCCTATTACTACTCACAGCCTGATTGACTTTTCCTGCCTCCAACCAGTTAATTACAATTTGGTTTTTAATTTGTAAATTAGATTCAGTCAAACCCTGCCTTCCTGTGTAACATTA